>NC_138726.1:65637449-65707449 GCF_965113295.1 Leuciscus leuciscus
ATGATGAAGAGTGTGAGTGTATAACTGATGATGAAGAGTGTGAGTGTATAACTGATGATGATGAAGAGTGTGAGTGTATAACTGATGATGATGAAGAGTGTGAGTGTATAACTGAGATGATGAAGAGTGTGAGTGTATAACTGATGATGAAGAGTGTGAGTGTATAACTGATGATGATGAAGAGTGTGAGTGTATAACTGAGATGATGAAGAGTGTGAGTGTATAACTGATGATGAAGAGTGTGTGTGTATAACTGATGATGAAGAGTGTGTGTGTATAACTGATGATGATGAAGAGTGTGAGTGTATAACTGATGATGAAGAGTGTGAGTGTATAACTGAGATGATGAAGAGTGTGAGTGTATAACTGATGATGAAGAGTGTGTGTGTATAACTGAGATGATGAAGAGTGTGAGTGTATAACTGAGATGATGAAGAGTGTGAGTGTATAACTGATGATGAAGAGTGTGTGTGTATAACTGAGATGATGAAGAGTGTGAGTGTATAACTGATGATGATGAAGAGTGTGAGTGTATAACTGAGATGATGAAGAGTGTGAGTGTATAACTGATGATGAAGAGTGTGTGTGTATAACTGAGATGATGAAGAGTGTGAGTGTATAACTGAGATGATGAAGAGTGCGAGTGTATAACTGATGATGAAGAGTGTGAGTGTATAACTGATGATGATGAAGAGTGTGAGTGTATAACTGATGATGAAGAGTGTGAGTGTATAACTGATGATGAAGAGTGTGAGTGTATAACTGAGATGATGAAGAGTGTGTGTGTATAACTGAGATGAAGAGTGTGAGTGTATAACTGATGATGAAGAGTGTGTGTGTATAACTGATGATGAAGAGTGTGAGTGTATAACTGATGATGAAGAGTGTGTGTGTATAACTGATGATGATGAAGAGTGTGAGTGTATAACTGAGATGAAGAGTGTGAGTGTATAACTGATGATGAAGAGTGTGAGTGTATAACTGATGATGAAGAGTGTGTGTGTATAACTGATGATGATGAAGAGTGTGAGTGTATAACTGAGATGATGAAGAGTGTGAGTGTATAACTGATGATGATGAAGAGTGTGAGTGTATAACTGATGATGAAGAGTGTGAGTGTATAACTGATGATGATGAAGAGTGTGAGTGTATAACTGATGATGATGAAGAGTGTGAGTGTATAACTGAGATGAAGAGTGTGAGTGTATAACTGATGATGATGAAGAGTGTGAGTGTATAACTGATGATGATGAAGAGTGTGAGTGTATAACTGATGATGAAGAGTGTGAGTGTATAACTGATGATGAAGAGTGTGAGT
The DNA here is from genome assembly GCF_965113295.1 of Leuciscus leuciscus. Classification (NCBI taxonomy): domain Eukaryota; kingdom Metazoa; phylum Chordata; class Actinopteri; order Cypriniformes; family Leuciscidae; genus Leuciscus; species Leuciscus leuciscus. The sequence continues at coordinate 65,638,768 of NC_138726.1, forward strand.
GTATAACTGAGATGATGAAGAGTGTGAGTGTATAACTGATGATGAAGAGTGTGTGTGTATAACTGAGATGATGAAGAGTGTGAGTGTATAACTGAGATGATGAAGAGTGTGTGTGTATAACTGAGATGATGAAGAGTGTGAGTGTATAACTGAGATGATGAAGAGTGTGAGTGTATAACTGAGATGATGAAGAGTGTGAGTGTATAACTGAGATGATGAAGAGTGTGAGTGTATAACTGATGATGAAGAGTGTGAGTGTATAACTGATGATGATGAGTGTGAGTGTATAACTGATGATGAAGAGTGTGAGTGTATAACTGATGATGATGAGTGTGAGTGTATAACTGATGATGATGAAGAGTGTGAGTGTATAACTGAGATGATGAAGAGTGTGAGTGTATAACTGATGATGAAGAGTGTGAGTGTATAACTGATGATGAAGAGTGTGAGTGTATAACAGAGATGATGAAGAGTGTGTGTGTATAACTGAGATGATGAAGAGTGTGAGTGTATAACTGAGATGATGAAGAGTGTGAGTGTATAACTGAGATGATGAAGAGTGTGTGTGTATAACTGAGATGATGAAGAGTGTGTGTGTATAACTGATGATGATGAAGAGTGTGTGTGTATAACTGAGATGATGAAGAGTGTGTGTGTATAACTGAGATGATGAAGAGTGTGAGTGTATAACTGAGATGATGAAGAGTGTGAGTGTATAACTGAGATGATGAAGAGTGTGAGTGTATAACTGATGATGATGAAGAGTGTGAGTGTATAACTGATGATGAAGAGTGTGAGTGTATAACTGAGATGATGAAGAGTGTGAGTGTATAACTGAGATGATGAAGAGTGTGTGTGTATAACTGATGATGATGAAGAGTGTGTGTGTATAACTGAGATGATGAAGAGTGTGTGTGTATAACTGAGATGATGAAGAGTGTGTGTGTATAACTGATGATGATGAAGAGTGTGAGTGTATAACTGATGATGATGAAGAGTGTGTGTGTATAACTGATGATGAAGAGTGTGTGTGTATAACTGAGATGATGAAGAGTGTGAGTGTATAACTGATGATGATGAAGAGTGTGAGTGTATAACTGATGATGAAGAGTGTGAGTGTATAACTGATGATGAAGAGTGTGTGTGTATAACTGAGATGATGAAGAGTGTGAGTGTATAACTGATGATGATGAAGAGTGTGAGTGTATAACTGATGATGATGAAGAGTGTGAGTGTATAACTGATGATGATGAAGAGTGTGAGTGTATAACTGAGATGATGAAGAGTGTGAGTGTATAACTGATGATGATGAAGAGTGTGAGTGTATAACTGATGATGATGAAGAGTGTGTGTGTATAACTGATGATGATGAAGAGTGTGAGTGTATAACTGAGATGATGAAGAGTGTGTGTGTATAACTGAGATGATGAAGAGTGTGAGTGTATAACTGAGATGATGAAGAGTGTGTGTGTATAACTGAGATGATGAAGAGTGTGAGTGTATAACTGAGATGATGAAGAGTGTGAGTGTATAACTGAGATGATGAAGAGTGTGAGTGTATAACTGATGATGATGAAGAGTGTGAGTGTATAACTGAGATGATGAAGAGTGTGTGTGTATAACTGAGATGATGAAGAGTGTGAGTGTATAACTGATGATGATGAAGAGTGTGAGTGTATAACTGAGATGATGAAGAGTGTGTGTGTATAACTGATGATGATGAAGAGTGTGAGTGTATAACTGAGATGATGAAGAGTGTGAGTGTATAACTGATGATGAAGAGTGTGAGTGTATAACTGAGATGATGAAGAGTGTGTGTGTATAACTGAGATGATGAAGAGTGTGAGTGTATAACTGAGATGATGAAGAGTGTGAGTGTATAACTGAGATGATGAAGAGTGTGAGTGTATAACTGATGATGATGAAGAGTGTGAGTGTATAACTGATGATGATGAAGAGTGTGAGTGTATAACTGAGATGATGAAGAGTGTGTGTGTATAACTGATGATGAAGAGTGTGAGTGTATAACTGAGATGATGAAGAGTGTGAGTGTATAACTGAGATGATGAAGAGTGTGTGTGTATAACTGATGATGATGAAGAGTGTGAGTGTATAACTGATGATGATGAAGAGTGTGAGTGTATAACTGAGATGATGAAGAGTGTGTGTGTATAACTGAGATGATGAAGAGTGTGTGTGTATAACTGATGATGATGAAGAGTGTGAGTGTATAACTGAGATGATGAAGAGTGTGAGTGTATAACTGAGATGATGAAGAGTGTGTGTGTATAACTGAGATGATGAAGAGTGTGAGTGTATAACTGAGATGATGAAGAGTGTGAGTGTATAACTGAGATGATGAAGAGTGTGAGTGTATAACTGAGATGATGAAGAGTGTGAGTGTATAACTGATGATGATGAAGAGTGTGAGTGTATAACTGAGATGATGAAGAGTGTGTGTGTATAACTGATGATGAAGAGTGTGAGTGTATAACTGAGATGATGAAGAGTGTGTGTGTATAACTGAGATGATGAAGAGTGTGTGTGTATAACTGAGATGATGAAGAGTGTGTGTGTATAACTGAGATGATGAAGAGTGTGAGTGTATAACTGAGATGATGAAGAGTGTGAGTGTATAACTGAGATGATGAAGAGTGTGAGTGTATAACTGATGATGATGAAGAGTGTGAGTGTATAACTGATGATGATGAAGAGTGTGAGTGTATAACTGAGATGATGAAGAGTGTGAGTGTATAACTGATGATGATGAAGAGTGTGAGTGTATAACTGATGATGATGAAGAGTGTGAGTGTATAACTGAGATGATGAAGAGTGTGAGTGTATAACTGATGATGATGAAGAGTGTGAGTGTATAACTGATGATGATGAAGAGTGTGAGTGTATAACTGATGATGATGAAGAGTGTGAGTGTATAACTGAGATGATGAAGAGTGTGAGTGTATAACTGATGATGAAGAGTGTGAGTGTATAACTGAGATGATGAAGAGTGTGAGTGTATAACTGAGATGATGAAGAGTGTGAGTGTATAACTGAGATGATGAAGAGTGTGAGTGTATAACTGAGATGATGAAGAGTGTGAGTGTATAACTGAGATGATGAAGAGTGTGAGTGTATAACTGATGATGATGAAGAGTGTGAGTGTATAACTGATGATGAAGAGTGTGAGTGTATAACTGATGATGAAGAGTGTGAGTGTATAACTGATGATGAAGAGTGTGAGTGTATAACTGAGATGATGAAGAGTGAGTGTATAACTGATGATGAAGAGTGTGAGTGTATAACTGAGATGATGAAGAGTGTGAGTGTATAACTGAGATGATGAAGAGTGTGAGTGTATAACTGATGATGAAGAGTGTGAGTGTATAACTGATGATGATGAAGAGTGTGAGTGTATAACTGATGATGAAGAGTGTGAGTGTATAACTGAGATGATGAAGAGTGTGAGTGTATAACTGATGATGATGAAGAGTGTGAGTGTATAACTGATGATGAAGAGTGTGAGTGTATAACTGAGATGATGAAGAGTGTGAGTGTATAACTGATGATGATGAAGAGTGTGAGTGTATAACTGATGATGAAGAGTGTGAGTGTATAACTGAGATGATGAAGAGTGTGTGTGTATAACTGAGATGATGAAGAGTGTGTGTGTATAACTGATGATGATGAAGAGTGTGAGTGTATAACTGAGATGATGAAGAGTGTGAGTGTATAACTGATGATGATGAAGAGTGTGAGTGTATAACTGATGATGATGAGTGTGAGTGTATAACTGATGATGATGAAGAGTGTGAGTGTATAACTGATGATGAAGAGTGTGAGTGTATAACTGATGATGATGAACAGTGTGAGTGTATAACTGATGATGAAGAGTGTGAGTGTATAACTGAGATGATGAAGAGTGTGTGTGTATAACTGAGATGATGAAGAGTGTGTGTGTATAACTGATGATGAAGAGTGTGAGTGTATAACTGATGATGATGAAGAGTGTGAGTGTATAACTGATGATGAAGAGTGTGAGTGTATAACTGATGATGAAGAGTGTGAGTGTATAACTGATGATGATGAAGAGTGTGAGTGTATAACTGATGATGATGAAGAGTGTGAGTGTATAACTGATGATGATGAAGAGTGTGAGTGTATAACTGATGATGATGAAGAGTGTGAGTGTATAACTGATGATGATGAAGAGTGTGAGTGTATAACTGATGATGATGAAGAGTGTGAGTGTATAACTGATGATGAAGAGTGCGAGTGTATAACTGAGATGATGAAGAGTGTGAGTGTATAACTGATGATGAAGAGTGTGTGTGTATAACTGATGATGATGAAGAGTGTGAGTGTATAACTGATGATGAAGAGTGCGAGTGTATAACTGAGATGATGAAGAGTGTGAGTGTATAACTGATGATGAAGAGTGTGAGTGTATAACTGATGATGATGAAGAGTGTGAGTGTATAACTGATGATGATGAAGAGTGTGAGTGTATAACTGAGATGATGAAGAGTGTGTGTGTATAACTGATGATGAAGAGTGTGAGTGTATAACTGAGATGATGAAGAGTGTGAGTGTATAACTGAGATGATGAAGAGTGTGAGTGTATAACTGAGATGATGAAGAGTGTGAGTGTATAACTGATGATGATGAAGAGTGTGAGTGTATAACTGATGATGAAGAGTGTGAGTGTATAACTGATGATGATGAAGAGTGTGTGTGTATAACTGATGATGATGAAGAGTGTGAGTGTATAACTGATGATGAAGAGTGTGAGTGTATAACTGATAATGATGAAGAGTGTGTGTGTATAACTGATGATGATGAAGAGTGTGTGTGTATAACTGATGATGATGAAGAGTGTGAGTGTATAACTGAGATGATGAAGAGTGTGAGTGTATAACTGATGATGAAGAGTGTGAGTGTATAACTGAGATGATGAAGAGTGTGAGTGTATAACTGATGATGAAGAGTGTGAGTGTATAACTGATGATGAAGAGTGTGAGTGTATAACTGATGATGAAGAGTGTGAGTGTATAACTGATGATGATGAAGAGTGTGAGTGTATAACTGATGATGAAGAGTGTGAGTGTATAACTGATGATGAAGAGTGTGAGTGTATAACTGATGATGATGAAGGGTGCGAGTGTATAACTGATGATGAAGAGTGTGAGTGTATAACTGATGATGAAGAGTGTGAGTGTATAACTGATGATGATGAAGAGTGTGAGTGTATAACTGATGATGATGAAGAGTGTGAGTGTATAACTGATGATGATGAAGAGTGTGAGTGTATAACTGATGATGATGAAGAGTGTGAGTGTATAACTGATGATGAAGAGTGTGAGTGTATAACTGATGATGAAGAGTGTGAGTGTATAACTGATGATGAAGAGTGTGAGTGTATAACTGAGATGATGAAGAGTGTGAGTGTATAACTGATGATGAAGAGTGTGAGTGTATAACTGATGATGAAGAGTGTGAGTGTATAACTGATGATGAAGAGTGTGAGTGTATAACTGAGATGATGAAGAGTGTGAGTGTATAACTGAGATGATGAAGAGTGTGAGTGTATAACTGATGATGAAGAGTGTGAGTGTATAACTGAGATGATGAAGAGTGTGAGTGTATAACTGATGATGATGAAGAGTGTGAGTGTATAACTGATGATGAAGAGTGTGAGTGTATAACTGATGATGATGAAGAGTGTGAGTGTATAACTGAGATGATGAAGAGTGTGAGTGTATAACTGAGATGATGAAGAGTGTGAGTGTATAACTGAGATGATGAAGAGTGTGAGTGTATAACTGAGATGATGAAGAGTGTGAGTGTATAACTGAGATGATGAAGAGTGTGAGTGTATAACTGAGATGATGAAGAGTGTGAGTGTATAACTGAGATGATGAAGAGTGTGAGTGTATAACTGAGATGATGAAGAGTGTGAGTGTATAACTGAGATGATGAAGAGTGTGAGTGTATAACTGAGATGATGAAGAGTGTGAGTGTATAACTGATGATGAAGAGTGTGAGTGTATAACTGAGATGATGAAGAGTGTGTGTGTATAACTGATGATGATGAAGAGTGTGAGTGTATAACTGATGATGATGAAGAGTGTGAGTGTATAACTGAGATGATGAAGAGTGTGAGTGTATAACTGAGATGATGAAGAGTGTGAGTGTATAACTGAGATGATGAAGAGTGTGAGTGTATAACTGAGATGATGAAGAGTGTGAGTGTATAACTGATGATGATGAAGAGTGTGTGTATAACTGATGATGAAGAGTGTGAGTGTATAACTGAGATGATGAAGAGTGTGAGTGTATAACTGATGATGATGAAGAGTGTGAGTGTATAACTGAGATGATGAAGAGTGTGAGTGTATAACTGATGATGATGAAGAGTGTGAGTGTATAACTGAGATGATGAAGAGTGTGAGTGTATAACTGAGATGATGAGAGTGTGAGTGTATAACTGAGATGATGAAGAGTGTGAGTGTATAACTGATGATGATGAAGAGTGTGAGTGTATAACTGAGATGATGAAGAGTGTGAGTGTATAACTGAGATGATGAAGAGTGTGAGTGTATAACTGATGATGATGAAGAGTGTGAGTGTATAACTGATGATGAAGAGTGTGAGTGTATAACTGATGATGAAGAGTGTGAGTGTATAACTGAGATGATGAAGAGTGTGAGTGTATAACTGATGATGAAGAGTGTGAGTGTATAACTGATGATGATGAAGAGTGTGAGTGTATAACTGAGATGATGAAGAGTGTGAGTGTATAACTGATGATGATGAAGAGTGTGAGTGTATAACTGATGATGATGAGAGTGTGAGTGTATAACTGAGATGATGAAGAGTGTGTGTATAACTGAGATGATGAAGAGTGTGAGTGTATAACTGATGATGATGAAGAGTGTGAGTGTATAACTGATGATGATGAAGAGTGTGAGTGTATAACTGATGATGAAGAGTGTGAGTGTATAACTGATGATGAAGAGTGTGAGTGTATAACTGAGATGATGAAGAGTGTGTGTGTATAACTGATGATGATGAAGAGTGTGAGTGTATAACTGAGATGATGAAGAGTGTGAGTGTATAACTGATGATGAAGAGTGTGAGTGTATAACTGAGATGATGAAGAGTGTGAGTGTATAACTGATGATGAAGAGTGTGAGTGTATAACTGATGATGATGATGAGTGTGAGTGTATAACTGAGATGATGAAGAGTGTGTGTGTATAACTGATGATGATGAAGAGTGTGAGTGTATAACTGAGATGATGAAGAGTGTGAGTGTATAACTGAGATGATGAAGAGTGTGAGTGTATAACTGAGATGATGAAGAGTGTGTGTGTATAACTGAGATGATGAAGAGTGTGAGTGTATAACTGATGATGATGATGAGTGTGAGTGTATAACTGAGATGATGAAGAGTGTGTGTGTATAACTGATGATGATGAAGAGTGTGAGTGTATAACTGAGATGATGAAGAGTGTGAGTGTATAACTGAGAAGATGAAGAGTGTGAGTGTATAACTGAGATGATGAAGAGTGTGAGTGTATAACTGATGATGATGATGAGTGTGAGTGTATAACTGAGATGATGAAGAGTGTGTGTGTATAACTGATGATGATGAAGAGTGTGAGTGTATAACTGAGATGATGAAGAGTGTGAGTGTATAACTGAGATGATGAAGAGTGTGAGTGTATAACTGAGATGATGAAGAGTGTGTGTGTATAACTGATGATGATGAAGAGTGTGAGTGTATAACTGATGATGAAGAGTGTGAGTGTATAACTGATGATGAAGAGTGTGAGTGTATAACTGATGATGATGAAGAGTGTGAGTGTATAACTGAGATGATGAAGAGTGTGAGTGTATAACTGATGATGATGATGAGTGTGAGTGTATAACTGATGATGATGATGAGTGTGAGTGTATAACTGAGATGATGAAGAGTGTGAGTGTATAACTGATGATGATGAAGAGTGTGAGTGTATAACTGATGATGAAGAGTGTGAGTGTATATCTGAGATGATGAAGAGTGTGAGTGTATAACTGAGATGATGAAGAGTGTGTGTGTATAACTGAGATGATGAAGAGTGTGAGTGTATAACTGATGATGATGAAGAGTGTGTGTGTATAACTGAGATGATGAAGAGTGTGAGTGTATAACTGAGATGATGAAGAGTGTGTGTGTATAACTGAGATGATGAAGAGTGTGTGTGTATAACTGATGATGAAGAGTGTGAGTGTATAACTGAGATGATGAAGAGTGTGAGTGTATAACTGATGATGATGAAGAGTGTGTGTGTATAACTGATGATGAAGAGTGTGAGTGTATAACTGATGATGATGAAGAGTGTGTGTGTATAACTGAGATGATGAAGAGTGTGAGTGTATAACTGAGATGATGAAGAGTGTGTGTGTATAACTGATGATGATGAAGAGTGTGTGTGTATAACTGATGATGAAGAGTGTGAGTGTATAACTGAGATGATGAAGTGTGTGTATAACTGATGATGATGAAGAGTGTGTGTGTATAACTGATGATGATGAAGAGTGTGTGTGTATAACTGAGATGATGAAGAGTGTGTGTGTATAACTGAGATGATGAAGAGTGTGTGTGTATAACTGATGATGATGAAGAGTGTGTGTGTATAACTGAGATGATGAAGAGTGTGTGTGTATAACTGATGATGATGAAGAGTGTGAGTGTATAACTGATGATGATGAAGAGTGTGAGTGTATAACTGATGATGATGAAGAGTGTGAGTGTATAACTGAGATGATGAAGAGTGTGAGTGTATAACTGATGATGAAGAGTGTGAGTGTATAACTGATGATGAAGAGTGTGTGTGTATAACTGATGATGAAGAGTGTGTGTGTATAACTGATGATGATGAAGAGTGTGAGTGTATAACTGAGATGATGAAGAGTGTGAGTGTATAACTGATGATGATGAAGAGTGTGAGTGTATAACTGAGATGATGAAGAGTGTGAGTGTATAACTGATGATGAAGAGTGTGAGTGTATAACTGATGATGATGAAGAGTGTGAGTGTATAACTGATGATGATGAAGAGTGTGAGTGTATAACTGAGATGATGAAGAGTGTGAGTGTATAACTGATGATGATGAAGAGTGTGTGTGTATAACTGATGATGATGAAGAGTGTGTGTGTATAACTGATGATGATGAAGAGTGTGTGTGTATAACTGATGATGATGAAGAGTGTGAGTGTATAACTGATGATGATGAAGAGTGTGAGTGTATAACTGAGATGATGAAGAGTGTGAGTGTATAACTGATGATGATGAAGAGTGTGAGTGTATAACTGATGATGAAGAGTGTGAGTGTATAACTGATGATGATGAAGAGTGTGAGTGTATAACTGAGATGATGAAGAGTGTGAGTGTATAAACTGATGATGAAGAGTGTGTGTGTATAACTGATGATGAAGGAGTGTGTGTGTATAACTGATGATGATGAAGAGTGTGAGTGTATAACCTGATGATGAAGAGTGTGAGTGTATAACTGAGATGATGAAGAGTGTGAGTGTATAACTGATGATGAAGAGTGTGTGTGTATAACTGAGATGATGAAGAGTGTGAGTGTATAACTGAGATGATGAAGAGTGTGAGTGTATAACTGATGATGAAGAGTGGTGTGTGTATAACTGAGATGATGAAGAGTGTGAGTGTATAACTGATGATGATGAAGAGTGTGAGTGTATAACTGAGATGAAGAAGAGTGTGAGTGTATAACTGGATGATGAAGAGTGTGTGTGTATAACTGAGATGATGAAGAGTGTGAGTGTATAACTGAGATGATGAAGAGTGGCGAGTGTATAACTGATGATGAAGAGTGTGGTGTATAACTGATGATGATGAAGAGTGTGAGTGTATAACTGATGATGAAGAGTGTGAGTGTATAACTGAGATGATGAAGAGTGTGTGTGTATAACTGATGATGAAGAGTGTGAGTGTATAACTGATGATGAAGAGTGTGAGTGTATAACTGATGATGAAGAGTGTGTGTGTATAAATGATGATGATGAAGAGTGTGAGTGTATAACTGAGATGAAGAGTGTGAGTGTATAACTGATGATGAAGAGTGTGAGTGTATAACTGATGATGAAGAGTGTGTGTGTCATAACTGAGATGATGAAGAGTGTGAGTGTATAACTGATGATGATGAAGAGTGTGAGTGTATAACTGATGATGATGAAGAGTGTGAGTGTATAACTGAGATGATGAAGAGTGTGAGTGTATAACTGAGATGATGAAGAGTGTGAGTGTATAACTGATGATGATGAAGAGTGTGAGTGTATAACTGAGATGATGAAGAGTGTGTGTGTATAACTGATGATGAAGAGTGTGAGTGTATAACTGAGATGATGAAGAGTGTGAGTGTATAACTGAGATGATGAAGAGTGTGTGTGTATAACTGATGATGATGAAGAGTGTGAGTGTATAACTGATGATGATGAAGAGTGTGAGTGTATAACTGAGATGATGAAGAGTGTGTGTGTATAACTGAGATGATGAAGAGTGTGTGTGTATAACTGATGATGATGAAGAGTGTGAGTGTATAACTGAGATGATGAAGAGTGTGAGTGTATAACTGAGATGATGAAGAGTGTGTGTGTATAACTGAGATGATGAAGAGTGTGAGTGTATAACTGAGATGATGAAGAGTGTGAGTGTATAACTGAGATGATGAAGAGTGTGAGTGTATAACTGAGATGATGAAGAGTGTGAGTGTATAACTGAGATGATGAAGAGTGTGAGTGTATAACTGAGATGATGAAGAGTGTGTGTGTATAACTGATGATGAAGAGTGTGAGTGTATAACTGAGATGATGAAGAGTGTGTGTGTATAACTGAGATGATGAAGAGTGTGTGTGTATAACTGATGATGATGAAGAGTGTGTGTGTATAACTGAGATGATGAAGAGTGTGTGTGTATAACTGAGATGATGAAGAGTGTGAGTGTATAACTGAGATGATGAAGAGTGTGAGTGTATAACTGATGATGATGAAGAGTGTGAGTGTATAACTGATGATGAAGAGTGTGAGTGTATAACTGAGATGATGAAGAGTGTGAGTGTATAACTGAGATGATGAAGAGTGTGAGTGTATAACTGAGATGATGAAGAGTGTGAGTGTATAACTGATGATGAAGAGTGTGAGTGTATAACTGAGATGATGAAGAGTGTGAGTGTATAACTGAGATGATGAAGAGTGTGTGTGTATAACTGAGATGATGAAGAGTGTGAGTGTATAACTGATGATGATGAAGAGTGTGAGTGTATAACTGATGATGATGAAGAGTGTGAGTGTATAACTGATGATGATGAAGAGTGTGAGTGTATAACTGAGATGATGAAGAGTGTGAGTGTATAACTGATGATGATGAAGAGTGTGTGTGTATAACTGATGATGATGAAGAGTGTGAGTGTATAACTGAGATGATGAAGAGTGTGTGTGTATAACTGAGATGATGAAGAGTGTGAGTGTATAACTGAGATGATGAAGAGTGTGTGTGTATAACTGAGATGATGAAGAGTGTGAGTGTATAACTGATGATGATGAAGAGTGTGAGTGTATAACTGAGATGATGAAGAGTGTGAGTGTATAACTGATGATGATGAAGAGTGTGAGTGTATAACTGATGATGAAGAGTGTGAGTGTATAACTGAGATGATGAAGAGTGTGTGTGTATAACTGAGATGATGAAGAGTGTGAGTGTATAACTGAGATGATGAAGAGTGTGAGTGTATAACTGATGATGATGAAGAGTGTGAGTGTATAACTGATGATGATGAAGAGTGTGAGTGTATAACTGATGATGAAGAGTGTGAGTGTATAACTGATGATGATGAAGAGTGTGAGTGTATAACTGAGATGATGAAGAGTGTGAGTGTATAACTGAGATGATGAAGAGTGTGTGTGTATAACTGAGATGATGAAGAGTGTGAGTGTATAACTGAGATGATGAAGAGTGTGTGTGTATAACTGAGATGATGAAGAGTGTGAGTGTATAACTGATGATGATGAAGAGTGTGAGTGTATAACTGAGATGATGAAGAGTGTGTGTGTATAACTGATGATGATGAAGAGTGTGAGTGTATAACTGAGATGATGAAGAGTGTGAGTGTATAACTGAGATGATGAAGAGTGTGAGTGTATAACTGATGATGAAGAGTGTGAGTGTATAACTGAGATGATGAAGAGTGTGTGTGTATAACTGATGATGAAGAGTGTGAGTGTATAACTGAGATGATGAAGAGTGTGTGTGTATAACTGAGATGATGAAGAGTGTGAGTGTATAACTGAGATGATGAAGAGTGTGAGTGTATAACTGAGATGATGAAGAGTGTGAGTGTATAACTGATGATGATGAAGAGTGTGAGTGTATAACTGAGATGATGAAGAGTGTGTGTGTATAACTGATGATGAAGAGTGTGAGTGTATAACTGAGATGATGAAGAGTGTGAGTGTATAACTGAGATGATGAAGAGTGTGTGTGTATAACTGATGATGAAGAGTGTGAGTGTATAACTGATGATGATGAAGAGTGTGAGTGTATAACTGAGATGATGAAGAGTGTGAGTGTATAACTGATGATGATGAAGAGTGTGAGTGTATAACTGATGATGATGAAGAGTGTGAGTGTATAACTGAGATGATGAAGAGTGTGTGTGTATATAACTGAGATGATGAAGAGTGTGAGTGTATAACTGAGATGATGAAGAGTGTGAGTGTATAACTGAGATGATGAAGAGTGTGTGTGTATAACTGAGATGATGAAGAGTGTGAGTGTATAACTGAGATGATGAAGAGTGTGAGTGTATAACTGAGATGATGAAGAGTGTGAGTGTATAACTGAGATGATGAAGAGTGTGAGTGTATAACTGAGATGATGAAGAGTGTGAGTGTATAACTGAGATGATGAAGAGTGTGAGTGTATAACTGAGATGATGAAGAGTGTGAGTGTATAACTGAGATGATGAAGAGTGTGAGTGTATAACTGAGATGATGAAGAGTGTGTGTGTATAACTGAGATGATGAAGAGTGTGTGTGTATAACTGAGATGATGAAGAGTGTGTGTGTATAACTGAGATGATGAAGAGTGTGAGTGTATAACTGAGATGATGAAGAGTGTGAGTGTATAACTGAGATGATGAAGAGTGTGAGTGTATAACTGAGATGATGAAGAGTGTGAGTGTATAACTGAGATGATGAAGAGTGTGAGTGTATAACTGATGATGATGAAGAGTGTGAGTGTATAACTGATGATGATGAAGAGTGTGAGTGTATAACTGAGATGATGAAGAGTGTGAGTGTATAACTGAGATGATGAAGAGTGTGAGTGTATAACTGAGATGATGAAGAGTGTGAGTGTATAACTGAGATGATGAAGAGTGTGAGTGTATAACTGAGATGATGAAGAGTGTGAGTGTATAACTGAGATGATGAAGAGTGTGAGTGTATAACTGAGATGAAGAGTGTGAGTGTATAACTGATGATGAAGAGTGTGAGTGTATAACTGAGATGATGAAGAGTGTGAGTGTATAACTGAGATGATGAAGAGTGTGAGTGTATAACTGAGATGATGAAGAGTGTGAGTGTATAACTGAGATGATGAAGAGTGTGAGTGTATAACTGAGATGATGAAGAGTGTGAGTGTATAACTGATGATGAAGAGTGTGAGTGTATAACTGAGATGATGAAGAGTGTGAGTGTATAACTGAGATGATGAAGAGTGTGAGTGTATAACTGAGATGATGAAGAGTGTGAGTGTATAACTGAGATGATGAAGAGTGTGAGTGTATAACTGATGATGATGAAGAGTGTGAGTGTATAACTGATGATGAAGAGTGTGAGTGTATAACTGATGATGAAGAGTGTGAGTGTATAACTGAGATGATGAAGAGTGTGAGTGTATAACTGAGATGATGAAGAGTGTGAGTGTATAACTGATGATGAAGAGTGTGAGTGTATAACTGAGATGATGAAGAGTGTGAGTGTATAACTGAGATGATGAAGAGTGTGAGTGTATAACTGATGATGAAGAGTGTGAGTGTATAACTGATGATGATGAAGAGTGTGAGTGTATAACTGATGATGAAGAGTGTGAGTGTATAACTGAGATGATGAAGAGTGTGAGTGTATAACTGATGATGATGAAGAGTGTGAGTGTATAACTGATGATGAAGAGTGTGAGTGTATAACTGAGATGATGAAGAGTGTGAGTGTATAACTGATGATGATGAAGAGTGTGAGTGTATAACTGATGATGAAGAGTGTGAGTGTATAACTGAGATGATGAAGAGTGTGAGTGTATAACTGAGATGATGAAGAGTGTGAGTGTATAACTGATGATGATGAAGAGTGTGAGTGTATAACTGAGATGATGAAGAGTGTGAGTGTATAACTGAGATGATGAAGAGTGTGAGTGTATAACTGATGATGATGAGTGTGAGTGTATAACTGATGATGATGAAGAGTGTGAGTGTATAACTGATGATGAAGAGTGTGAGTGTATAACTGATGATGATGAAGAGTGTGAGTGTATAACTGATGATGAAGAGTGTGAGTGTATAACTGAGATGATGAAGAGTGTGAGTGTATAACTGATGATGAAGAGTGTGAGTGTATAACTGAGATGATGAAGAGTGTGAGTGTATAACTGAGATGATGAAGAGTGTGTGTGTATAACTGAGATGATGAAGAGTGTGAGTGTATAACTGATGATGAAGAGTGTGAGTGTATAACTGATGATGAAGAGTGTGAGTGTATAACTGAGATGATGAAGAGTGTGAGTGTATAACTGAGATGATGAAGAGTGTGAGTGTATAACTGATGATGAAGAGTGTGAGTGTATAACTGATGATGAAGAGTGTGAGTGTATAACTGATGATGAAGAGTGTGAGTGTATAACTGATGATGATGAAGAGTGTGAGTGTATAACTGATGATGAAGAGTGTGAGTGTATAACTGAGATGATGAAGAGTGTGTGTGTATAACTGAGATGATGAAGAGTGTGAGTGTATAACTGAGATGATGAAGAGTGTGTGTGTATAACTGAGATGATGAAGAGTGTGTGTGTATAACTGATGATGAAGAGTGTGAGTGTATAACTGATGATGAAGAGTGTGAGTGTATAACTGAGATGATGAAGAGTGTGAGTGTATAACTGAGATGATGAAGAGTGTGAGTGTATAACTGAGATGATGAAGAGTGTGAGTGTATAACTGAGATGATGAAGAGTGTGAGTGTATAACTGATGATGATGAAGAGTGTGAGTGTATAACTGATGATGATGAACAGTGTGAGTGTATAACTGAGATGATGAAGAGTGTGAGTGTATAACTGAGATGATGAAGAGTGTGAGTGTATAACTGATGATGATGAACAGTGTGAGTGTATAACTGATGATGAAGAGTGTGAGTGTATAACTGATGATGATGAAGAGTGTGAGTGTATATCTGAGATGATGAAGAGTGTGAGTGTATAACTGAGATGATGAAGAGTGTGAGTGTATAACTGATGATGATGAAGAGTGTGAGTGTATAACTGATGATGATGAGTGTGAGTGTATAACTGATGATGATGAAGAGTGTGAGTGTATAACTGATGATGAAGAGTGTGAGTGTATAACTGATGATGATGAACAGTGTGAGTGTATAACTGATGATGAAGAGTGTGAGTGTATAACTGAGATGATGAAGAGTGTGTGTGTATAACTGAGATGATGAAGAGTGTGTGTGTATAACTGATGATGAAGAGTGTGAGTGTATAACTGAGATGATGAAGAGTGTGAGTGTATAACTGATGATGATGAAGAGTGTGAGTGTATAACTGATGATGATGAGTGTGAGTGTATAACTGAGATGATGAAGAGTGTGAGTGTATAACTGATGATGAAGAGTGTGAGTGTATAACTGATGATGATGAAGAGTGCGAGTGTATAACTGAGATGATGAAGAGTGTGAGTGTATAACTGATGATGAAGAGTGTGAGTGTATAACTGATGATGATGAAGAGTGTGAGTGTATAACTGATGATGATGAAGAGTGTGAGTGTATAACTGATGATGATGAAGAGTGTGAGTGTATAACTGATGATGAAGAGTGTGAGTGTATAACTGATGATGATGAAGAGTGTGAGTGTATAACTGATGATGATGAAGAGTGTGAGTGTATAACTGATGATGAAGAGTGCGAGTGTATAACTGAGATGATGAAGAGTGTGAGTGTATAACTGATGATGAAGAGTGTGTGTGTATAACTGATGATGATGAAGAGTGTGAGTGTATAACTGATGATGAAGAGTGTGAGTGTATAACTGATGATGATGAAGAGTGTGAGTGTATAACTGATGATGATGAAGAGTGTGAGTGTATAACTGATGATGAAGAGTGTGAGTGTATAACTGATGATGATGAAGAGTGTGAGTGTATAACTGAGATGATGAAGAGTGTGTGTGTATAACTGATGATGAAGAGTGTGAGTGTATAACTGAGATGATGAAGAGTGTGAGTGTATAACTGAGATGATGAAGAGTGTGAGTGTATAACTGAGATGATGAAGAGTGTGTGTGTATAACTGATGATGAAGAGTGTGTGTGTATAACTGAGATGATGAAGAGTGTGAGTGTATAACTGATGATGATGAAGAGTGTGAGTGTATAACTGATGATGATGAGTGTGAGTGTATAACTGATGATGATGAAGAGTGTGAGTGTATAACTGATGATGAAGAGTGTGAGTGTATAACTGATGATGATGAACAGTGTGAGTGTATAACTGATGATGAAGAGTGTGAGTGTATAACTGAGATGATGAAGAGTGTGTGTGTATAACTGAGATGATGAAGAGTGTGTGTGTATAACTGATGATGAAGAGTGTGAGTGTATAACTGAGATGATGAAGAGTGTGAGTGTATAACTGATGATGATGAAGAGTGTGAGTGTATAACTGATGATGATGAGTGTGAGTGTATAACTGAGATGATGAAGAGTGTGAGTGTATAACTGATGATGAAGAGTGTGAGTGTATAACTGATGATGATGAAGAGTGCGAGTGTATAACTGAGATGATGAAGAGTGTGAGTGTATAACTGATGATGAAGAGTGTGAGTGTATAACTGATGATGATGAAGAGTGTGAGTGTATAACTGATGATGATGAAGAGTGTGAGTGTATAACTGATGATGATGAAGAGTGTGAGTGTATAACTGATGATGAAGAGTGTGAGTGTATAACTGATGATGATGAAGAGTGTGAGTGTATAACTGATGATGATGAAGAGTGTGAGTGTATAACTGATGATGAAGAGTGCGAGTGTATAACTGAGATGATGAAGAGTGTGTGTGTATAACTGATGATGATGAAGAGTGTGAGTGTATAACTGATGATGAAGAGTGTGAGTGTATAACTGATGATGATGAAGAGTGTGAGTGTATAACTGATGATGATGAAGAGTGTGAGTGTATAACTGATGATGAAGAGTGTGAGTGTATAACTGATGATGATGAAGAGTGTGAGTGTATAACTGAGATGATGAAGAGTGTGTGTGTATAACTGATGATGATGAAGAGTGTGAGTGTATAACTGATGATGATGAAGAGTGTGAGTGTATAACTGATGATGATGAAGAGTGTGAGTGTATAACTGAGATGATGAAGAGTGTGAGTGTATAACTGAGATGATGAAGAGTGTGAGTGTATAACTGAGATGATGAAGAGTGTGAGTGTATAACTGATGATGATGAAGAGTGTGAGTGTATAACTGATGATGAAGAGTGTGAGTGTATAACTGATGATGATGAAGAGTGTGTGTGTATAACTGATGATGATGAAGAGTGTGTGTGTATAACTGATGATGATGAAGAGTGTGAGTGTATAACTGATGATGATGAAGAGTGTGAGTGTATAACTGAGATGATGAAGAGTGTGTGTGTATAACTGAGATGATGAAGAGTGTGTGTGTATAACTGATGATGATGAAGAGTGTGAGTGTATAACTGAGATGATGAAGAGTGTGAGTGTATAACTGAGATGATGAAGAGTGTGTGTGTATAACTGAGATGATGAAGAGTGTGAGTGTATAACTGAGATGATGAAGAGTGTGAGTGTATAACTGAGATGATGAAGAGTGTGAGTGTATAACTGAGATGATGAAGAGTGTGAGTGTATAACTGATGATGATGAAGAGTGTGAGTGTATAACTGAGATGATGAAGAGTGTGTGTGTATAACTGATGATGAAGAGTGTGAGTGTATAACTGAGATGATGAAGAGTGTGTGTGTATAACTGAGATGATGAAGAGTGTGTGTGTATAACTGATGATGATGAAGAGTGTGTGTGTATAACTGAGATGATGAAGAGTGTGTGTGTATAACTGAGATGATGAAGAGTGTGAGTGTATAACTGAGATGATGAAGAGTGTGAGTGTATAACTGAGATGATGAAGAGTGTGAGTGTATAACTGATGATGATGAAGAGTGTGAGTGTATAACTGAGATGATGAAGAGTGTGAGTGTATAACTGATGATGATGAAGAGTGTGAGTGTATAACTGATGATGATGAAGAGTGTGAGTGTATAACTGAGATGATGAAGAGTGTGAGTGTATAACTGAGATGATGAAGAGTGTGAGTGTATAACTGATGATGATGAAGAGTGTGAGTGTATAACTGAGATGATGAAGAGTGTGAGTGTATAACTGATGATGAAGAGTGTGTGTGTATAACTGAGATGATGAAGAGTGTGTGTGTATAACTGATGATGATGAAGAGTGTGAGTGTATAACTGATGATGATGAAGAGTGTGTGTGTATAACTGAGATGATGAAGAGTGTGTGTGTATAACTGAGATGATGAAGAGTGTGTGTGTATAACTGATGATGATGAAGAGTGTGAGTGTATAACTGATGATGATGAAGAGTGTGTGTGTATAACTGAGATGATGAAGAGTGTGAGTGTATAACTGAGATGATGAAGAGTGTGAGTGTATAACTGATGATGATGAAGAGTGTGAGTGTATAACTGATGATGATGAAGAGTGTGAGTGTA
The DNA here is from genome assembly GCF_965113295.1 of Leuciscus leuciscus. Lineage (NCBI taxonomy): Eukaryota > Metazoa > Chordata > Actinopteri > Cypriniformes > Leuciscidae > Leuciscus > Leuciscus leuciscus. Next base: position 65,657,866 of record NC_138726.1, read on the forward strand.
TAACTGATGATGATGAAGAGTGTGAGTGTATAACTGAGATGATGAAGAGTGTGAGTGTATAACTGATGATGAAGAGTGTGAGTGTATAACTGAGATGATGAAGAGTGTGAGTGTATAACTGATGATGATGAAGAGTGCGAGTGTATAACTGATGATGAAGAGTGTGAGTGTATAACTGATGATGATGAAGAGTGTGTGTGTATAACTGATGATGAAGAGTGTGTGTGTATAACTGATGATGATGAAGAGTGTGAGTGTATAACTGATGATGATGAAGAGTGTGAGTGTATAACTGATGATGATGAAGAGTGTGTGTGTATAACTGATGATGATGAAGAGTGTGAGTGTATAACTGATGATGATGAAGAGTGTGAGTGTATAACTGATGATGAAGAGTGTGAGTGTATAACTGATGATGATGAAGAGTGTGAGTGTATAACTGATGATGATGAGTGTGAGTGTATAACTGAGATGATGAAGAGTGTGAGTGTATAACTGATGATGATGAAGAGTGTGAGTGTATAACTGATGATGAAGAGTGTGAGTGTATAACTGAGATGATGAAGAGTGTGAGTGTATAACTGATGATGATGAAGAGTGTGAGTGTATAACTGATGATGATGAAGAGTGTGAGTGTATAACTGAGATGATGAAGAGTGTGAGTGTATAACTGATGATGAAGAGTGTTTGTGTATAACTGAGATGATGAAGAGTGTGAGTGTATAACTGATGATGATGAAGAGTGTGAGTGTATAACTGATGATGATGAAGAGTGTGAGTGTATAACTGATGATGATGAAGAGTGTGAGTGTATAACTGATGATGATGAAGAGTGTGAGTGTATAACTGATGATGATGAAGAGTGTGAGTGTATAACTGATGATGATGAAGAGTGTGAGTGTATAACTGATGATGATGAAGAGTGTGAGTGTATAACTGATGATGAAGAGTGTGTGTGTATAACTGAGATGATGATGAAGAGTGTGAGTGTATAACTGATGATGATGAAGAGTGTGAGTGTATAACTGATGATGAAGAGTGTGAGTGTATAACTGATGATGAAGAGTGTGAGTGTATAACTGATGATGAAGAGTGTGTGTGTATAACTGAGATGATGATGAAGAGTGTGTGTGTATAACTGAGATGATGAAGAGTGTGAGTGTATATCTGAGATGATGAAGAGTGTGAGTGTATATCTGAGATGATGAAGAGTGTGAGTGTATAACTGAGATGATGAAGAGTGTGAGTGTATAACTGATGATGATGAAGAGTGTGTGTGTATAACTGAGATGATGAAGAGTGTGAGTGTATAACTGAGATGATGAAGAGTGTGAGTGTATAACTGATGATGAAGAGTGTGAGTGTATAACTGAGATGATGAAGAGTGTGAGTGTATATCTGAGATGATGAAGAGTGTGAGTGTATAACTGAGATGATGAAGAGTGTGAGTGTATAACTGAGATGATGAAGAGTGTGAGTGTATATCTGAGATGATGAAGAGTGTGAGTGTATATCTGAGATGATGAAGAGTGTGAGTGTATAACTGAGATGATGAAGAGTGTGAGTGTATAACTGAGATGATGAAGAGTGTGAGTGTATAACTGAGATGATGAAGAGTGTGAGTGTATATCTGAGATGATGAAGAGTGTGAGTGTATATCTGAGATGATGAAGAGTGTGAGTGTATAACTGAGATGATGAAGAGTGTGAGTGTATATCTGAGATGATGAAGAGTGTGAGTGTATATCTGAGATGATGAAGAGTGTGAGTGTATAACTGAGATGATGAAGAGTGTGAGTGTATAACTGAGATGATGAAGAGTGTGAGTGTATAACTGAGATGATGAAGAGTGTGAGTGTATAACTGAGATGATGAAGAGTGTGAGTGTATAACTGAGATGATGAAGAGTGTGAGTGTATAACTGAGATGATGAAGAGTGTGAGTGTATAGCTGAGATGATGTCATACCTGCATGTTTCCTCAGTTCTTCTATATTTGCGTCTTCCACAACTAAAATAAGAAACAGATAATAATGTTAGTGAAGGAAACCTACAGCTGTAATTTAGGACATAAAATGAACATAAATAGTTAAACTTTCATGAATTATTGTTAATTTCTTATATTGAAGTTGTATTTTTAATTATATTCACATTATGCTCTATATTATATATAAACTATATTTATAATAAAATATACAGTGGGGTCTAAAAGTCTGAGCCTTAAACATTTGGGAGACAAATTACTCTTGGAATAGAAGATCAGATTTCCTTGATTCATTGAAGCACAATTATAGATTATAGTATATTAGATAAATATAATCCAGAAGCTCTTTCACTGGTTCTCTCAGACTTCTGGACCTCAGTGTATCCTGGTATAAACCAGTGCACAACTTGACAGTACTAGTTTACTTTTATTTTTATTATTGTTTGCAACTACTAATACCTTTTCTGTTGTTCATAACTCCATGCTCACAATCTAAAATCAGAGAAAATATCATTGGAGGGGTTCATTATAAATCCGTTTCAACAAATACATAGAAAGACAATAAACCACATTACTGTAAATTACACTTCTAACCATTCCAGGCAGAGAGACAGAATATCTTTCCTATTTATGTATTGCGGTTTTTGTGTGTAATATTCATACATATATGCATTATGGATTATGAACCACAACATTTATTTAAAATAATGCTGTCGTTGGTTCTCATTTCACTGCCTTCCACATCTGGTACATGTTGATTCAATGCGGTACCAGATGTGGGCCGGATCTGGGCCGACACTATGGGTTCATGCGACTTACTCTGATCTGCTTGTTGCTTCCCTGCAAAACAGATCATTATGATCATGAGATGACATTGAATAAATAAACACTGAAGACTAAATCTTTTCTAATCTTTTAACCAGATTGTACCTGTTAGTTTATGTCTGTATCTGTACAGGATCAGCCCAGTCAAACCCAGAAGAGAACAGATGAGAACGGAGAAGAAAAGAGCCTTCCATGGATCTGATGAATCTGGCGAACTTGGCGGATCTGAGAAAGAAAGTCCATATGAATTTAAACTCAACTCTGGAGAAAAATATATCAATCAATTATAGGCTGAAAAAAACATGCACATTTGATTTGGTGAATTAGTAATTTATATAGGTGAACTAATCCTTTAAAGAGGTCACAGTGTAGATCCATAAAAACAGAATGAATTTTGACTCACCAGTGACTTTGAGAACCACTTTACTGCTGTCATATGACCGTTCTCCACTGACATAACAGTAAAATGAACCTTCATCCTGAATCCTGAGTTTCTCCAGGCGTAGAGAGACGTCTCCATCCTTCAGTCCACCAGACTGATCTGAGCGCTGAGTCAGTGAGCTTCTGTTCCTGTACGATTCCTCCTGGACGTTCTGGATCTTCCCATGCTGATAGAAGAGAACAGGGTTGCTGAACTGGTCATGACGGTACCAGCGGATCTCCAGAGCTTCAGCGTTCTCAGGAGGAGAGATCCAGCAGGGCAGAGTGACTGTGGACCCGACATGAGCCACTATCTGATCACGAGGAACCACAACAGTGAACGACTCTGAGAGACACAGAAAGACACACCCAATGTAATATACTATGCTGTATTTATTTACTGCATTTACTTATCACAGTGATTCTAAATCTGCAGCATGGTTTTTTTTTTTTTTTGTGAAAAAATTAAATAAATAAGACTAAAAGTACATGTCCACTGGTGAGGAGCGATTTTCTAGGTAACAGTTCATTCCTATAGAAGTTGAGCTTCATGGTCGCGCGGGGAATTGTGGGATTGGCAGCTGGCCGGAGAAAGCGCTGAGAGCGGCACAAGTTGGGGCAGGTTCGATATGCAAATATCAAGCGAAAACCAATAAAAAAACAACAACTTTCAAACAACTTTTCAAGGTCCTGAGCCGTAGCTGGGCGCCCGCGGATAGATGCCGAATGGCGCCGCCGGTGTGTGTACACTCATAGAGAATACCCAGCAAGCAATAGCCGTCATTTCACTGTCTCGGTTAAATATAGACCCGATATAGTCCGGCAATGTGAAACCCACTTTTAGCCAAAATAACACTGAATCTGGTTACATGTCATTTTTTCCAAAATAACTTGCGAGATGTATGATATTCCATCATGTAGGGTGAACAGTCATAGTCAGACCGGCTATTTGTAGCCCACTTATAGTCAAAACTGATTAATTGTAGTTTTCTGGCCAGGCAGCGCATGAGATGGTTGATATCCCATTATGTTCGCGTTGGTAATAATATCTACAAGGTGCAAGTGTCACTTCATGACATGGTCGATCTGTAGATTTAGCTCTGAATTGGACGGGCTATGTGAAGTCTGCTTTTAGCCCACCCGCCAAAATCGAGGCAATCAGTGGCCAACGTTTAACGGCTTAGCAATAGCCCTGATTTAGACCAGCGATTAGTATAGCCAAAATAGTCTTAAAATTGTTTACATGTTTTTCGCCCACGTAGCTTCATGTTTGCTGTCACACATAACATTAATACACAATCGACGATATTATTTGAATGTCTTTCATTTTAAATTAAATAAAAATGCAATTACATTTCTCAACCGCTAGATGGCAACAGCCCTACTGAGACATGACTACTGGCAACGCGAGACTTGATAATTAGGCTAGAGATCACTGTTCTCGCGATCATGCGATAAACATTTCCACCATTTTCAAACATTTTAAAGGAGACAGAGCATTGCATTCACTTATCTGTCGGTCGAAGAGAACAGGTAAAAGACATTCCTACTTTTGTCTTGTAGGCCGGGAGCCAGGTCCACTCCTCAGGATGTTTTTTGCTACCTTTTTTTCACTATACTTATACCCCTTGGGCCATCACAAGTTGATAACGACCACCCCCAACTCGGCCCTGTTTGGTCTCAGGGGCCAAAAAACACCCTTTTTGGGAAAAGCTTTTTGCGGAATGATGTAATTGTGAATATTAATGTACTGCAGCTACATAAATGGCCATATAACCCTAAAATTTTGCATGTTGTATCCTGACACATAGGGGAAACTAGCAGAAAAAGATTCTGGGGATTGCTGCCTTTTTGCTGTCAAATATCACCCTCAACATACCCCAAAAGACAAAAAAATGTCTGTCCGCCTGACAAATTGTCATCAAAAGTGATCATTTTCAAGCATTTTATTATATATATCACTGCCTCAAATGTACATGAAAAACTTCCCAAGTTTATAAGCTTCAGTTTAGGTCCAAAATGACCTTTCTATCTAGAGGATTACAGCTGGTATAACCAAAAGTTCTCCACTGTACCTCAAATCGGAGAAAACAGAACTGGGATGATAAACAACATCATTTATTCATTGTTGAGAGTTAAGAGAATAAATAACCCAAACTTTACAGTTATGTAAGTTATACCTAGCTATACTTATTGTTTAAAATATTTAATGTTGTCATTCTTTATATTTTCATTATCCTAAGTTAATTTCCCATCTTTTTTATTATAATCTTTATATATTTTTATTGTATTTATAATATTTTATTTTCATAATTGTAATTGTATAATTAATAAGTGTCATAATTGTATATTTTTTCATTTGTTATTATCTTAAGTTGTTAATTTTTATATTGTTCTTAATAAAAGTTTTATATTTATTTATTTTTGGATGGATTGTCATGTGTGTGTTATATTTGAGTAAACAGAATCCTTAAGTTGTATTTTGTTGTCTATTATATGTAGTAATTCATTTGCTTTCTATTTGATGACTAGTCTATTCTTGGTCTACGTTTAGACGTCTATTAAATTTTCACTGCCAGCCCAAATTGAGCCTTGTTTTAGCCTAGACGTCGGGGCTGTGTTTGGACGGCTATTAGACGTCTTTTAAACGCAAAATTGCTTGCTGGGTAATGTGTTCGAATTTTAAAGACGTGGCGATGGGTCTCCAGTTTTGTCATCCATAAGGTCTGACTCAGTCATTTCAATAATCACCTTGATTTTATCAGCGTCTGAAGCCACACTGAAGCCACATAAGTACATTTTTATCATTTTCATAATTTTCATATCATAAGTAAATAAGTACATTTTTACAAATTTACTTATGGTTACACATGTAAGCGAAATATTACTGTAGGCTTGGCTATTACACGCGTTTATTTCATAAATATGAATGTAGCTCACATCTCCCGGACACTAGCCAGTAGTCTACTTCTTTGGCCTATTTTGTTTAGCTGGCCAACTCTGTGGTAAAATACCGCTGGAAAAGCTGGGACGCACCGGACAGCGCGGAGAGAACACACATGACTTTGATTTGAAAGTTTAGTTGTCAGAGAAAATAAAACACGCCGTTTAGTTTGACATCAACTGATACTCGTGGGTAGCCTGACACATCAAGATGTTGGGTCTGGGAACACACCATTGGCACGGCTCAATCCGAGGGGCGGGATAAACGGTTGTCTTTCAGATTCTACAACCAACCAGAGCTTTTTCCCACCAGCAGAGCTAGTTGATAGATTAAACTTTTGCTGTATCCGGTCGGCAAACCTCTGAACACATCTTCCTTTTTTAAGAATGATTTCAGTGCCGTTCTTTTCTCAAAGAAAAGCTTAACTCCAAGTCCTCCAGAGTCGCGGACAAAGTCGATTGGAAAGACCACTGTTCGCCAGCAGCTCTTCTTTGTTTTCAAGTAGCAGGGAATTCACGCGGAACCGTCACAACTCTGCCGTCATTATGTTAAGCCCGCCCACCGACTCTATACACGACGTGATTGGCCTGACTAGAGTTTGGTTTTTCCAGCTCGCAAGCCAACGGAGAGTTGCTAGACGACCGCTAGGGTTGCTGCCGCTAGGGTGCATCTAGATTTCTAGGCTAACTTGTAGGCTATTAATGAAATAAAGTCCGCAAAAACAAAGTTATAACTGCGGCGTATTTCCTGAACACTTCACGCCTGTGCTTGACTGTTTATCTGCTTATTTAGTTTGAGTTTATTTAACCCATCGCAACTTATTGTAATGTGTGAACTAGGTAACTCGCCTTATGTTGTTCTAAAGGCTCATTACCTTCTTTTTTTCGGAACACACACACACTCACACACTCACACACACACACACACACACTTCTCGCACTTGCCCATTTAATGTCAGAGAATGGTGACTTCCCCACTTTTTTTTTTAAGGTGGATGCAAATCTGTTGTAAAATATGCAACTCGTGCAGTAAATTCCAAGTGTTCTGAAGGTAGGCCTATACTCAGGGTTCTCAAGTCTCACTCACTCACTCTCCATTAGGGCTCCTCCCCTAACTGCATGTGATCTCACTCAAAGCTTTTGGTAAAACTTGAGAACCCTGCCTATACTGTAGATTTTGGTGAGAAACAGACCAGAATGGCAAGTTATTACCTTTATGCCGTGCACAAAGCGCATCCTTTTCAGATATAAATTATAACGAATTTCTTCTCATCTTAAAAACTTTAATGTGTATTTTTTAAAACTGGATATTTGCAGTCTAAGAATTCAGAAAAATTCTTACAATTCTCATATTTACACAAATCATTTTGTCATATTAAGCTCAATATTAAACTGAATGAAATCCAAACCTGTTTGTTTTGTTCTTACCAGAAGCCTCTATGAGGAGATTCACCAGTAAAGCGATGATAATAATCGACGTCATTACTGTGAAAATACAGACAGACTCAAATAAAACAAACTCTGAGGGATTTTTCCCTCAAACACGCGAATAATATGAGAGAAATGGGTGTTTCTGCAACTACGGGCACTTTTGACTATCCCAATTTTAAAAAGATCAACCTCTATGAATTTCAATTTTAACCATCACAGTCTGTAATACATATAAAGATTTACACAAAATAGAATGTAGTCGTTAAGATTTTAATCTGGAACATGTTTATTTTTTATGTTTTTCGGGTCATCTTCTTAAAAAGTGTCCTTACCGCAATGTTACAATAATGTTCATTTTATAAATTTTTCTTTAGTAATTTCTATAATTTTTTTTACATATTTAAATAGCTTTTTAAAATTTGATGCAGTTTTGTAAATACTGGGAATTTCATGTTTTTTTCTATGCCATGTAAAAAATTTACAGTAACCTTAGATGTCAATTGTTTCCATACACACAAAAGATAACATAATTAACTTTTTATGACAGATGTTGCAATTTCAATGTGTTAATCATCTCAACTTAAGTGTAAAAATATTTTTTTTGCAAATCAAAATGTGAAAAAAAAATGAAAATAGAGCAGTGCTGCGGTAATGACATCTTGAGTCGGTAAGGACAAAATTTTATTTTTAATGTAAAAAATGGCATGTTTATATATATATATACTAATAAATGTACAAATATATACTTCAGTACTAATAATATACTGAATATTTGTCATTTAATATACAGTACACCTTGAATTTGTCTCTACCGCAACACAAGGTCTTTACCGCAACACCTAAATTTGCTGCGGTAAAGACATGTTGCGGAAATGACATTTTTGCTAATATTTTAGCTAATTGGCAGCTATCAAGGCCTACCACATTAGTTTTGAATCTTAACATCTTAATATACATGAATTCAACAGTAAAATACATTTATTTTTAAAATGTAGTTATAAATACACAATTATTAAGCTGAATGGTAAGGACGCACAATAAATACTAGAGCAGAAAAGATGATGTTTACCTTATTTTTTTGTTATCTTGTGAGTGAGGTAGTGTGGTGGTCCAGTCTGTCAGCAATGTGCTCAAGTGATAGTTTCTGTTTCCATAGAAACTAGACTTGTTTGTGTTCGATAAAATTTCATAATAAAAGCTTTTTTTCATTGTTGCAGTAAGGACTCAAAAGTGTGGGACAGGCACATTTAGTTAAAAAAATCATAAAAATGATCAGTAAATAATACAAAGAATTTTAAGATTCTGTAAATGAATCTGTATATTAAACAATTCCATTTGAAATAATGTCATATTGTAAAAGAATGAGCTAATTTTAAGTATCTCAACATTGAAACCACGGGTGTGGGACATGAGCAAAAATGGTGTTTGGACCTATAAATGCTTCATAATTTTACATTAAATCATATTATTTATTCATAATTATTTATGTCAAGGTGTGTATTGACACTACGTTTATATTTATGAAACATCAAATGACAAATTTTAACATAAATCTAAAATTTCACTCCTGGGACTTAAAAGTGCCCGTAGTTGCAGAAACACCCAAATATGATCAGACTGTCGTGTTCAACGAGGAAACATAAACTCACCGGAGACAGAGACTCGTCCGTTAAATCACAGTAATCTGGATGGTTTAGATGGATATGAGCTGTTCGACGCAATAATAGAGTCAAAATAAACGATAAAATAGACGAAAATCAGAATCTATGAAGCGTGCTCCCGATTTTCCTCCTTTACTTTCACTTTCTATAAATAGCGCGATCCCAATAAAACAGACGTCATCAGATGACGAATAACGCTTCATATTCAGTTTAATTCTGTTGATGGGTTTTTGTGTAATAATCTTTGCGGTGTGATGTGTGTGTGTTTTCTGTTTTTAGGTTTTTACGAGGCGATTGAATAAACAATGGAAAACCGTGTAGAAGGATTTTTCCCTCATGGATCGACAGTAGAAAAATGTTTTCCAGGATAGGAAAAGCCTGCAGTGTGCGATATTGTAGATCAACATGGATCGATGATCAGGACGGCAGAGACGACGCTCCCTTAACAACAGGGAGCGTTTATTAATCATTTAACACATAGCTGTGCGTTTAGCACATATGATGATACACATAATTATGAATATTTTGTTAGTGAAAATAAATGTATTAATTTAGATGCAGTAGAAAACTGCAAACTTCGTCATTCAACTCCTTTTGATGACGTCATTCGTTTGGAGGAGGAGGAGGAGAGAACCTTCATCAGCCTGTTCTTCTGCTCATGGTAACATTAATCTGAATATTTTCATACAGAAATTCGGGTTTGCATTTTGTTTGACCCTGTTTAAGTGAACAATCTGAGCTTTCCTGTTGTTTTTTTTTGTTTGTTGTTTTTTGCAACATTTTTTTTGAAAACTGAATCGAGTTACATAAAATAGACAACTTTTACAATTTAGATTTTAAACAGATAACAGAAAAGAAAAGGACATAACCAAAAGCACACTTATTGACATTATAAATGCTAAGATTTATATGTTTCTTCAGCCACAAAAGTTACATTTTGTAGAATCAGTCCACAGCCTAACCAAATGCTCCACTCTTCTCCACAATGGCAACCCACTGTCATTTAAATGGTTCTAATAATTCCAATGTAATTGAACATTAAACACAATTACACACTATCAAGTCTGCCCATTTCCTAATTTTCTCAAAAACACATAAAATAACACTTCATTTCAATGTTTATTCTCTTAAAGGACAAATCCAGTGAAAAATGAACCTAGGGGTAATTAACACATGGTTACCGAGTCGATCGTTCCCTGGGGTGCGTTTTCATGATGTATGGACCCTCATTATGCTACCGTGTTAGTGTGAGGCTATTTTGAGCCTTGTTAGTGGTTTTAACTTGCGATTTGTTTTTACTTACTCTGTGCCCCATATACTAGTGTTATGAGCTAATCTGTTTTTATAAATAAAACTCTTTACATTCGATTATCATGAAAACGCACCCCAGGGAACGATCGACTCGGTAACCATGTGTTAATTACCCCTAGGTTCATTTTTCACTGGATTTGTCCTTTAATTCAGCTATATGCAAAGCATGCTGGGAACTAACAAGCACCGCCCAGTTTCAGTTAACGCAACAAAAATCATTCATGTAATCCAACACAAACGGATTAAGTACATTTAAATTTTACATATTTAAGCAGATTGAACACAATCAAATTAAGTTTGGACAAAATGTATAGCAATTGTGTTGCTTAAGCTCATTTTAATGAAGCAATTTGAACAAGCAGCCAAATTTTTTTTTTTCTTACTTCATAAAAAAAAAAAAAAACTGTAAGTGTGTCATAGTATGTTATTCATTGAACTAAAGTAGTCAACATTTGAAGTGGATCAAAACCTTTCATCAAAGTTATACATGAATTTTGAACAAAACCGTTATTTTCTTTGGACAACTTTGATGAACTTTTTTGATCCACTTCAAATGTTGACTATTTTACAATATACACAATGCAACAGTCAGTGTTGTTAATATCAACATGAATGTCAAATTCACTCTGTCACATTGTGAGAATCTGATTTTATCCCTATAAACTGAGATGTTAGATTAGTTTTTTCACAACACTTAAATGTTGTTTACGATCATGACATCGAGCATCTTGACATTCACTTGGTGTCTTATATTTTAGTTGTTTTTTTTTTATCTTGAAACGTATCACATCCATTCTGGTAAGGATACATGCAACAGAAACTTGCATTTTCACGTAATGAGTTTCTCACATTTCTGCATTTTCTCCCTCGGACAATCCAGCCAATCAGCTGACGGCTCCGCCCCCCAAACCAGCCCAAAAGAAGAAGAGCAAGAAATCAGGAGTCTTGAAGGAGGAGTACAGCACCCTGCTGAACAGTGTCTTTGGACAGGTATCCCAAACATCTCAAACATCACTGCATATCAGGTGTCATTCATTCCTGCGGTTGAGTCTGGAGTTTATATTCAGACTGCTGGTCTTTAATGTCGAGATCAAGTTCTGTTCATCACACAGAAATATCATATAACTTCAGAACACTTAGAATACAGCACACAAGTCATGTGCACTACTCTGTTACATAATACCAGGCTTTTTTACTGTAATGTACAGTATGTTACTGTAAAAAATAATGCAGAAATAAAAAGGTATATCCTGAAAGTTTCAGAACTGAAAACTTCCTTGTTAGTCCAAAATCAGCTTTTATAGTTACCAGGCCCAGCGAATGTGCCTCTTAATGACGTGTTAAAGGTAGTGAAAGGCGTCCGCTTTGGCCTCGCCCACTGGCGTTAGTGAGATGAGGAAGAGAGAAGAGCACAGGGTCACCCACTGGACTAAACAGAACATTACCTTCCAAAGGATTCTAATGCTGGGAATGTGGTTGTTTATTTTCAACAATGTGAATGACTCAGTTGAACATTATTTATTCGTATTTGCTACATTTCACTGGATTCTTTGGTAAATCAGTCCGCAAACTCGGCGCAGGCTTTTGCGATGTGGAGTCGACAGTATTGCCACAACATGCAAGTAACATTGTTTATTCTAATGCCTGATCTGTGAAACAGTGATTTCTGATGTAATGATTCATGTACCGTCAGATGTTCTTTGTCCTGTCAGTAAATCAAACCAGTGACGAAAAGGTCATCTTCACATTGTTTATCTTAGTAGGATGTAAATAATCTGTTATTTAAACTGATTGAATTATTTATAGAAAAGCGATCAAAGAACGGTCCGTTTACAATAGCTGTAGCTGTCAATCAAACAGCGCGTGTTTATCAGTGACTGAGTTCTAGGGCCTCATTTATAACCGTTGCGTCAGTTTTGAAAGTTCCCTTTCAAAAACTACAATTGATGCTGCGCTGCTTAGCGCATTGGGAACGTCTTTAATCGTGACCAGCTGTGAATATTGTGTGTAAAACATTAATAGAATTGACCCGGAGGTAATATAGCCTCGGTCGGTGACGTCATCGGCGCGCACCCGCGACACGAGGCTATAAATAGATGAGCCACAGGTGCATCATCAGGTCTTTTGTCTTCAGACCATTCTGTGCATGTGTGCGTCTAAGATCTCTCTCTCTTACCTCTTATATCTGACTACAGATCTGTGTTAGGAGTTAGTTTTCAACTGGCAGTGTGCAGAAAATTCTCGTTTAAAAGTCTTTAAAAGAGTTTAAAAATAAAAAAAATGAGTCAACAGCAGAGTAAGCTTTGTGCTCTTTCATGCTCCTGTCCCATGTCTGAGCTGGACATGCTGCGCTGCACACTATGGCAGCGTTACAGGCGTACCAGGCTGACCTTTTGAAGGACTTGAGTGCAGGCAGTACAATAGATGAGGAAGCGTTCTCGGAACTGCACAGAGCCATAGATCTGTCTCTCTGTGCCACTAAGCAAACCGTCCGTGCCATTGACTGTTCTATGTCAGCGCTGGTTAGCACGGAGAGCCACCTGTGGCTTAACTTAACTGGCATTAAGGATAAAGACCGCGTCTTTCTTCTGGATTCACCAGTTTCACCCTCTGGCCTGTTTGGCCACTCTGTCAACACAGTCGTCTCCAGGTTCAGAGAGGTTAAGAAGCATGAAGAAGCTTTTGTCCAGTTCCTTTCTCGCCACACTCAAGGGGAGGAGCCATCGGCCACCCAACCTCTCCCCGGTCCTTCAAAAATAAACAGGGAGGTTAAGAAGCAGAGTGTGATGAACCGCGCTAGGCCAAGATCACACTGTTCGTCAGTACCAAAAAATTTTAGGTTTCATGGCTCCAGCATCCACGGTGATTCCTCTGGGGCTGTTGCACATGAGACCGTTTCAGTTGTGGCTAAAAGCCAGGAGATTTCATCCCAGGGCCAATCTTCAAAGGCAAATAAAAGTGACGCGCCGCGGGCTTCGTACACTATCCCTGTGGCTCAGACCCCGGTTCCTCGCCTTGGGTCCCACTCTAGGGGCGCCTTGTCGTCGCAGACTGTTAACAACAGATGCTTCCCTGATGGGCTGGGGAGCGGTCTTAAGTGGTCGTCCAGCTCAAGGGGAATGGGAGGGTCATCAGCTCGATTGGCACATCAACTGCCTCGAGTTGATGGCCGTATTTTTGGCCCTGAAATATTTTCTCCCTCAGTTGAGAGGTTGTCATGTCCTAGTGCGGGTGAACAACACAGCGGCAGTCTCTTATATAAATCACCAGGGAGGTCTGCTCTCACGCAATCTGAACAGAATAACGAGGCAGATTTTTTTCTGGGCCCAGGACAAGTTCCTGTCACTCAGACAGAAACTGCAGATGGGGGAATGGAAACTCCACCCGGAAGTAGTGAAACAGATTTGGACCAGATTTTATGAAGCGGAGGTGGACCTCTTCGCCTCTTATCAGACAGCGCAATGTCCCCTCTACGTCTCTCTGAGTCACCCAGCCCCCCTGAGTCTGGATGCGATGGCACACACATGGCCCAAAATGCGCCTGTATGCATTTCCTCCAGTTTCTCTGCTCCCGGGAGTTCTAGCCAGAGTTCGCCAACAAGTGTCTTGCCTCTTACTGATAGTGCCGCATTGGCCGAACAGAGTATGGTTCTCGGAGATAATATCTCTCCTCGACGGCTCGCCATGGGCGATTCCGGAGAGGAGGGACCTTCTGTCTCAGGCAGAGGGCACGATATTCCATCCCAGGCCCAACCTGTGGAACCTTCATGTTTGGCCCCTGATGGGTACCAACTGAGGGACACTGGGCTTTCGCCTGCCATTATTAAGACCATTCTAAGTGCTAGGGCTTCCTCCACTAGAAAGAGTTACGCCAGCAAATGGGGTGTCTTTGAAAGATGAGTGTTGCATACAATGCAGATCCAGTTAATTGCCAGATTGCTTCAGTTCTGGACTTCTTGCAGGAGAAATTATCAACAGGCAATTATCTATTGCTCTTGCCTATGGTGCTCGGTCAAGTTCCGCCAACGGGTCTTAGGGCTCACTCCACCAGGGGGGTTGCCTCCTCTAGTACTTTGGCAAGGGGTGTGCCCCCTTACAACTTGTTTGTGATGCGGCAGGCTGGTCCTCTCCGCACACATTCTTAAGATTTTACAGTTTGGATGTTCATGCCACTCCGCATGACACACAGCTAATGTCTGAGGCCTTCTTGCGTTCTTGTGAGCACACAACCGTAAGGGGTCCAGACACCTTCAAGCACGGCGGCGTGGGTATTCTCATTCCCAATGCGCTAAGCATCTCGTTCTGCTTTTTCAGGGAACAGGGTTACAGTCAAGTAACCCGGAACATTCCCTTTCAAAAGCTACAATCGATACTGCGCTGCATTGCCATGCTGAAGATGTCCCGGGACTGCTCTTCAGACAAAATATCCTGACGATGCACCTGTGGCTCATCTATATTACCTCTGCATCAATTCTATTGACGTGTTACACACAAAATTCACAGCTGGTCACGATTAAAGACGTTCCCAATGTTCCAAACGTTCCCATCTCATTCCGCTTTTTCAGGGAACAGGGTTACAGTCAAGTAACCTGGAACGATCTTGTTAAGGATGAATGCGATCCGACACAAGCGCAACAACTTAAAAGATATGAACAGTTAATTCATCTATCTGTAAATATCTTGATATTGATGAAACTTCCTCGTTTTGTGGTATTGTTGAAGAAACAGCTGCCCATTTGTTTTCTGAATACATTTAGGGTTAGGGTTAAGTTGTTATATTTTAAACCCTACTAATGTGACCCACAGTTTTATTTATATAATTTTTTATTAAGAGAACCCAAAATCGTCATCTCTTGAATATGTTGTTAATTTCTTTATATTATATCCAAACAATTTCACCCACAAGCAAAAGTGGCTTAAATCTCCTTTGTTTTCCTTTGTCTTATTGAATTTACCTCTCGTTTCATCCCTCAGGATTATAAATAACAAAAAAATCTATTATGAAGAACTATTTAAAGATATTTAGCCTTTTTCCTGTGTATAAAATCCCTCCACATGTGTGTTTTATTTAATTAACACAGAAACATCAATCAATGTACATTTAAATGTTTTATGAAAGAAATGTAAGAACGCAAAGTACAATGATCATCTGTTAAACATCAAGTATTTGATCAAGGCACCTTTAGAATTTTTTTTTAATTAAACATGTTATGCATCATGTTGCTCCATTAATATACAGTATAAAGAAATAGATATATTTTTTACATTATATTTTGTGACCCTTGATCTTAAAGGCATGAAGACTTTTGTTCCTCCTGTAAGACTGAGCATTCGGATGGGAACATCACAGTTTGTCGTAAGAGCCAACAATATTCATAATACACAAGTTTAGAGTAGGACCACAGATTAATACACAGGTTATGGAAATTACATGCAGGGAAGTATAAAAAAAGTATAGTTATAGTAAGTTCATGTGTTTCCGGATATATGTGTTAGTAACAGAGAGGATGAAGAACTCTTTAATATGGGAGAAATGTAAAAACAACTCACTTCATCATCTCTGTTTTCTGACACTAGATGAATGTGGGAAAGAAGTTGAGTTTTCAATCCCAGTTTACATCTGGATTTGGCATAAGAGGGAAAGGCATCTGTGTCAGTATCTGTGCACATGCTTCATTCTGTCTAAACACACTGGATTAGTCAGTCAGGCGTCTGAGCTGTTACTCAGTCATGGTTCACTGGACTCTACAGGTTCTGGACAATCCAGAATTTTAAGTGGACTCTTTTCTCCTACTCCTGGATTAAACAGCGGAGCGACTGGTCTAGTGAATCTGGTGCTCATGGTCAGCAGATGTTTCCTCTCTTTGACATTGTAAAATGACAGCCGACCGTCATCATAATCTAACAGAACTCCCAGTTGTTCAGGTCTCGGCATCAGTGAGAGAGTAACTGGTGGATCAGAGTTGGTGTAAAAGCCATTAGGACCGTCTGAACACAAGAACCAGTAACCGTTTGATGGAGTTAAAGCAGATCTGTTCTTTAAGCGAAAAAATCTATGTTCCGCCACACCAATTAACCAGTAGTTTTTAGGAGGTTTATTTTCTCGTGCCAACGCAACCTCCCAATAGTGACGTCCAGATGTAAATCTTTGAGCTCCAAGTGCACGTAATTCATATGGAAATCCCTCTCCAGTGTGATTATATCCTGGAGCATCTCTTACTGTTTTACAGTCATTAGAAACCTTCAGATCTGGATGTAAATGCTCACGGTCAATAGTGATCTGAACTGTGAAGAAAATAATGCAACAATTATTTATACACTTCATATTTAGTGTGAGATGATATTTACAAATATGTGCATATATGACTAAAGATGATGAAATATATATAATGAGATGATGTCATACCTGCATGTTTTCTCAGTTCTTCTATAATTGTGTCTCCCACAACTAAAATGAAAAACAATTTGAGACTTTAGAGAAACAAATCTACTGTATCTGTATCATCAATATATAACAGAAATGATTAGTTTTTATCAACTTTTATGAATTGTTAATTCTCTATAATGAAGTTGTATATTTGATTATGTCAAGTCAAGTCACCTTTATTTATATATCGCAACAATATAGATTGTTTCAAAGCAGCTTTACAGTGATAAAATGAGATTACAGTAACAGAGATGAGGCTTTACAGCAGCTCTAGAATAAAGTTATTGTCCAGCTAAAGTTAGTTTTGATTTATTCACTTCCATTACAAAGATCATTAGTTATTAACTTAGCTAACACGACACGTTTTTAACTGAAAACAGAAAACTATGAATGCGTTCTGGCCGTTCATTTGCATGACAACAGTGTTTGGAGCTCGAGAACGAAAACTTTGAAACAGGTTCCAAGGTGCAAGTTTTGAAAAATGTTGAAAAACTTTATCATCTCCGCGTAAAGTAAAAAAACATGAATCTGTGAAAATGGCGACGATGTGCACATGCATATTATGTGTTTAGTCTATAGGTATGTGCGTTTGAATAACTTAGATCTTTCATTTTAGAGTGGCCTTTTATTGTGGACAACCTAAGGCACACTGTGCAATAATCATGCTGTCTAATCAGCATCTTGATATGCCACACCTGTGAGGTGGATGGATTGTCTCGGCAAAGGAGAAGTGCTCACTAACACAGATTTAGACAGATTTGTGAAAAATATTTGAGAGAAACAGGCCTTTTGTGTACATAGAAAAAGTCTTAGATCTTTCAGTTAAGCTCATGAAAAATGGAGGCAAAAACAAAAGTGTTGCGTTTATAATTTTGTTCAGTGTAACTTGTCCCTGACTGCTTCTAAAACCAAAGAGATCATCATTGACTTCCGAAAGCACCACACGAATCACACACCACTGCACATTAGCAGGGTCCGTGTGGAGAGGGTTCCAGCCTTCAGATTCTTGGGCACGACCACCGCTGAGGATCTCTCCTGGAGCACAAACACCTTAGCAGCTGTCAAAAAAGCTCAGCAGCGACTCTATTTCTTGAGGATTCTCAGAAAGAACCACCTACAAGAGCAGCTGCTCTCGTCCTTCTATCGAGAGTGTGATAAACTTCTGCATCTCTACGTGGTACGCCAGCAGCTCAGCGGCAGATAAGAAAGCTCTCCAGAGAGTAATCAACTCAGCCCAAAAAATCATTGGCTGCCCTCTGCCTTCCCTGAAAGAGCTTTACACTGCACGCTGTCCGAAGAGCAGGAAACATTTTAAAGGATCCTTTCAATCCGGGACATCATTTGTTTGAATTGCTGCCCTCTGGTAAACCAGAGGACTCAAGAACAGTTTTTACCCCAGTGCCATACAAGAGTTGAACACTGCCAGCACACCTACACACACTCATAAACTGAGAAATCACCAATCTGAGGGGCCATGTTATATCTATATGTTTTTGCATTTTTTGGTTTATGGCATATTGTTTATTGATTAATTGTACTGTATATTGGTTATTAACGTATTGTTTCTATGGAATTCTACTTAAATTGTATTAATTTAAATTGGATGCTAAGCTAATGTTTAGCTAAATTAGATTGCTCCAATTTCGCTATAACTTAGTATAGTGACAAATTACAATAAAGAATCTTATTCCTGTTCCTGGAGATCTTCCTGCAAAGTTCAGTTCCAGCCTCTTTGAGTTGCAACTATGGCAGCTGAGAAGGCCATTCTTTGTGTTCTTTTTGAAGAATTTTCGGAGCCTGATGAAATCGGTATAAATACTTGTTTCACGAGTTCACACGTACATGAAATCGGATGTAGTATTTTAAGCATATTTGGCATGCTGTCCGGGGGAGGGCTCCGAGCTCGGAATTTGGCCCCAACCCAGAGTACTCACCCTTTTTACTGGGATAGAAACCAGCCAAGAGTGAGGTGATGGGGTGGTGGAGGGATGCTGTGAAACTTGAAATGAGACAGAGGTGAGGAAAGGTTTTATTTATACCGGCTTCCTCTTGTGCTGATTGGTTCATTACCTGAATGTGCTCCTCCCGAACTTTGTTACATAAAACTTCATTTAATACTGCAAAATACACTTGATTGTTAAAGGAGAATTTCACCCGTGGGAACATTCATCTTTATTGAAAGTCATATAGGGGAGAGCGGGGCACAACCTAACGCTTTTTGACTTTCTCAGTTTGTGTAAATCTACTTATGGTTCAGAGTATTTATTTTTCCCCACATTAATTTCCCACATGTCTAGTACAATTATGTGGTTTTGTTTTATTAATATAGTATATACTTTTTTCTTGATATACCCCGAAAGAATGGAAGTGAAATGTGACAACATGCCCCATAGGTGGGGTACATTGTAACATGTGTGGGGCACATTGTAACATAACATATGACAGCTTAAAATGTTATCTGATCTAATAAAAAATATATACAAAACAAACTAAAATATTTTCTAAATAAAATACAATTAAAAAACTTTTTCATATAAAATAATGGCAATTTTTAATAATTAAATATAAACACATTTTTGAGTTTTGACTACGAACACATGAAAACACAGCTATACAACATAGTTCAAAAACAAATAAATAATGAGTCATTTCTGAACATTGACTCTCAGTCTTTATTCACCTTTTTCTCACGTTTTCCCAATAAAATTAATAAAAGTATAGAATATAATAGCATATTTCTAATAGGGGCACATTGTAACGCAGTGTGACAACATGCCCCCGCCTGCACAACTGGGATTTAAACCCTGCTAGTGTCTTCTGCTAGTTAGCGAAGCATTAAAGAACTATCTCAACTGTTAAATAACATCTTGGAGATTAAAATAATATCAGATTTGTCTTATTTTAAATAAACACAAAAAATAGAGATGAAAAATTAACTTAAGTAAGAAATTTACTTTTGCTATGGTTTAATACATGTCTATGGATATCTTCCAAAAAAAAATTTTTCTATATAGTGTTGATATGGCAACTAGTAAATACACAAAGTTTCGTCATCCAAGCATGTGCGGAAGTATTTAAAACAAGCGTGTTACAACTAGCCCCGCGTTAGGTTGTGCCCCGCGCTCCCCTATGTAGTCGAAATGTAACATAAATTTCGAATTTGGTGCCTTCTTGAACAAGGAAAGACAAAGTAACTTTAGGGTGCATTTGTATGGAAGACAACAACTCCCACAATGCACCACATTGCATAGCTCCGCAAGCCACTCCCACTAATCCAGTTCACAACACAAACGTCCGTGTCCTCGTCTGTTTCAGAGATTTCGTCCAGGAGTAATTGACATCGTTGAAATTCTTTGCAGCAGACGGACTCTATCTCTGTGTCAGTAGGCGCACAGTGAGAACACAGGCACCACCAGTCCGCCCCAGCTCGAGTCGGTCTGGGCTCCTCGACCGCAACAGGCAGGTCTTCTGCCTCTTGTTTCTCCATCAGCCTCAGCTGCTCTTCGCTATATTGCGGCTCGTAAAGGTAGCCAAGAAAATCTGATTCGAGCATCAGACTTTCGAAATCCTCTTCTTCCATATCACATTGAGTACCTTCCACCATTGTCGTAACTTCACATCTGGCTCCACAGCACCTGTTAGCTTAGCTTCCAAACAAGATGGCGGATACTGCTTTTAGTTTCTACAAGTGAAGTCTGTAATGGGAATTTTTGATTTTCTCTTATACACAGGGTTAATTCTTAGGTGTGCTGCTGTGTCCTGCTGATTCTACAATATAATGATTGATGTGAACTGCTGTGGGACGAGCAGAGAGGGGGAGACATGGTTTTGGAAGGGACCCTTGACCCCTAAGGTCAGAGGGGATCCAATTTGGGACTAGGAGAGCTAAACCTAAAGCTCAGCCCTAAATGAGAGCATTGAGCTAGGTTCTTATCCATTTATGGGTGAAGAGACCTTGAGAGAATAACAGTATAAGTAGAGTGATCTACCCCTCCCTTCTCGTCGCACTTGCTTCACAGACTGTACCTGACTACCTCTGTGGGGCAATTGGGCCTCTTGCAAGATAATAAATTACTTTTTAATGATCATTTGATTTCAGACTGTCTTTTATGCAGAGATGATTGTTTAATGAAAAATTGCCACAACAATTTTGGTGTCAGATTATTGGGATGAGTTTTCCTTGAGGGCTCCGGGACCTGGCAGCGGACGGTGGAAGAGATCGCCCTGACGCAACAGGCTTCAGTCTCACCTCGTAGAAATTGAGAGAAGGAGAACCAGCCGCTTCAGGCCCTGGAGGACTTCTAGAGGGAACTCAAAAAAGAACCCGAGTGGCGACAGAAAATCTCTGGTAAGAGACAGTAAATTCATTTACTTTTGGGGATTTGAAAAGTATTTTTGTTTTTAAGAATTTATTTTGAAAAGAATTTTTTTGAAAAGAAAATGCTGTGATGGACCATAATGGCTGTATTTGAAAACTGAAACTAGAGCTGTGGTACGGGGAAAAGGGGGGGCTTTTAAAGAGGGGACGGAAATTGAGACCACGCAAGGTCAAGATATTGTCCAGACCGAAGCCTAGTACTCGTATAGAAATTAATTCAAAAAAGCTGAAATAATTGATCAATGGAACGAAGTTTTTTTGAAACTGAATTCCAGAGAAAGATATTGAAAGTAAGCAGAAGTTAATTTCAACCCTTCTGACTTTGGGTGAAAAGTTGGTTAAAGCGCGCTGAGAAAGCCACAGGCAGTAGTGAAAGAAAGAAAACAGCCATCATGGGAGCATCTAACAGTAAATATCGCACACCGGTGTACCGTGCAATGAAGAAAAATTATGGGTCAAAGGGCATAAAAGACATAGGGAAATTAATAAGGTATCATGATTTTCCGAAAGAAGGAATACTGAGTACCACAAGGTTAAAGGTGGTAAAAGAGTCAATTGAAGGACACGGTGACAAACCACAGGGTTGTTGCGCGTGTGCCAGACATGTGTGTAAGAATTGTAAGCAAACAGTCGTGTACTGGTTAGATGAGGCAGAGCGAAAAGAAGGGAAAAGGATGCAGAAGGAACTAGCATGTAAGAAGATGAGAAGAAATATAGTCAAATGTATGTTATGAAAATAAAAATTCTGATAGAATTTATGGAACTATTTATGAACGCCTGTTAAGTCAAATTAAGTGACATAAAGATGAGGAGTGAACAAAAGTTTTATTAAGCAGAATGGGGAACAATTATATTTTAGTGGTAAAATAATGATGTCTAGAGAATTTTCATAACAAGAGTTGAAGGAGCAAGCAGCTATAATGGCTGTCTGTGCGATTTAGGAATTGAGATATGAGTAATAATATTTTTGTGAAACAGCAGAGATAAGTGGGACTGAGAAAATAATGATGTTTTTAAGAGTCCTGAAACAAACAGTGAGACAGGAGAGAGCAAACGCTGTAAGCAGCTGTGCTCTGAAGCTTTGACTTCAAAGAAATGTGAAGTTAAAAAAGAAAATGTTTAGTGAAAACCCCTTAGAATATGTTGAATGATTTTCTGTGCAGTTTATGAAAATGAATGTGCTGCCAATGATAATGATGAAGATTATGATTTGGCTATTGCGATTGAATCCGCCACTGGTGGACGGTAAAAGAATACAGAGAACTGCTTATCAGTGGCTCTGTTTACATTCCTGATCGGGACACACTGCTTCAAGGGTGTGCAGTAAGTTGGAGCCGTTTGAAAGCTCAATGATCAAACTATAGGGAAATGAGAAGTGGTCAGCAGGGCCATTTAGCCCGTAACTGTAAATGGACACTCAGAAGGTGTAAAAGAAAGTGACGTGTATTAATGTGTGTTTGAAAGTAGTCTGAGAAAGAACTAAGAATGTGAACGCAGTGTTAAAGAAAGTGAAAAGAACGTACGAGTAAGTGAGGTAGAAAAGAAAGTTAAAGGAAAGTGGATAGATGGAAGTCGTAAGAAGATTGAAGGTTAAAAGAAGGTTGAAAGCTTTAAGTCGGGAATCCTTTTGAAGGAAAGAGCTAGTGAATTGATGAATACAGGCTGACAACTAAAATTTAGATGAAATGTGATCAAATAAGTAGAAGCATTATTACTGGATTAACAGTTGCTAAATGTAAAATGTGTAGAAAGGCATCTGATTAAACAAACAGTTAAGTGTTTTGAACGTGGATGGAATAGTGTTGACCATGAAAGAACTAGGAGCTGATGTTTTGCTTTAAGAAGATAAGCTTGTGATTGGCTGAAACAGTTTGCTTATCTGAATCTGGTGTGTGCTGTGGCTGAAACGGCCAGTGCGACGGAGACACGATCTGAGTGGAAATTTGTAATGTCTAAATTCCCTGATGTGGGCAAAAGACAAATATAAGAATTATGTTTATTTGAAAACGCATGTCATTTCTGGCAAAGATGCCTTATGCTGGGCTAGAGTTAAAAGATGGTAGATAAAGTTTGATTTTAGAAGTTTATGAGAGTGCAGTGTACCAGTCCTAAATGCTTCAGAGTCTCTCTCATTCAAAGTCAGCTAAAAGCTGTTATCTGAGCCTGTGTAAAGCACAGTGTTTTAGTTGAAAACCACAGATATGGAGATGTTAAAAGAAATAATGTTACAGGATTTTATATTTAGAGGGCATATGTTTTAAAAGTAAAACTGAATGACTTTAAAGAAGTTTTTAGAAATAATAATGACCTTAAATGATAGAAGGGACGTTTTTGACTAGTTTAATTCAGGACCAGTAACTTCTTTGTCTGATTTTAGCCTCCACCATGAAACAGGGCTGATGGCTCCGGCTACAGATGTAACAGTACACTGAATAGACGGATGTGATTAAAATTCACTGAGATTTTGCTGATTCGGACAGATTTAACAGATTTTTGTGATTAAATACTGTTGTTATTAACCTGTCTCCCTGTGTTAACAGTATTAGGCAGTCCAGAGTGCTCTGGTGACTCTTGAATGTGCCTTTCCTAAGCTCCAGAAAACAACTGAGTCTGTTGGGGAAAAACTGATTTTGTGATGGGAAAGAGCGGTTACCAGTGTGCACGAAGTGACTACTCAAGGACGGGTAAGAACCTTTGGCCAGAGGTCAACCTAAGGCAGGGGGTCACGCCGACACTGGGCATCTCCGAATGGAGGTGTTTTATGTGAGATGGGTATTAGAGTTGAGCAGGTGACTGTGAGTGGCCAGCAGCATCAGCAGATCACTGAGAGGACGGATGGGCTGTGAGGAGTTACGGCACGCCTGACCCAGAAAATGTGAGTTCCTCTATATACCACTCACCAGAAAAACTGCATTTATTGTATGGCTTGTTTTTCATTATGACAAGTGTCTGCAACTATGCCAGGGGACAACACCCTGAAGAGAAGAAAATTATAGATTAAGAGCTAATGGGAATGGGCTTTCAAGAGCCAGCTGAGACCATGAGGTGATTGTCATTATTTGTTGTGGAGACAGTAACAAAACTTAATTTATGTCAGGAACATGATGCTGGTTGCCTTATGGGCAAGGGAAAACTATAGAAGTGTTGATATTGAAATAATATGTCTGTAAGATAGTTTTAACTCCTGAAGGTCATTAGACATGTTGGTGGCTAAAGATGAAGACAGCTTGTGATGAGTTAAGAGAAATTTCTGGATAACAAAGGTTAGGAATGGAGTATTTAAACTAAAGATAACCTTAGAAATGCTCATAGCATAATATATTTTAGATTGTTGTAATGGTACTAATTTGAGTTAAACATTTGTATTTTAAAATTTGTGAACTATTAAGGGTTCTAGACTATGATTTATTTAGTTACAGTCTTAGGGGGCTGTTGAAAAGATTATTTGTTTATAGTGAGAGAGACTGCTGAATGGAGGAAGGGTACTCTGTCTGTCTTTCTGTTATCGGCCTGATAAAGCAAGCTGAAGCAAAATAATGATAATGAACAAAAACAACCCAGCTGACTTTTCTAAGAGAAAATGAATAATGAACAGACGTGCTTTGAAACTGGTTAAGAGACAATGTAAAATTAGATCAAAGCTACAGGAAAATGAGAAGTTTAAAATCTTATTTAAAAATTTAAATATGTTTAGAGTAAACACCAAAAGATATGAATATGAGAATATGAGCGGTTCATAGTCAGGTATGCGTGTGTGTTTGTTTGGCGGTGACAGCATTGTATGTTTTATGAGTGTTAATTCATGTTTGGTATGTGTTTGTTTAGGGGAGCTATTCCGTCTGAATAGTGTGTATATTGTGTCATTAACATCTGGAATGAGTTTTATCATGACAGATGGGTTAAGGCAAATGACAAATTTTAAAGAAGCCAAAAATCTGATGAAAAGACAATACAGAACACGGGGCAAGCTTTAAGGTGATTAGTCATCAAGCTCTGTCTGGCAGTAATTATTTTGACATTTATGGTGTTGATTTGAATTACTTTCTGGATCAGTTTAAGTATTTATGTAAATCTGAACTGTGAAGTTGCAGATCGTCATCCATTATGAGTTGAGAAAATGGTACAGATTTGATGGCAACAACAAAAGTGACACATTGGCGAAGGCAATATCAACTTATCCAGAGAGCCCTTCACATTTATGAATATTGTGAACTGAACAAAGAAGGAGAATGTTGTTTGACTGATACTGACCAAGTCTGTACACCACGACCTGACCTGATAGAAACAATTGATGACTTTGACATTGGAAAATGTTTGTTGATGACTGACTTAAGAGACCAAACAACAGGCCTGGAAGGCAGGATATGCGGTGAAACTGAGGGCCGCTGTCCTTCAAATACTTCCATAAGAAGATGAGATTGTGGCTTGGAGTGAAGAATGTAATGTTTTGTTTCAGAGGCAGAGAAAGATGTCTGGGGGAAAAAACCCTGCAAGAAGTCATTCTTCTCCCTAACAAAAGTGTTATATGTGTGTGCTAATAACAGGGACTGTTTCAACAGGGAACGCCAGGGCAGATGCGGCAGCGAAGGCCGCGGCAGCACCGCAGACAAAAGAAACTACGTACTTTACTATCTGACAGTAACCTGGACATTTGTTTTTCTTTACAGAGCATGCAGACTTTTGATACAGGGCAGAATGTGCCCATAATGGCTATGGATGAATTTGGCTAACTATCCTGGCCTGGGTTATTAGTGTGGCAGAAAGTAACAGTGCCACACCTGCGCAAGCGCATAAACTTAAAATTTTCCTTTGCAGAATGTCAGGATGGATTGTGTCGAACAGAACTGATTCTGTTCCAAATGTAGAAATATTGTTTTGTTGACATGAGCAAAGTGGGTTGAGTGTTTTTCAGGTAAAACAAGGACCCTGAGTGCTATTCAGTGAGCAAAATTATCGGGTGACAATATGTTTCAGGCGGTTGATTCAACAGGTCACACCAAAAGGGACGACCGGCTAGACAAGCGGTCAATAACAAAATAGCTAGGGTCTGCATTCACAGGTGACAGCAGGCAGGAAATGGTTCATTCCAGTGGAGGTGCGGTCGGGATCTGAGGGAAAATCTTATAATGATCAGAAAGTGGTTGGAGAGGGTGACACCTGAGTCCACGCCTCTCACCTTAGACTACACCAACCAACCTCAGCAACCCCACGTGCCGACGCGGAGGGCAGTGAGGGATCAAGGACGTGCTAGTAACGTACCTCCCTTGCCAGCGAGGGAAAGCCCATTGCAACGGTTCGCAAAGAGTCACCCTGGTGAAGACGGAATGTCCATGGGGCGAACGAGATGATCAACACACCTGGAGGAGGGTGTGGACCAACTAATGGTTTAAGTATTGATCAGAATAATTTGTTTTGTGACGATTTTGATCATTTTATTTGATTAAATCAAACTAGGGCTTAGTATTGATATGGATCTAATGATTTGATTGGTGCAAATGTTTTCAGGAAAAGTAGAAAATCTATTCAATAATGACTCTTATGGTTAGATTTTATTAAATAGGGTATTAAATAGAGCTTACTAAGTAAAACCATTGCCCGATTGAATTAAAAGTTAACAAAATACGGTTAGGAAATTATGATATGTAGATGGGCATGGATTAATGGAAAAGGCTGAATGTATAGGAGTTATGATTGTATGTGTTATTCTGATAATTTTGTTATTCATGAGGGGATACGTCTGTTCAATTGGCGAAAATGACAGCCTATCCCAAGGATGAACAAAATTAGGCAGACGGTGGAAGTAGCGGAAGCTACAGTAATGTGGTAAATTGGGGGGTGTTTTTCAATTTCTTATTTTCTTACTTTCTAAATTCTTTCTTTCTAAGGACGATGATAATGTGTAAAGAGGGTTAAAAACAGCAGCCATCCGTGTCACGAGGTGGCGTACAAGGACAGAGTTTGAAATGAGGGATTTTTATTTTACTTTTATCTTTTCCTAATGATGTTTTTCATTCTAAATATAATCTATACTATTTCTTGTTTATATTGAGGTGACTGAGGGTCCGACCTTGTGTTGGGGGTGCGATAACAGTGCTTATCCACCTAGCCCGGCTTTATATAAACCTTTACTTGCTTGCTATAAAATTAAGGGCCTATCCTTACAAAACAGCCTAAGCTTATTTCATTTTAATCTTTTTCTGTTTCCTACAAGTTTAAGAGTGTGATCAGTTATATGAAAATCAGGAATGAGAAATATAAGTGTGATGTGAGACTTGAACTTGGTATATCATTATTATTATTGTTGATTGGTGTGTAACAATGTGTTCTGATTGATCAGTTATCAATGAATGATAAAAAGGGAGGACTGTAATGGGAATTTTTGATTTTCTCTTATACACAGGGTTAATTCTTAGGTGTGCTGCTGTGTCCTGCTGATTCTACAATATAATGATTGATGTGAACTGCTGTGGGACGAGTAGAGAGGGGGAGACATGGTTTTGGAAGGGACCCTTGACCCCTAAGGTCAGAGGGGATCCAATTTGGGACTAGGAGAGCTAAACCTAAAGCTCGGCCCTAAATGAGAGCATTGAGCTAGGTTCTTATCCATTTATGGGTGAAGAGACCTTGAGAGAATAACAGTATAAGTAGAGTGATCTACCCCTCCCTCCTCGTCGCACTTGCTTCACAGACTGTACCTGACTACCTCTGTGGGGCAATTGGGCCTCTTGCAAGATAATAAATTACTTTTTAATGATCATTTGATTTCAGACTGTCTTTTATGCAGAGATGATTGTTTAATGAAAAATTGCCACAACAAGTCCCACCCACTGATCTGTAATAGGTCTGTAGTGTGAGTGGGTCTAAAACCAGGGTCCCCCCTGGTTATTTTTTATTGAGGGTATTAGGCTTATCATTATTGCTGATCACTGTTGATATGCAATATTTTTACTATAAAACTATTACGACAAACATGTCTTCTAATATCTTCAATTGTTGCATATACCGAGCTGCAGCGGATACTTTTATAAACGACTTTACTTGGACCCATTGTGCGAGCTGTCTCTTTAATACCGCGTGGTTTATATACATGTTGTTGATGATTGGGCTGACTTTTTTAACTTTTTTTCAAAATAAATCATTTTAATCTTTTAACCAGATTGTACCTGTTAGTTTTTGTCTGTATTTGTACAGGATCTGCCCAGCCAAACCCAGAAGAGCACAGATGAGAAGGGTGAAGAAAAGAGCCTTCCATGGATCTGATGAATCTGGTGAATCTGGCAGATCTGAGAAATAGAGTCCTTTTCAATTTAAACTCAACTCTGGAGCAAAATATACAAATCAATTATAAAAATTAATTAAAAAAAATGCCATTCACATTTGATTTTAAAGAATTAGTCATTTCTCTAGGTGAACAATTTCTTTAGTGAGGTGATCATCCATAAAAACATTGAATTTTGACTCACCAGTGACTTTGAGAACCACTTTACTGCTGTCATATGACCGTTCTCCACTGACATAACAGTAAAATGAACCTTCATCCTGAATGGTGAGTTTCTCCAGCCGTAGAGAGACGTCTCCATCCTTCAGTCCACCAGACTGATCTGAGCGCAGAGTCAGTGAGCTTCTGTTCCTGTACGATTCCTCCTGGATGTCCTGGATCTTCCCATGCTGATAGAAGAGAACAGGGTTGCTGAACTGGTCATGACGGTACCAGCGGATCTCCAGAGCTTCAGCGTTCTCAGGAGGAGAGATCCAGCAGGGCAGAGTGACTGTGGACCCGACATGAGCCACTATCTGATCACGAGGAACCACAACAGTGACCGACACTGAGAGACACAGAAAGACACACCCAATGTTATGTGCATTAGTCTTTAAAAGGTTAGTTCACCCAATTTTTTTTAATTCTATCATTAAATACTCACCCTCATGTTGTTCCAAACCTGTGAGACCTTCGTTCATCTTCGGAACACAAATGAAGATCTTTTTGATGAAATCTGAGAACTTTCCACTGACAGCTATGCAACTACCACTTTGATTCTTCAAAAAGTTTATAAAGAGATCGTAAAACTAATCCACATAAATTGAGTGATTTAGTCGAAAGAGACTTTAGTCCAACTAAACCTACATGACTCACGAGAATGAACCTCATTGGTTCTTACTGAAGCTCAAATGTGCTGCGTAACACATGAGAATGAACGTCTCAGGTTACGACTGTAACCCTTGTTCCCTGAGAACCTGTGCCCTGAGACACTTATGGAGAACGCCTCAGCTTGACTGGTATCTGAAGTAAGTGTCAAATCAGGACAATCTTATTGGCCAGCAACAGCCTATGACATCACACTAGTGCGGGGGTCGGCAACCCGCGGTTCTAGAGCCGCATGCGGCTCTTAAGCGTTGCCCTAGTGGCTCCCTGGAGTTTATTCAAAAATATGAAAATGGAAAAAATATTTTTTGTTTTAACCCTTTCGCATGTACGATCACACCGGTGTGATCAGTCTAGGCTGGTCCCTGGAGCGTACGATCACACCGGTGTGATCAGTCTAGGCTGGTCCCTGGAGCGTACGATCACACCGGTGTGATCAGGCTAGGCTGGACCCTGGAGCGTACGATCACACCGGTGTGATCAGGCTAGGCTGGTCCCTGGAGCGTACGATCACACCGGTGTGATCAGTCTAGGCTGGTCCCTGGAGCGTACGATCACACCGGTGTGATCAGGCTAGGCTGGTCCCTGGAGCGTACGATCACACCGGTGGGATCAGGCTAGGCTGGTCCCTGGAGCGTACGATCACACCGGTGTGATCAGGCTAGGCTGGTCCCTGGAGCGTACGATCACACCGGTGTGATCAGGCTAGGCTGGTCCCTGGAGCGTACGATCACACCGGTGTGATCAGGCTAGGCTGGTCCCTGGAGCGTACGATCACACCGGTGTGATCAGGCTAGGCTGGTCCCTGGAGCGTACGATCACACCGGTGTGATCAGTCTAGGCTGGTTCCTGGAGCGTACGATCACACCGGTGTGATCAGGCTAGGCTGGTCCCTGGAGCGTACGATCACACCGGTGTGATCAGGCTAGGCTGGTCCCTGGAGCGTACGATCACACCGGTGTGATCAGGCTAGGCTGGTCCCTGGAGCGTACGATCACACCGGTGTGATCAGGCTAGGCTGGTCCCTGGAGCGTACGATCACACCGGTGTGATCAGGCTAGGCTGGTCCCTGGAGCGTACGATCACACCGGTGTGATCAGGCTAGGCTGGTCCCTGGAGCGTTGGCTGGTGCTGAGCCAGAGGCAGGCGCGCTCAGAGCTGTCATATATCACAACTTTTCAGTGTTTTCAACCACATAATGTTTATTTTAGGTTTCAGACATATAAAGTACTAAAAAAACAATACATTTAGAGTTTGTAAAATACACACTGATGTCAAAGGAAGAGGCAATAATAATCCTTTCCATTACAATTAGTTTTATTCATATCAGATACACATTGTGTAAGTAACTTTAAAGATTATTCTATTCTTCTCCCAGTTCACCTGCCACTTACTTTTATGTATTTCGGGAGAAGTGGATGAATTCACGTGTTGTAAATCCAACAGATCCGATTCTCTGAACTGTGTCTGCGGCACAAACTAACACGGCGGCGCCCATCACGCATACAGCTCAACTAACGCGATCGTTATAAAGGTGTTTAAACAACAAAACACTTCCACTTGCATATATTTGACAATCGGAATATCAGATATTTCATGCCATATTTAACAAATTTGTGAATATTTTGAATAAAAAAGGAAAAATGAAATAAAAGCAGATCATCATTCATTCAGCTCTGTTGTTGCTGCGGTGTGTCACGTGACAAGCAATGACGCGTCACCATGGAAACCATAAAGTGACACATTCTAAATAGCAGTTGCCTTGAAAAACTCACACTGGGGGATCAGCCAGAATATTTTAAACGTGTGAAAGGGTTTAATATCATTTCTGTAGGAGGAAAAACATGACAAACATTCTTAAAGTTTTTCAACGTTGTAAAAATGTGTATAATAAATATTTAATTTCAACATTTCTGTCAACGAAGATTTACGCCATAGACTGCGACACACGATTCTGTCAGATCGGCGTGATGCCAGACCGGTGGCTGACAAACAAACAAACCGGCGGGTGTGTCATGGGCCATGGATCCCAAGGGGAAAAAGAGAAAGATAGCTGAGGAGAACAGAGGATTCAACAGTTCTTGGACCGAATCATTTGCTTTCATTGCCAATGCAGAAGGATTGCCTGCATGTTTGCTTTGTAATGAGAAGTTGTCAAATAACAAAAAGAGTAATGTGGAAAGACATTTCCAGGGAAGGCATGCTACATTTGCAGCCAAGTACCCAGTTGGGAGTGAGAGAAAAAGTGCGATTGCATTACTTCTGGAGAAATTAGAGGAGTGCAAAGATAAATTTAAGAAGTGGATTGCATCTCTAAACTCCACTACTGCTGCTAGTTTTGTTGCAACCCGGGAGATAATAAAGCGTGGGAAACCGTTCACAGATGGTGACTACATGAAGGATTCATTCATTAAAATATCAGAGCACCTATTTTCAGACTTCAAAAACAAAACCGAGATAATACAGAAAATTAAAGACATGCCTCTCTCCGCAAAGACAGTGAAGGAAAGGGCCATTAAAATGGCAGGCAACATCACCAATCAGCAAATCAAGGACATTAATTCAGCTCCAGCATACTCAATTGCCTGTGATGAGTCGTGTGATGTGATCGATATTGAACAGGCAGCGCTGTTATGCAGGTATGTTAACTCTGATGGGCCGCAAGAAGAAATGATCGAATTAATACCACTGAAAGGCCAAACACGCGGGGAGGACATATGTGAGGCTGTGCTGAAGTGTTTAAATGACAAAGGAATAAACACCAACCACCTGATTTCAGTGGCTACAGATGGGGCACCCAGTATGAGGGGATCACAAAAGGGGTTTGTGACTTTATTACAGAAAGCGTTGGATCGAAATCTGCTTGCATTTCACTGCATCTTGCACCAAGAAGCACTGTGTGCACAAACATTCCCACCGGAGTGTATGAAGGTGATGAACCTTGTCATCGAGATGGTGAACAAGATAATTGCAAAAGCATTAAAAGCACCGTCAGTTCCGTGCATTGCTAGATGAAGTTGACAGCGAATATTCCGATCTCCTGCTACACAACAAAGTCCGATGGCTGTCCATAGGTGAGGTTTTGCGTCGCTTTGTTGCTTGTTTAGAACATGTGAAAACATTCCTGAAAAGCAAAAACCTGAACTACCCGCAACTGGAAGATACCGAGTGGCTGGAAAAACTGCACTTTATGGTGGATATGACAAGTCACCTAAACATGCTGAATAAAAGTCTCCAGGGGCGGGGAAACACTGCACTGCAAATGCTGGAAGCTGTTTTGTCATTCGAGCGCAAGCTGACTGTATTCGCCAGAGATGTACAGTGAGGCACGCTCTCTCACTTCCCCTCCCTGAGAGAGTTCAAAGAAGCCTATCACGATCACACACTCAACGGTGATTATTTACAAGGTGCGATCGTGGATATGCAAACTGCATTTGGGAGCAGATTCAGCGAGTTCTGAAAGGAACAAATTACACTATCTTTCCCTGTCACTCCCCTGGAGATTGACCCGTCCTTGTTGAACACATTCCCAGGAGTAATTCAAGCTGACCTTGAAATGAAAATGGCCGATATAGCTGACAAAGATTTGTGGGTGTCCAAGTTCAAAAGTCTGACAGCCGAGCTTGAAGACGTCACTCGCCAGAAAGCCCAGCTTGCCCAAAGCCACGAATGGAGCGAAATTGAAAGCCTCCCAACTATCGAGAAACTTGTGTTTGAAACATGGAATGCTCTTCCTGACAGTTATAGGAACATGAAGAAATATGCGAGCAGATATTTTCAAACATGAACTACATCAAATCCAAATACTGCACCCGCCTCACAGATGAGAGCTTGCAGTCCTGCGTGAAGATTAAAGTTACATCTTATATGCCCGATGTTGAGAAGCTGTCCAGTGATGTCCGAAAACAGAAGTCACATTAAACGGGCAAGAACACAATCCTGTCATAGGCACATATTTAGTAACAAAGTGGCTTTTTTATGAAGTGATTTCTGATTTTTGTCAGTATATATTTGGAATGACACATAGGGATATTATTGTGTTTTGTTGCTCAGGTCCGAGGATGGCTGCATTATTGTGCGTGTCAAAAGAGAAGAGGATGATGCTGCATTTTACCCTTGCACTGACTTACTTGGCATTTGCAGAAAACTAAAGAGAAGAGGACAATGCACAGAAATCGGACTTAAACTCGCTGAAGCTCAAACGTGCCGCGTAACACGAGAATGAACCTCATTGGTTCTCGCTGAAGCTCAAACGTGCTGCGTAACACGAGAATGAACCTCATTGGTTCTTGCAGAAGCTCAAACGTGCTGCGTAACACGAGAATGAACCTCATTGGTTCTCGCTGAAGCTCAAACGTGCTGCGTAACATGAGAATGAACCTCATTGGTCCTCGCAGAAGCTCAAACGTGCTGCGTAACATGAGAATGAACCTCATTGGTTCTCGCTGAAGCTCAAATGTGCTGCGTAACACGAGAATGAACCTCATTGGTTCTCGCTGAAGCTCAAACGTGCTGCGTAACACGAGAATGAACCTCATTGGTTCTCGCTGAAGCTCAAACGTGCTGCGTAACACGAGAATGAACCTCATTGGTTCTCGCTGAAGCTCAAATGTGCTGCGTAACACGAGAATGAACCTCATTGGTTCTCGCTGAAGCTCAAACGTGCTGCGTATCATGAGAATGAACCTCATTGGTTCTCGCAGAAGCTCAAACGTGCTGCGTAACACGAGAATGAACCTCATTGGTTCTCGCTGAAGCTCAAATGTGCTGCGTAACACGAGAATGAACCTCATTGGTTCTCGCAGAAGCTCAAACGTGCTGCGTAACACGAGAATGAACCTCACTGGTTCTCGCTGAAGCTCAAATGTGCTGCGTAACACGAGAATGAACCTCATTGGTTCTCGCTGAAGCTCAAACGTGCTGCGTAACATGAGAATGAACCTCATTGGTTCTCGCAGAAGCTCAAACGTGCTGTGTAACACGAGAATGAACCTCATTGGTTCTCGCTGAAGCTCCAAACGTGTCGTGTAACACGAGAATGAACCTCATTGGTTCTCGCTGAAGCTCAAACGTGCTGCGTAACACGAGAATGAACCTCATTGGTTCTTGCTGAAGCTCCAAATGTGCTGCGTAACACGAGAATAAACCTCATTGGTTCTTGCTGAAGCTCCAAATGTGCTGCGTAACACGAGAATAAACCTCATTGGTTCTTGCTGAAGCTCCAAATGTGCTGCGTAACACGAGAATAAACCTCATTGGTTCTTGCTGAAGCTCCAAATGTGCTGCGTAACACGAGAATGAACCTCATTGGTTCTCGCTGAAGCTCCAAATGTGCTGCGTAACACGAGAATAAACCTCATTGGTTCTTGCTGAAGCTCCAAATGTGCTGCGTAACACGAGAATGAACCTCATTGGTTCTCGCTGAAGCTCAAACGTGCTGCGTAACACGAGATTGAACCTCATTGGTTCTCGCAGAAGCTCAAACGTGCTGCGTAACACGAGAATTAACCTCATTGGTTCTCGCAGAAGCTCAAACGTGCTGCGTAACACGAGAATGAACCTCATTGATTCTCGCTGAAGCTCAAACGTGTTGCGTAACACGAGAATGAACCTCATTGGTTCTTGCAGAAGCTCAAACGTGCTGCGTAACACGAGAATGAACCTCATTGGTTCTCACTGAAGCTCAAACGTGCTGCGTAACACGAGAATGAACCTCATTGGTTCTCGCTGAAGCTCAAACGTGCTGCGTGACGCGAGAATGAACCTCATTGGTTCTTGCAGAAGCTCAAACGTGCTGCGTAATATGAGAATGAACCTCATTGGTTCTCGCTGAAGCTCAAACGTGCTGCGTAACACGAGAATGAACCTCATTGGTTCTCGCTGAAGCTCAAACGTGCTGCGTAACACGAGAATGAACCTCATTGGTTCTTGCAGAAGCTCAAACGTGCTGCGTAACACGAGAATGAACCTCATTGGTTCTCGCTGAAGCTCAAACGTGCTGCGTAACACGAGAATGAACCTCATTGGTTCTTGAGAAGCTCAAACGTGTCGTGTAACACGAGAATGAACCTCATTGGTTCTTGAGAAGCTCAAACGTGTCGTGTAACACGAGAATGAACCTCATTGGTTCTCGCTGAAGCTCAAACGTGCTGCGTAACACGAGAATGAACCTCATTGGTTCTTGAGAAGCTCAAACGTGTCGTGTAACACGAGAATGAACCTCATTGGTTCTCGCTGAAGCTCAAACGTGCTGCGTAACACGAGAATTAACTCATTGGTTCTCGCTGAAGCTCAAACGTGCTGCGTAACACGAGAATTAACCTCATTGGTTCTCGCTGAAGCTCCAACGTGCTGCGTAACACGAGAATAAACCTCATTGGTTCTCGCTGAAGCTCAAACGTGCTGCGTAACACGAGAATGAACCTCATTGGTTCTCGCTGAAGCTCAAACGTGCTGCGTAACACGAGAATAAACCTCATTGGTTCTTGAGAAGCTCAAACGTGTCGTGTAACACGAGAATGAACCTCATTGGTTCTCGCTGAAGCTCAAACGTGCTGCGTAACACGAGAATTAACTCATTGGTTCTCGCTGAAGCTCAAACGTGCTGCGTAACACGAGAATTAACCTCATTGGTTCTCGCTGAAGCTCCAACGTGCTGCGTAACACGAGAATAAACCTCATTGGTTCTCGCTGAAGCTCAAACGTGCTGCGTAACACGAGAATGAACCTCATTGGTTCTCGCTGAAGCTCAAACGTGCTGCGTAACACGAGAATAAACCTCATTGGTTCTCGCTGAAGCTCAAACGTGATGCGTAACACGAGAATGAACCTCATTGGTTCTCGCTGAAGCTCAAACGTGCTGCGTAACACGAGAATGAACCTCATTGGTTCTCGCTGAAGCTCCAACGTGCTGCGTAACACGAGAATAAACCTCATTGGTTCTCGCTGAAGCTCAAACGTGCTGCGTAACACGAGAATGAACCTCATTGGTTCTCGCTGAAGCTCCAACGTGCTGCGTAACACGAGAATAAACCTCATTGGTTCTCGCTGAAGCTCAAACGTGCTGCGTAACACGAGAATGAACCTCATTGGTTCTCGCTGAAGCTCAAACGTGCTGCGTAAC
The DNA here is from genome assembly GCF_965113295.1 of Leuciscus leuciscus. Lineage (NCBI taxonomy): Eukaryota > Metazoa > Chordata > Actinopteri > Cypriniformes > Leuciscidae > Leuciscus > Leuciscus leuciscus. The sequence continues at coordinate 65,694,508 of NC_138726.1, forward strand.
ACGAGAATAAACCTCATTGGTTCTCGCTGAAGCTCAAACGTGATGCGTAACACGAGAATGAACCTCATTGGTTCTTGCAGAAGCTCAAACGTGCTGCGTAACACGAGAATGAACCTCATTGGTTCTCGCTGAAGCTCAAACGTGCTGCGTAACACGAGAATGAACCTCATTGGTTCTCGCTGAAGCTCCAACGTGCTGCGTAACACGAGAATAAACCTCATTGGTTCTCGCTGAAGCTCAAACGTGCTGCGTAACACGAGAATGAACCTCATTGGTTCTCGCTGAAGCTCAAACGTGCTGCGTAACACGAGAATAAACCTCATTGGTTCTCGCTGAAGCTCAAACGTGATGCGTAACACGAGAATGAACCTCATTGGTTCTTGCAGAAGCTCAAACGTGCTGCGTAACACGAGAATGAACCTCATTGGTTCTCGCTGAAGCTCAAACGTGCTGCGTAACACGAGAATGAACCTCATTGGTTCTCGTTGAAGCTCAAACGTGCTGCGTAACATGAGAATGAACCTCATTGGTTCTCGCAGAAGCTCAAACGTGCTGCGTAACACGAGAATGAACCTCATTGGTTCTCGCTGAAGCTCAAACGTGCTGCGTAACACGAGAATGAACCTCATTGGTTCTCGCAGAAGCTCAAACGTGCTGCGTAACACGAGAATGAACCTCATTGGTTCTCGCTGAAGCTCAAACGTGCTGCGTAACACGAGAATGAACCTCATTGGTTCTCGCTGAAGCTCAAACGTGCTGCGTAACATGAGAATGAACCTCATTGGTTCTCGCAGAAGCTCAAACGTGCTGCGTAACATGAGAATGAACCTCATTGGTTCTCGCAGAAGCTCAAACGTGCTGCGTAACACGAGAATGAACTTCATTGGTTCTCGCAGCAGTGGCGCCTCCAGAAATTTTTCATAGGGGTGGCCAGATGGGGCCACTTAAAATCTTGGGGTGGCACACCAAAACTATAAACCATAATTTCATAATTTTTTTCTACTGTTGTAGTAAACCGGCCTGTAGTAAACTTTTAGAAAGACTTAAGGAAACTCCTACTGATATACTATATGATGGTTTATTGTGTTATATTTAATGTTACTAATGATATAATGTGCATAGACTAATAACAGTACAGTTAACATTTTGAGTTGCACAACAATTCTGTTGTATTTTGCAATTATATTTGGCATAAGGTGTACATTTATTGCAAACAAAACAATTACTGGGGAAAAGCAGATACTGGCAGATACAAATATATTTATATTAATGTCAAGAATTCAGAAGTGTAGGCCTATATATTTATATAGCCTACACTACAAAGAAATAATATACAATTAAATTATGCTTATTTTAAATGTATTGAGCAGGCTAGGTATAAAAAATATAGGCTTTTAATAATCTTTCAGTGCGCAAAACCATGATAATATGAAATGCTTCAAAACAGAGCGCACAAAGCGCGTATGCGCATCGCGGGTGCAGAATGATGTGCTCAAAGCAACATGGAGTCACAGTGTGCAGCGCTGCACTGAACAAGTGCGCATTTAAAAGTTCACGGCACAAAGCGAAGAAATGTCGAGCGCACAAATCCTAGTGTCTATCTGTCCAACAGTTTATTGATAATTTGTTTCACAGTTTTAAATTCCAGTTATTGTGCGTTTGATGCCGATTCATAGTCCTTGTGATGTGTGTGATCTAAGTCATTTTATGCAAATCCACAGCCTTTTATCTACAGATAATGCATTATAATGTGAATATATCATATTGGAGAGAGTTTTACCGTGCATCCAACCGGAAGAGGCGCGTGCGCTGTTTGAATACTGAATGGAGAATGATTGACAGCCACAGAGGAGGGAATACGAGTTTCCGTAAACTTTAATGATGTAAATAGACTTCTGTCCGTCACATTAAGCTATGGAATGACTTCAGATGACTTTGTCACCCAAACTGACGCGGTAGTCTTCTTCGTCTTCTTTCTTAACTTCTTTTGAAATTGTTGACCGACGGGCACGCGCTGAGCTGTTGCTGTCTGAGCGCGCAACAGCGGCATGGACGGAGGGGCGGGGGAGTACTGGCTACTGTGTGCGATCGAAGGTCTAGAGCGGCTTGCCTGCCTGGCTGTGCATTAGGGATGAAATGCATAACTGATGCTACTAAAATTTATACTGGCCAGCGGGGTGGCCAGTGGGGTGGCCAGGAGTCGGCCAGGGGTGGCCCCCTGGTGGCGCCATTGTCTCGCAGAAGCTCAAACGTGCTGCGTAACACGAGAATGAACCTCATTGGTTCTCGCAGAAGCTCAAACGTGCTGCGTAACACGAGAATGAACCTCATTGGTTCTCGCTGAAGCTCAAACGTGCTGCGTAACACGAGAATGAACCTCATTGGTTCTCGCTGAAGCTCAAACGTGCTGCGTAACACTGCGTAACAATGACATGCAGAAATAAAATAAGCTAAATTGTGCGCACGATTTAAAAAAAAAAAATCTTGAATGTCATGTGTGGGGGACTCCGCAAATTAGTATTAAGGTCTTTATGAACTTTTTGAAGCATCAAAGTGGTGGTTGAGTAGGACAGAAAGCTCTCCGATTTCATTAAAAAGATCTTCATCTCGTCCTTTCATAAATTATCTCCAAAACCATTTATAACTATAACTGGACGAATTGATGCTGTCGTCAGGTTTTGCCTTTGATTTACTGATGTTATTATTTTTCCTTACTGTTTTCTTTATATACACGATGTAAAAGCACAATGTATGTCTGGATGCATGTTGTGTTGTTGGTTGTGTTGTTATGTGAATATGTATGTTGATTGTTGTTTAAATAAAAAATAAAAATAAAAAATAAAAATAAAAAAGATCTTCATTTGTGTTTCAAAGATGAACGTGAGGGTGAGAAATTAATGACAGAATTTTCATTTTTGGATGAACTAATCCTTCAATTAACACTGTATTTATTTACATTTACTAATCTCAGTGGTTCTAAATCTGCTGCATAGTTTTATGGAAATAATTAATGTAATGAATTTTAAACGTGAGGTCACATTTACAGAAATCGCCTTAGAAATCAGCCAGATTGGGATTTTTGCGTGAGGGCAATTGAGCCTATTTAAAATTTAGAAAAATGAAAGGCTATAACAGTTGCCATTCTCTTACAGCCTTTGTCGGCTTTGGCTTTTGGCTTGCTTAGTTGGGGACATTTAAGCTTTCCTGTAGCTCAGTGGTAAGAGCATTGCGTTAACAACGCAAGGTTGTGGGTTCGATCCCAGGGGATTGCACATACCTATGTATAAATGTATAGGATAACGCAATGTAAGTCGCTTTGGATAAATGCGTCTGCCAAATGCATAAATGTTAGTGTACTTAGAGTACATTTTCATGACTATGTAATGTTCAACAATATTACTGATCTCCTGCATTGACACCATTATATGAGAACTGAATATATAAATTAACTAAATTAATAACTTTTTTTTAAATGAACCATGAACCATCACCAAACTTACTTAAGCTGGACTATATTTTCTTCTAGATCTGCTGTACAGCAGAAACAAACTTTGTTGCATTATTTGCATAAAAATGGTCTTCTTATCGTATGAAATCTTGTATTTTATTGTCGGCGTTAGTATTGCATAATGACAATGAGCGAGTGCAATTCTTCATTTGATCTTCCACTGATTTAAAATATGATGCGCTGAAAGTTTTTTCTTGAGTTCTTTGTACATATTTGTTATTTTCCTGACACAGATGTTTAATCAGACGTAAGCAAACGGTTTGATTATTGTGGTACTGTAGCGACTAGCAACGAGTTTACAGAGTTATAGCGAGTTTCACATTAACCTAACATTTCATGTGTAAAGTAGGCTAACCCAGCGCCATATATCCATATGAATTACTCGATAAATGAACATGTGTTGATCTATAGCGGTCTGTGTGGAATATATTTAATATAAACCAGTTCTTACCAGAAGTCTTGATGAGGAGATTCACCAGTAAAGCGATCATAATAATCGACAACATTCCTGAGAAAATACAGACAGACTCGGAAAATAAAAAATAAACTCAAAACAATGTTTTCCAGAAACACATGAATAATATGAGAGATCAGACTGTCGTGTTCATTGAGGAAACAGAAACTCACCGGAGACAAAGACTTAAAGACCGTGTATCAGGGACGGACTGACAATCTGTGCGTTCTGGAAAAGTCCAGAACGGCCGTCCAACCGAGGGCCGCACAAAAAAAAGTCTAATAAAGCAATATGAACAGCCAACAGCAGGGGCACTTATACGATCAGTTTTATAAGGCTTACCTACTGAACTTTTAATTTTGCTTACATTACATTTGAATAGTTATAAGTTATAGGTATCCCGCGTGGTGCCTGTGAGTTGCCAGCTAAACACATTCTATAAATAGCCCCAACTTGCCAATAGCGATCCACTGTAAATCGGGGCTCCAGACTTCGACTAAATGGTATCATTTTGCGACCTTTTTTCGTGCCGGTGCAACTAAACATTTGCACTGTTGCCACTGAATTACCCAACTCTCTTTGATTATATGCTGTTATTTGCGTTGCGTATGAGAAACATCAAATGACAAACGCTCAAAAAGCGGAACGAAACTTGTTAGATCTGTGCGCGGCCAAAGCAAGCAGCTGTGCGGGCTGATCTCGATCACGCAAACATTATTACATAGAGATGCGCGATCCACTGAGAAGCATTTCAATTAAGCGCAGAATTCTCTATCTCTATTATAAACCCACAGATGACTATGCGATTTAAAACAGCGCTGATAACATATTGACGCAACAAACAGGCGAAACATTGTTCCAAGAACAAACCAGTTAGAAAACATTTCACTCCACAACTTATAAATTAAATGTAGTAAAACAAACTTTTTTTGGCAGAAATGTGCCTGTATATATTCATATTAAAAATGCTTTTATATATAGGCCTAGTCATTATAAATTAAGCTATTAAATGTAATACACTAATGTTTTTGTTTAGAAGTTTATTTATTTTGCATTTATATTAATACTAAATATTTGTGCTACTGTTTTTGATAACACTTACAATAGGTTTATAGAGAATAATAATAAAAAAAAACAATCAATATTTATTTTCATAATTCTTCAGGAATTGTTGATTTTTTTAAAAATGCTTGTAAGTCTGAACCAGAATATCATGTTTTATTATTTCCCATATGATGGTGAAAAGTTAAAAAAAAGTTAAAGTTAAAAGTAGAGGTAAAGTATAAAAGCACCACCATGTGATATAATAAATATTTTTGAGTATAACAAACAAGTAGCCCTTCCAGATTATTTTATCCCTTGAGGTAGGCCTCGCACACAAAAAGGTTGGAGACCCCTGGTATATAGTAACTATATGTTTTATAATTACAAGTTTGTGTAATTTGGGGTTTCTGTGGGCAGTGATATTTCATTGTTTGTATTTTATTTTCAATGCAGATGTAATGGCATTGTACAATTTTTTTGGCTGAGGCTGAGGCTTCATTAATAAACACAACCCCAATTATCATCATTGGTTTTGAGATGTTACTTGCTTGTCTGATAGGCTACAGTATTGTGGCATATATCAGGACATCCTGGTTATAGTGTCTGTAGCGCACGGCTAGGGGCGAATGGCCGGATGATGGGCCTATTTGGGAGAAAGTCCAGGGCTGTTTTTTAGCCCCAGTCCGTCCCTGCCGTGTATGGTTGGTTTAGATGAATTTAGAGTAAAACATAAACGATAAAAAAGAAAATCAGAATCTGTCAAACGTGCTCCCGTCTTTCCCCACTTCACTTTCTAAATATAACTAAACCACGTCATCTCCGTTTTACAAGTTAGTCATCGTATTTATGTTCATAACTTTCTTTTTCTTTGAGTCAGTTACGTAAAAACGTAGACTGGTCTAATTGAGGTCATATCTTTAGACACTGTTTTAATAACTATCTTGATGATGAATAATGCTTCATTTTCAGTAATCCTGTTGTGTTTTCTTTAACCGTTACTATAAAATTGCAAAGTCATTTCTAGAGTTTTCAGGCTTTTCAGACAGGGGTCCATGAAGGCAATTTAAGGGGGCAATTTACACATTTATACATATAGGCTGTCTCCAAATGTGGATAATTACTATTATCTTAGAATGATTTGGCTGATTCTAACTTTCAGTTGATTTAGTTGAGAAAACCTTCATTAGAACAAATGTAAGTCATCTTTCCCTGTTGAACAGTAGACTGGTTTGATGAATCCAGGAATGTAAAGGTTCATGGGGGAAATTAGAGCAGTTTAGCATTAGCATTAGGAAAGTTTAGCATAATGTTTTGCTTATTAATGTTTGAAGATATCAATAAAAGTAAGTGTTCTGTGTAACTAAGACGATCTGGCAACAAAGATTTAATCACAATGAATAAATATGTATTTTACTCTCTCTTTTTGGTGTCATTCCATCAGAAAAGCTCAGGTTGTGTCTATAAATGAGAAGGTTGTGTTTCTGTTGGCCATGCCCACATGTTTCCTGGTTTAATCTGTGCTGTTCATCCACTTAATCACCTGTAAGATCTTCTGACGCACAGAGAGAAGAGGTTCATCTCTGCTGGAGGAGCTCGTGTGTCTGGTTACGGTAAGAAGACAGCTCTGTGTGTGTGTTTGACTTCCAGCCCTCGGTCTCAGCTTGTAGACGTGATGTAGATCATGAATGCTTTAAAGTGCAGATCTCAGCAGATTATTGCAGAAGCAGCTTCAGAAAAAGTGTAGAAAAGTTATAGAAGTTTAAGTTTATTGTAAAGCAAATGTACTGAACTAAACATTTTTAGTTTATACAAAATTACAAAATAATTTGTATTCTAGATTGCTCAACAAACATTGAGCCGCTGAAAGGTTTTAAAGTGCAGTTTCCAGTGTAATGATTAGAAACGTGTGATGGGAATGAAGAAATGTGTGTGTCAAGAGTCCTGCTACTAGTTTATTTCCAGAGGCAAAAGGACTGAAACATAAAATGGAAGTGCTTTAGTAAAACACTCTTGATTAATGTGTTTGTGAGTCTATCATTGCTCATGTTATGCGTTGATTACAGTAACCTCTAACTGTTTATCATTATGCAGATATTATGGATAGTGACGTTTAACAAACAGATGAACATCCAACTAAAATGTTTCAGTGAAAACGCTCCATGAACGATGTATGAATGGTGTTTTTGCGTAACGTTTTGATAACGTTAATCTACTGTATAATGTTGAATTAATGTTACAGGAACGTTCCTTTGAGTGAATCCTTCCAGAACGTTCCCTGTTATCTGGTGTTAATATCTTCCCAACACTGATTGTGTCTGTCATTAACAGTGACAGCATGGCACAGAGAGAGGAGAGAGCGCCATCTATTGACAGGTACGGAACATGTTCATCAATGTAGAACCGTTGCCACTGACCCAGAAATGAAATGTAGTGTTCATCAGGGGGTCCAAGACACCTGGACTTTTGTCGCACGAATACACATACAAAAAAACAAAAACATAATTGATGTTGAAATTTAAAAAAGTGCCAAATCCTTCACTTGCGGGTCAATTTGACCCCCTTAGGAATGAATGGAATGTGAGGAATGCTTCAGTACACATAGAAACACCTAAAATGCTCATGATTCAAACTAAAAATGCTAAAACTTTTCCAAAAAAGTATTAATGTCTACATGTGTATCTGAATGCACACTGAAGGACAACTGACTTTAGGACCCAGCGGAACAGCTCAGTTGCTCCATATAGAGCTATAAGGCCATCTAGAGTCATGAAATATCATCTTATATTATTATTTTTCCACAAGAGGTCAAATACACACAATGTAAGATATTTAGAGCTGAATTAAAAGGGTTATGCATGAAATTGTGAGCTATTTTGAATTTAAGTTGAAAGAATCTGAGGAATGTGCTTAAATTACTAAATTACTATTTATTTATTTATTTATTATTTATTGATCAAATCTAGTAATTTAAAGGTAAATAAAATGTTAAAAAAAGAACAAAAAATCTACCAAAAAATTGCATTAAAAAATAAAAATAAATAAATTATCAAAATGCAATGAAATAAGCTTTCTGGACAAAAAAAAAAAAAAAAAAAAAGTATAATTTTATGGCTTCGGGTCATTTTGACCCGTGAAGGAAAGATATGTTATTTTTGTGTGTATTTTATTGTTATTAATAGTTTTTAGTCAGTGTTACATGAAATAGAAACTTCCATTTTTAGTTACTGAGTTTCTCACACATTTTCATATTCTCCTTCTGACACAATCCAGCCAATCAGCTGAAGGCTCCGCCTCCAAAACAGCCCTTCGCAAGACCTCGATCACCGACGCCAACAAGAAGAAGAAGAGCAAGAAATCGAACGATGAAGTGATGAACAAGGTGTACAATAACCTTCTGAGCAGCGTCTTCGGACAGGTATCTGATGAAAACACTCCTGCTGATGACTTCCACCTTAAACACAACCCTCTGGTGCTAAATTTAATGTTTTTTTTAATTTTTTTATTTGTTACATCATCGGAATGGTATGAAACTTGGTAAAGGTGTTGGCACTCGCTGTGTGAACACACACAAAAATCATGGACATGATTCTAAATAAATGGTCCTGTAAGTAATAGTCACACTTGAGCTCCTCGCGGTCAGAAATGACACATTGGGAATGAATGAGTCGAGTTTCCTCTAGTGGAAGCGTTTGGTACTGCAGCCGAACAACATCTCACTGAAAGATCAGATATCATGAGATATCAAGATCATATTTGGAACACAACTTGTTTAGATTGTTGGCTTTGATTTTCTCGCAGTTTTATAGTAAAATGTGATTTTGAAAATATATATTTCATATGAAAATTAAAAATACTATTTTTGTGCATTTTTCATAACAATACACGTAAAATTCTGTTACTTTTTTTAAGATAACTTTTTTTTTATTACTTTTTTTCACTTCGGCAATAATCTGCCATGTCGTCTTTAAGAGATCAAACCTCAGTCTGTCGCTCTAAAGCGTTCAAGATTTACAACAGTTTAACTTGGACATTTAATTGTCAGGTCTATGCTCAAAAAGTGAATAAATGGATTATAAATACAGTGTAAATGTAATTTAGTACCATAAAATCCCCTAAAAATACAAAATATTCTCATGTTCAGTGCTGTGAGATGTTGTACAGACATGCATTAAATGACACACACACACACACACACACACACACACACACACACACACACACACACAGAGACGCTGTGCAGATGACCGTGTGTGTGAGCAGATTGACTTGTGCTGTGTGTTCAGGGTCAGAGCGTGATGTGTGTGTGTCGTCCGTCTCTTAAACACACGTGTAATCCACTGGTAATAATAGCACATGACGGGCTTCAGTGTCACTCTTCATTACTCTAACGAGCTTTAATGAGGATCAGTGAAGAACTGAGAGCAAACTCTTCCAGCTGACGTCTGATTCATGACTTCTGTGTGTGTGTGTGTGTGTGTGTGTGTGTGTGTAGTCCCGCCTTCTCGCTCTCACCATTGGTCGGTCGGTCGTGTATGTAACGCACACATTGGTCAAACTGCACCTCGATCATTGCCCTCAGCAACACGGCTTGCGTGTCATCAGTCTCTACATGGCTCCTGAATAGCGTAAACAAGCCCAAATGTGAATTCACTGATGATTTACAGAGAGAATCCCCGTGTTTCGGCCTCGGTCGGGATCGTGTGAAGAGAATGACCTGTAAATAAAGGTGCTAGCGACCCTCATGAGGGAAGTATAGGCTACAAGAGAACATCAGGAGGACGGAAACCATTTATTACTGAAATACTGTGTTTTTATGGCAACTTTTATTTTATTTTATATCTAACCCTAACCTATGACCATGAAAAGAAACAGTGTCATGTAAAAGGTGTTAAAAGCTAAACTATTTTTTTTATTTGTTTGTTATTATTCTATTGTATAATATGATTTGGCTAATTTCAAATGAAAATGTGAAAAAAAAAAAAAATTGATAAATTTTGTTTGTTTTGGTTTTATGTTAAGTTAATGTTTTTGGACAAACTGTATTTAAACCTCATATTAAATCAATTTAATATAAAACGGCTTATTTAATTCCCAGTTTGACCTCCAGGGGCCACCGTTACCATTTACTGCAGTGGTTCCCAAACCTTTCAGTGTGTCTAGGCGTTTAACACACTTCTCTCTCTCACACACACACACACACACACACACACACACACACACACACACACACACACACACACACACACACACACACACACACACACGTTTAACACACTTCTCACACACACTCTCACACTCGTTTAACACACTTCTGCGTCTCTTCCATCAAGGGACAGTATTTGCTGATTTTTTTAAGTGCAAGTTTTTCCAACCCTATTAAATGTGTCATGTTTTTATCAAATTCTTAAAATTCCATTAATTTAATTATTAATATAATAAATAAAGCAATAAATTAAACTAAATCAACCATTTAAATCAAGTCAAGTCACCTTCATTTATATAGCGCTTTTAGCAATATAATAATATAAATACTATAAATCAGATGAAATGAGTATCAACAAATGGACAATGAAAAACTAAATAGGAAAATTTCTCCGTAAGATTATAAAAAAAAAAATTACACTTCTAAAAATTGTTTAAAAAAATTATTTCATTTTTAAATTGAATTTTAAATGCTACAATTTTTATAATTTGCAAATTACAGTATGTGAAGAGTTAAACTGAGTTAAAATCGACTATGAAAAAAGAAAATCTGATTAGGAAAAGTTTTCATAAGTTTATTCAAATTGTTTTTAATTTGCACATTTAATTATTCACTGTCACCGCTTGTGAAGATGTAGTTCATCATGATCTCAGTAAATACAGTAAAGGTTCAGCTGACACTCAAATGTGTGTGTGTGTGTGTGAATCTCTGCGGCAGAACACACTCACAACCAGATTGTTATAATAAATCAAAGGAGAGTGAGAATATGAAAGAGAGACGCTGGTCTTTATTCTTGAGTGATTGTTCTTTGACCCAAAACACGCAATGGAAACTTGGATTGAGGAATGGAGTCGGGAAACTTTAATCCGACTGTGTGTTTGATCCTGATTGATTCTGATCCTCTTCAGTGGAAACTAGGAGTCTCTCATCATCATCCACAGTCTCTACTGCTCATCAAAGCTGCGTTTATTAGATCAAACATACAGTAAAACAGTGAAATATTATTCCAATGTAAATCATCTGTTTTCTATGTGAATATATAGTAAAGTGTAATTTATTCCTGTGATCAAAGCTGAATTTTCAGCATCATTACTCCAGTCTTCAGTGTCACATGATCTTCCAGAAATCATTCTAATATGATGATTTGATGCTCAAGAAACAAAAACCCACAAATGCAAGCATTATTTTCGATGCATTAAGTGATGAGGATGAACTGACATGAATCTTTCTCTCCGTCTCTGTGTGTTTTCTGTCAGGAGAGAGAGTTATCTCAGCCGGAGCTCGATGGTGAGTATCCGAGCATCACATCTCAGGTGTGAACACACACAGCGCGTGAGTGTGTTTGTGTGTGTGTGTGTGTGTGTGTGTGTGTGTGTGTGAGAGTGACACAAGTGCTGGTTTTCCAGAGCTGTCCGAGGCCTTTAAGGAGTTCGACTACGATCAGGATGGATATCTGAACTATAAGGATCTGGCCGAGTGCATGAGGACGATGGGTTACATGCCGACAGAGATGGAGCTGCTGGAGATCATTCAACAGATCAAGATGAGACGTGAGTGTGTGTGAGAGAGTGTGTGTGTCTGTGACTGTGTGTGAGAGTATGTGAGTGCAAGTATGTGAGAGTGTGAGTGAGTATGTGACTGCGAGTATGTGAGAGTGAGTGAGTGTGAGTATGTGAGTGCGAGTATGTGAGTGCGTGTATGTAAGTGTGAGTGAAAGTATGTGAGTATTGGAGTGTGAGTATGTGAGTGCGTGAATATCTGAGTGTGAGTAAGAGTGAGTGAGTGTGAGTATGTGAGTGTGAGTGAGTGCGAGTATGTGAGTGTGTAAGTATTTGAGTGTGATTATGTGAGTGTGAGTGAGTGCGAGTATGTGAGTGAGTGAGTATGTGAGTGCGATAGTGTGAGTGCGTGAGAATGTGAGTGAGTATGTGAGTATGTGAGTGAGTGTGAGTATTTGAGTGTGTGAGTATTTGAGTGTGATTGTGTGAGTTTGTGAGTGTGAGTGCGTGTATGTGAGTGCTTGAGTGCGATTATGTGAGTGTGAGTATGTGAGTATGTGAGTGCGTGAGTATTTGAATGCGATTATGTGAGTGAGTGTGAGTATGTGAGTGTGTGAGTGTGAGTGTGTGTGAGTATGTGAGTGTGTGAGTATGTGAGTATGAGTATGTGAGTGTGAGTATGAGTATGTGAGTGTGAGTATGTGAGTGTGAGTGTGAGTATGTGAGTGTGAGTATGTGAGTGTGAGTATGTGAGTGAGTATGTGAGTGTGAGTATGTGAGTGAGTGTGAGTATGTGAGCGAGTGTGAGTGTGAGTATGTGAGAGTAAGTGCGAGTATGTGAGTGCGAGTATGTGAGCGTGGGTATGTGAGTCAAGTCAAGTCAAGTTTATTTGTATAGCGCTTTTCACAATACAGATTGCATCAAAGCAGCTTCACAGTATTAAATTAAAATAATACAACAAAGTTTGTTTCAAGAGGAATTTATTGATTGATAAAATTAAATTAAATATCCCCAAAATATCCCCAACTGAGCAAGCCAAAGGCAACAGTGGCAAGGAACCGAAAAACTCCATCAAGTGACCTAATGGTGTCCTAAAACTCCATCAGGTGCCTTAATGGAGAAAAAAAACCTTGGGAGAACCCAGGCTCAGTCGGGGGCCAGTTCTCCTCTGGCATTGGATAGAGGCCGGATTGTAGTTTGAACTGTAGGATTATATGAATGCCTGGCTGAAGA
>NC_138726.1:65712449-65782449 GCF_965113295.1 Leuciscus leuciscus
GTGATTGGCATAATATTGGCCCCCGCCCATTCATAACTGCGAGCTCTACTCAGATGTAAATATTAACAATGGCGTTAATTTCAAACCATTTTGAGCCCAATTCAGACCCTGACAATGTTAACGAACAAGAGGATCATGCAGAACAAATTTCACAGGACTTTCAGAGTGGTATGTTGTTGTTGTTGTTGTTTTTTTCTGATAGATTATAGATACGATGTTATCCAACATTTAATCATTTAAACTATGGTAATAAAAACACTAATCGATCACAAAATCATGGTTCATTTTCCTAAGAGGCGGTGAACATTCTTACAAAAGCTCCAGTAAACACTACATCAACACTGTAATGTTAGTAAGCGGGCGAGCGGAGGCAAAGCTTTTACAAGTTGTGATCCATAAACAAGAGATTTTCCAGACGAAATGGGAACGGCTCCGTCTTTCAGAAGCATTTGTGCGTATAGCTTGCATAAAGCATAATAGGACCCCTTTAAAAATCTGATTTCCTGGCCTGAAAAATTCCTCAAATTCATAAAATCATAAAAGCGCATCATGGATATTTCTGTAAATGAAAATACATTTCTCTGATTTTCCATATTTCATGGATAGATATAGCTCTTTATGAGTGCTTTGGTGACTGCCATCTGTACTAATAACTATATTTATTTAAATCCATAAATTTTGAAGATTGGCACCTAATATATGAGAGGAAATCGCCCAATAATTCCAATAAAATGAGTTTGCAAAATGAATGTCTGTAAAAGTCATAAAAGGGAAAAGTAATTTTTTTGAGAGAGAAAATAATCACTCCTTTTAATATTTTCTAAATATTTTCTAAATGACTAGTATAATGCAACGTTCTGCACTATGTAGATGACTGTAACTTTACAGTAATGTACTGTATATGTCTCTGAAGCAGATGTGTGTGTATAGATATTTTTATGCATAGACCTTTAAAAGTGTCAAAATATGTAACAAGTGTATTTTTTAAGTTTTGTTAATAAACAGTAAAAGTTTGAGAAAAAAAAACGTCTGAATTTATATTTATATAAACATTATAAGAAACACATAAATCTATATTTTAAACGTCACTAAATCAGAATATCATGCCTGTTCGTCTAACATGGTTTAAATGTTGCTACTTGTTTCAGAGCACATTCAAAAGTATCGTTTCATAATGTCTGAAGAATGATACAATGTATTGATCCCCCTTAGAATCAGAATCAGAAAGAGCTTTATTGCCAAGTGTGCTTGCACCCACAAGGAATTTTTCTTGGTACTGAAGCTTCCAGTGCACAAATACAAATACAAATACAACAAGAAACATAGTAATACAAATTCTAAGAATAAAATATATAAAAAAATATAAAAAATAGTATAAAAGTAAAAAAGTAGGGTCACAGTTGGGTTTAGTCCGAATAAACATTTACCGATTATGAACATATTTACGGTATTTTGAGTAGTATGAATAATATAAATATAAATATCACCTGAGTTAGAGAATATTACACTAGACAGTGGGAGTCTAGTGCATGCTACAGATTATGAACATATTTACAGTATTTTGAGTAGTATGAATAATATAAATATAAATATCACCTGAGTTAAGAGAATATTGCACTAGACAGTGGGAGTATTGCACTTACAGGCATATGCCTTGGGGGGCATGTTAAGTGTTCAGAAGGGAAATGGCCTGTGGAAAGAAACTGTTCCTGTGCCTGGATGTTCTTGTGGCCAGTGATCTGTGTCGCCGTCCTGACGGTAACAGTTCAAACAGGGGGTGTCCAGGGTGAGTGGAGTCTGTGATGATTTTACCTGCTCTCTTCCTCACTCTGGAAGAGTACAGGTCCTGGAGGGTTGGCAGGGGGGCACCAATAATCCTCTCTGCAGTCCGGACTGTCCGTTGTAGTCTCCTGATGTCCGATTTGGTAGCTGAACCAAACCAGACAGTGATGGAAGTGCTTAAAACAGACTCAATGACGGCTGAGTAGAACTGGATCAGCAGCTCCTGTGGCAGATTGAACTTCTTCAGCTGGCGAAGGAAGTACAGTCTCTGCTGGGCCTTTTTCACAATGGAGTCAATGTGATTTGCCCACTTCAGGTCCTGAGAGATGGTAGAGCCCAGGAACCTGAATAACTCCACTGCTTCCACAGTGCTGTTCATGATGGTGAGAGGGGGGAGTGCTGGGGATTTTCTCCTGAAATCCACAATCATCTCCACTGTTTTGAGCGTGTTCAGCTCAAGGTTGTTATAGCTGCACCAGACAGCCAGCTGTTCAACCCCCAGTCTGTAAGCAGACTCGTCACCATTTTGGATGAGACCGATGACGGTGGTGTCGTCTGCGAATTTCAGGAGCTTGACAGAGGGGTCTTTAGAAGTGCAGTCATTAGTGTACAGGGAGAAGAGCAGTGGGGAGAGAACGCACCCTTGGGGGGCGCCAGTGCTGATGGTGAGGGTCCTGGATGTGAGTTTCCCCAGTCTCACTAGCTGCTGCCGGTCCGTCAGGAAGCTGGAGATCCACTGACAGATTGAGGATGGCATGGAGAGCTGAGTCAGTTTGGCTGTGAGAAGATCAGGGATGATGGTATTGAAGGCCGAACTGAAGTCCACAAATAAGATCCGTGCATAAGTCCCAGGTCTGTCAAGATGTTGCAGGATATAGTGCAGTCCCATGTTGACTGCATCATCCACA
The DNA here is from genome assembly GCF_965113295.1 of Leuciscus leuciscus. Taxonomy (NCBI): domain Eukaryota; kingdom Metazoa; phylum Chordata; class Actinopteri; order Cypriniformes; family Leuciscidae; genus Leuciscus; species Leuciscus leuciscus. The sequence goes on from NC_138726.1 coordinate 65,715,140, forward strand.
GACCTGTTTGCTCTGTAAGCAAACTGAAAGGGATCCAGCAGGGGTCCAGTGATGTCCTTCAGATAGGCCAACACCAGTCTTTCAAACGACTTCATGACCACAGACGTGAGAGCGACAGGTCTGTAGTCATTAAGTCCAGTGATTTTAGGTTTTTTGGGAACCGGAATGATAGTGGAGCGTTTGAAGCAGCAGGGAACTTCACACTGCTCCAATGATCTGTTGAAGATCTGCGTGAAGACTGGGGCCAGTTGGTCAGCGCAGGCTTTTAGACAAGCAGATGAGATGCCGTCTGGGCCTGAAGCTTTCCTAGTCTTCTGTTTTTTGAAGACTCGGCTCACGTCCTCCACACAGACCTTAAGCTCAGGTTGGATGGCAGAAGGGGGGAGGAGAGGGGTTGCAGGAGGTGATGGTGGATGTGTGAAGTGCACATCAGAGCGGGTGTGAGGTGTGAGTCTGGGCTTCTCAAACCTGCAATAGAATGCATTGAGAGTGTCAGCCAGTTGTTGATTCTCCACAGATCGGGGGGATGGTGATTTGTAGTTGGTGATGTTCCTCAGGCCTCTCCAGACTGATGCCGGGTCGTTGGCTGAAAACTGTTTTTTCAGCTTTTCAGAGTAGCTTCTTTTAGCAACTCTGATCTCCTTTGTCAGTCTGTTTCTGGCCTGGTTATACAAGATTTTATCCCCACTTCTGTAAGAATCCTCTTTGGCATGACGAAGCTGTTTGAGTTTCCCAGTAAACCATGGTTTATCATTAGTGAATGATAAGAATGTCCTGGTAGGAATGCATGTATCCTCACAGAAACTGATATATGATGTTACAGTATCTGTGAGCTCATCCAGATCGGTGGCTGCAGCTTCAAAAACAGTCCAATCAGTGCAATCGAAGCAGGCCTGTAGATCCTGCTCTGCTTCGTTGGTCCATCTTTTTACAGTCCTTATTACAGGTTTAGCTGATTTCAGTTTCTGCCTGTAGGTCGGTATAAGATGAACCAAACAGTGATCAGAGAGCCCCAAAGCTGCCCGTGGGACGGAGTGATACGCATTCTTTATTGTGGTGTAACAGTGGTCCAATATATTACTGTCTCTGGCATGGGCGTCGGAACCATTGTATACGGGTGGGACAAGACCCACCCACTTTTTAAGACCAATGATATTGGACCCATTTACTTTTACCGTCTCTGATTCAGCGCATTTGTCTGTTTGCTCTTCAGAGCGCCGTCAGTCAAATCCATTCCACTTGAGGAATTCCCTAATAAATTAAACTCCATTTCCGCTGAATCGCTACATTACATTTCTCAATGAGCCGCAACTGACGAAAGTAACTGCCCGTTGTACCCTTCCAGTCAAATATTGCGTTGCAAACATCAATAACAGCTTTAAGTTGTCATTGCTGCTGGCAAATGTCCATGGTATTAGCGGGATAATCCACGGATAGCTGTGCATTTAATGCACGACGTGGAGGCAAAGAACCGCCCGACGTGAAGTGGAGTTTAGTTTACTTTAATTAAAAGGCACCAGAATACATGAAATGGTATTTACTCCAGTAACATTTTTCTGGGGGAGGACCCACCCACTTTTTTTTTTCTTCCGACGCCCATGGTCTCTGGTAGGACATGTAACATGCTGTCTGTATTTTGGCAGTTCACGGGAGAGATTTGAACATTCACATGACCAAGAAAAATGTTTTTAGGGGAAATAAAAGAACATTCAGTAATAAGAGTTTCCGAACATATTTTTGTTATCTGGGACTGTGTTGAAATTCAAATGATCAGATCATCGCTTTCTCGAATCCTTTGCCCGTTTCTATCTCTGAAAGTGAAAGTGAAAGTGAAAGTGACACGTGACGGCCAAGTATGGTAACCCATACTTGGAATTTGACTTCTGCATTTAACCCATCCAAGTTAATGCACACACATTAGGAGCAGAGTAGTGAGTAGTTAACACACACACACTGCAAACGTGGATACACACAGCCAGAGCAGCGGGCAGCCTTTGTGTGGCACCCGGGGAGCGATTAGGGGTTAGGTGCCTTGCTCAAGGGCACCTCAGTCATTTCCCACCAGTTCTGGAATCGAACCAGCAACCTTTGGGTTACCAGTTCAACTCCCTAACCACTAGGCCATGACTGCCCCTGATTGATTGATGTAGAAAGTTCACAGGCTCACTCAGAGATAAAAGGAGGGCGTAACGGAAAGAGTCTTTAGGAGTAAATGCTACTAAAGCGGAAGGAAGCTCAAAGCTGTTTACCTGGAAACACAACAGTGACGCTTCACACACACACACACACACACACACACACACACACACACACACACACACACACACACACACACACACACACACACACAGCTGAACTCACGTCACTGTAGAAGTACAGAAGAAATGGAGGAGTGAACGAGTGTCTGGTGCTGTTTTCCAAGAAGAGCTTCTTCACATCCTACATTTTTTTTCCTGTATTTCAAGAACTGAAAGAGAACTCGTCACTGATCATTATGATGAGCAAGTTAAAAGTGTAGTTTGTGATTTGTAAGTCTATGGTGATAGATAGATAAACAATTCAACATCTTTTGCCGTATAGCCTATGATTATAATATTTAGTGCACATGTATTTACTGTATGCACAGCAGGATTCAGTGGAGTTTCTGCGGCCTCTGCTGGTGATCATCACACACACACACACACACACACACACACACACAGACACCATTTTACTGACAGTAACCTACTATCCAAACCAGTTTAATGTTGTTGTCTGTCTGTTCAGTTCTGGATACACATCCACCTGGATTTACACATTTATTGTATTGATTTATTACACCGTTCTCTTTCTTTCTTACAACTTCTGCTGAGAGAATTAAAGAGTCACGTTAAGATGTTTCTTTGAAATCATGCGCCGATTTAATGTTCTCATTACTATCATTATAAAGTGTTTAGTTTCTTCTCTGTAATTCTTCTGTTGTGTTGGCGATGTAAACGCATTTCATTCGTTTATTATTGTAGCGAGTTGAGTTTGTGTTGAGTAGTTTCTCCAGTGTTTTCTTCTGTTGTGTTGGCGATGTAAACGCGTCATCCGGGTATTTCCGCGCGCGAGCGGAAGGAGAGCGTCGTTGCGGTGTGTGTGTGTCGTGTATTCTTCAGCGCGGAACATCAGAACACGACCGAGTGACCCGAGCGACATGGACGGTAAGTCGAGTGTTATAACGCCGTGTTTGTTCACCCGAACGGCAGACACGGGTTGTTTAGGTGTCCGGGCGGAAGGGAAACTCCCGAATCTGAAGTTTAGCTCTCGGTTTCGGCGGAGAGAAACGGGCGATCGGTTCGGGAGTCTCCGGCCGACGAGGATCCAACAACACACGAATGATCGCGACGCGTCAACGCGCGTCACATATGACTTTAAAGTTCTGTCGCATTACGGCCTATATAGGTGTTTGTTTGTTTGTGTGTGTGTGTGTGTGTGTGTGTGTGTGCGCGCGCGCACGCTCTCTCTCTCTCTCTCTCACACACACATACACACACACAAGTGTGAGAACAGATATCTCAGATATCTGTCTTGTGGGGAAAATGCTGTGAATGATGTCCTGTTGAGTTTGGTCTTTATTTTTGTGCTGTTTTTCTTTTTACATGTGTTATTGTGTATTGTTATGTTTTGAGCATGTGTGGCTCTTGGTGTTATTTTCAATTAGTGATTGAAAGGACCCCCTTGAAAATGAGATGGTACATCTCAAGGGGCTATCCAAAATAAAAGAATAAGAATAAGAATAAGATATTTTGATAATGTCCTCACAGATAAAGTGAAATGCGGAAAAGTATGGAAGCCGATTTTGGCCACTTAAGAAAGAATCATCGAAATGAAGCTGTTTAATAACCGTGATGACTGCAGGTCTGTGTGATGGATAAGGGGTGGGTGTTTTTTATGGGTTAGTTAGTAAACATCATCACCTCCTTCCCTCATTAATAACATTACGTCACTGACCGCATAAATAATAGTGAAACTAATCCTGCCTTTAAAGACGCTCTCAATCTCAGCGGCGCGCACAGACCTCCTCCGGGCAGGGGCGCGCACAGACCTCCTCAGGGGCAGGGGCGCGCGCACACACCTCCTCCGGGGCAGAACGACCAAAATGGGCACTTTTATTACAAAACATTTATTTATTAAATAAATCACCTGTATGTAAAGCAGTACCCGTCTGTCTGTTGTGTTTTTATATATTTAAATGACTTCCTCACAATTATTTGGAATATCTCGCTCGATGGAGAGCAGGTCAGAGAGTCTCTTCATTACCTATGAAAAGATGCTTATACAATTAGAATGAATAACACATCAAACAAAAATAGGGAAATGATGATAATATTACTAAATATTATTTACTTTACCAAACAAAACAGAGAATCAAGTAGGTAATTATGAGGAATTCATGTTTAGTTATGTTGATGTTATACATTTTATGTATTTATTCAAATCAGTAACACTTTACAATAATGTTTCATTAGGCTAGTTAAACATGAACTAATAATGAACTGCACTTCTACACCATTTATTAATCTCAGTTAATATTAATTTCAGCATTTACCAAAACATTATTCAAATCAAAAGTTGTATTTGTCAACATTAGTTAATGCTTGTGACATAACATGAACAAACAATTAAAAGTTGTATTATTATTAACTAAGATTAACAAATAGGCCTAACAAATGTTTTGCTCATGATTAATTCATGTTAGTTAATATGAATAATAAACAAATGAACCTTATTGTAAAGTGTACTATGAAATCAAAGATATAAATTCCTTACAATTTAGAGCTGGACATGGACTTAACATTTCCTTTCACTGATGTATTTCCCCAAGATAATAACACTTGCTATGGCCAAGGATAAAAACGAATGACATTGTCAGACTCAGAATGCGGCTGAAATTGAGTTATACTTTTATGATTGTTAAGCATAACTCACGTGCTGCCGCAACTTGTACAGTAGCATGGTAGGATAAATGTAACTTTTCCGTATTAGCTTAATGTTACTGCCGAAGACTCGCGGCGAACTGCAAAGGAAACTCCGCCTACTTAAAAACTTAAGGGGTTTAAACCAAAAATGTAGGATGCACAAGACCGAAAATAAATTAATAATCAATGAATTAATCAAACGTATTTAAAGTATTTCAACCCTCAAATAGTTTTTGTATCAACTTTTTAATAACAAAATTAGCTTTTAGTTTTAGTTTTCAGCTCAGCTTGTTGGTGAAATACAAACATTTAAATGACAATAAACTGTAATAACATGTTTTCATGACAGATTAATTCAAACATATATTAAGTATTGTTGATCCAGAGCGAGTGTCACAGCTGACACATGTTTAACTGTTGTAGTTTATCCACATTTTGTCACGAAATACACGCTGAACAGTCAAAACGTGCCATCAGAGAAGCGCTTATTAAACGCTCGTTTCCCTCCAAAACCATTTAGCCCTGAAACCAAAAAAAGTTCTTAGTTGAAATCTCAGTACATCCCTAATTTTGATTTATTTATTTATTTCTTTATTTATTTTAAAGTTTGAAAGCCCCTGCTCTATGGTATTTGCTCATTTACATATTTAAATAAGGCTGACTGTGTGTGTACAGGTTGTGATATATTTTTGTCAGATGTCATTATGATTTTATGACTGGGTCCTGTGATGAGGGCCTTCACAGACCCCTATACCGGCCCACAGAGCCCCCTATACCACCCCACACAGACCCCTATACCACCCCACAGAGCCCCCTATACCGGCCCCCAGAGCCCCCTATACCACCCCACAGAGCCCCCTATACCACCCCACAGAGACCCCTATACCACCCCACACAGACCCCTATACCGGCCCACAGAGCCCCCTATACCACCCCACACAGACCCCTATACCACCCCACAGAGACCCCTATACCACCCCACACAGACCCCTATACCACCCCACAGAGACCCCTATACCACCCCACACAGACCCCTATACCACCCCACAGAGACCCCTATACCACCCCACAGAGACCCCTATACCGGCCCACAGAGACCCCTATACCACCCCCCAGAGCCCCCTATACCACCCCACAGAGACCCCTATACCACCCCACAGAGACCCCTATACCGGCCCACAGAGACCCCTATACCACCCCCCAGAGCCCCCTATACCACCCCACAGAGACCCCTATACCGGCCCACAGAGCCCCCTATACCACCCCACACAGACCCCTATACCACCCCACAGAGACCCCTATACCACCCCACAGAGACCCCTATACCGGCCCACAGAGACCCCTATACCACCCCACAGAGACCCCTATACCACCCCACAGAGACCCCTATACCGGCCCACAGAGCCCCCTATACCACCCCACACAGACCCCTATACCACCCCACAGAGACCCCTATACCACCCCACAGAGACCCCTATACCGGCCCACAGAGACCCCTATACCACCCCACAGAGACCCCTATACCACCCCACAGAGACCCCTATACCACCCCACACAGACCCCTATACCACCCCACAGAGACCCCTATACCGGCCCACAGAGCCCCCTATACCACCCCACACAGACCCCTATACCACCCCACAGAGACCCCTATACCACCCCACAGAGACCCCTATACCACCCCACACAGACCCCTATACCACCCCACAGAGACCCCTATACCACCCCACAGAGACCCCTATACCACCCCACAGAGACCCCTATACCGGCCCACAGAGCCCCCTATACCACCCCACACAGACCCCTATACCACCCCACAGAGACCCCTATACCACCCCACAGAGACCCCTATACCACCCCACACAGACCCCTATACCACCCCACAGAGACCCCTATACCACCCCACAGAGACCCCTATACCACCCCACACAGACCCCTATACCACCCCACAGAGACCCCTATACCACCCCACAGAGACCCCTATACCGCCCCACAGAGACCCCTATACTGGCCCCACAGAGACCCCTATACCACCCCACAGAGACCCCTATACTGGCCCACAGAGACCCCTATACCACCCCACAGAGACCCCTATACCACCCCACAGAGACCCCTATACCGGCCCACAGAGCCCCCTATACCACCCCACACAGACCCCTATACCACCCCACAGAGACCCCTATACCACCCCACAGAGACCCCTATACCGGCCCACAGAGACCCCTATACCACCCCACAGAGACCCCTATACCACCCCACAGAGACCCCTATACCACCCCACACAGACCCCTATACCACCCCACAGAGACCCCTATACCGGCCCACAGAGCCCCCTATACCACCCCACACAGACCCCTATACCACCCCACAGAGACCCCTATACCACCCCACAGAGACCCCTATACCACCCCACAGAGACCCCTATACCACCCCACAGAGACCCCTATACCACCCCACAGAGACCCCTATACCACCCCACACAGACCCCTATACCACCCCACAGAGACCCCTATACCACCCCACAGAGACCCCTATACCACCCCACAGAGACCCCTATACCGGCCCACAGAGCCCCCTATACCACCCCACACAGACCCCTATACCACCCCACAGAGACCCCTATACCACCCCACAGAGACCCCTATACCACCCCACACAGACCCCTATACCACCCCACAGAGACCCCTATACCACCCCACAGAGACCCCTATACCACCCCACACAGACCCCTATACCACCCCACAGAGACCCCTATACCACCCCACAGAGACCCCTATACCACCCCACACAGACCCCTATACCACCCCACAGAGACCCCTATACCACCCCACAGAGACCCCTATACCACCCCACACAGACCCCTATACCACCCCACAGAGACCCCTATACCGCCCCACAGAGACCCCTATACTGGCCCCACAGAGACCCCTATACCACCCCCCAGAGACCCCTATACTGGCCCACAGAGACCCCTATACCTGCCCACAGAGATCCCTATACCGGCACCCAGAGACCCCTATACCACCCCCCAGAGACCCCTATACTGGCCCACAGTATTGCAGATACTTGCATTATATTCATATAAATATCAGTATCTGCTAATAATGTCTTGGTAAGATGATATTTAATGATTAGTTTTATGATCAAAGCTCTGTAGTTGTAAACATATCTTCAAATCTTCCTTAAAAGCCCGATGATCATATTTGATACTCATGATTTTTATAATAAATGATGTCTGGATAATCAAGTAAATCTGCTTCAGTCCAGCTGAAATATTACTAACAATATCACAGTTATTCTTGCGTTTCCTTGATAAAGACTTGTGAAGCAATATTTTTGTCCCTCTCTACACCCCATATTAACAGCCGTTTTGCTGATTCATTTGAGACGTAACAGTGCTAAACACAGGCAACCTGTCGAGATTCATAAACATCACCTGATTCACATGTTGCTTGAAAAAAACCCTGTGATTTAACGGAAAACAGGGCTACTTCTGAACTGCCGAAAGATGCTTTTCCCACCAGAATGATCATGTGGTTCTGGAACCTTGACCCGCTGGCAGGAACACACTCATTTTCCATCATAATAACCATAAAAAGGTGCAGATGCAGTGATGAACCAGGGTGACATGCGTCTTCCAGCTAATGGGTTATGAGTAGTTGTAATGTGTGTGTGTGTTCATGAGATATCCCAGTGCTGTCCTAAATCAATGCCTGATGTTTGTTTCACTTGTTTAAACGTGACGTTGCAGAAGTAAAGTGTGTGTATTGTGCAGCTCTATTATGAATGCTATTTCATATTGATTTTAAATGCATGGTCATGGCAGACTGTTTGCTCTTCAGCTTCCAGACGGGTTAGTCATCATCATCATCATCATCATCACAACACACACTCCAGGTTTAAGTAGGTCATGGAGTGTTTACTGCCTCCCGCCCTTTCTGGATATTCCTCTTTCATTATCCTCTTCTTTATTGTCATATGTTATGAATCTTAGGATAACTCACTGTAATACTGGGGGCTTATTTATAAAAGGATTGTTACAAAAAGTGTACGTGCGCCGAAAGCCAAAACTGGCGTACGCCAAATAATATTCAGACGTATAAAACCGTGTGAACGCCAGAACCTGCGCAAATATCGTCTAAACTGGATTAGACGTGACATATCTAAATGAGATATGAATGTTAATTCGCTTATCTACACAATGATACGAGATCACGGATGGTCAGAGAGATTACAGCTTGACCCCGAGCTCACACTCATTAAAGCCGTCACAAAGATAAGGCAAAGTGAAGAAATGAAAAAGCCAATCTTAAAGGACAGTTCGGTATTTTACACTTAAAGCCCTGTTTACAGATCGTATCTGATGAAATAGAACGGTTAAGATTAAAATTTGGACACATGCTGCTGTCCCGAGAATTTTAGGTTTATTTCGCTTCCCCCTCCCCCTCCCCCCCCCCCACAATGGTTGTCTATATGCACTGGAAGATTCCGTCCTAAAAACACATTAAACTTTCGTTTACAAAGACGTGAAACTCACCGAGTGGTCAGGGGGTGTTCACTGATATGTTCACTCAAAAATCGCTGGAAAAGATGCATTCCAACAGGTTTTACCAACTCCATTGACTTAATAGGACGTGCTGTGAGACCGCAGCACCTTTACGGTATTACTCCGCCGCTTCTTCTTCTGCTTCTTCTGTGTATTCAATGAAATGCCCGTGGTTTGCTTGCAATTGGCAAAGGTGCATTATCGCCACCAACTGGGCTGGAGTGTCTATTATTCAAGCTCTCAACGGAAGAATCACGGGTGTGACGCGTTTGGCAAAATAGGTCCACAAAAGCGAAATAAACCTAAAATTCTCGGGACAGGAGCATGTGTCCAAATTTTAATCTTAACCGTTCTATTTCATCAGATACGATCTGTAAACAGGGCTTTAAGTGTAAAATACCGAACTTGTCCTTTAAGACAAGCAAGCGGTGACTCAAATGAGGTAAACATGGACATGTTAAAATACAAAATAAAACCAAGATTTGCACATAAAGGACCGCAGAGACGACCAGAATGAGAGAACACGAGGAAGCCAGTGAGGGATGTGGCAGATGTGGAGAGCCACAAGCAGCCATCCAGCGAGCCAGGCCACGTCGCTGCCGTCTGCACAACATAGACAACGCTGGAGGAAGTATATCACCATGATGAGATGGAGAGCACAGACACTGTGTTCCTGGCAGCTGTAAAGTCTTGAGAATTCGACTGATGTCTCTGGCAAAAGTCCATTGCAGTGAACGGTGAGCAAGTTCTTCTCAAACTGGACACAGGAGCAGCCGTGACAGCAACGTGTCGGTACAGGTGAGAGGGCAGTTTACAGCACCACTTCGTCATCAGGGAAGAGTGATAAAACACCCAGTGTGTTTGTGATACCCAGGGCTTGTGTCCCCTCTTCCTTGGACCACCTGCCATAAAAGAGATGGGCTTGCTTCACACAGTGGATGCAATTCAAACATCAGACCCGAATTACCAAAAGTCTTCACAGGACATGGAAAATTGGAAGGAGAATTCAAAATCAAACTCATAAAGTTAATCTGCTATGTATGTTTTTATACTTTTATGTGTAGTTTTACTCTTTAATGCACTTTCACTGTCGCAGTTATTGATTAATCGTGGTTATTCGATCTAATCACAGTCATTAGAGATAGCCGCGGTAATTGTGAAGTTCAAATCACGTTTTTCCATCCAAAAAGGGGATCTTATATTTCACTCTTATAATATTATATCATAAATAACCTAAATGTTAATGACTGTTAACATTTTTATTTTTATTTGTCATTGGATCATTTATTCAAGAGATTCATTCAAAAATGCTGATTCATTCAGTAATGAATCAAGTGAAGTCTTTATGAGTGAGTCATTGAATCATTCACTCAAACTGATTTTTTTTATTAAACATCAAAATAGTTCAGTGTTCTTCAGTGAACCTGCGATAATGCTGAAAAAGTTACAAATAATCAAATCAATGCACATTTGACACTTTCTACTGACTTTTTTTTAGTGCAGGTTATATTTCACCTCAAAATCTAAATGATAAAGAAATTATATTTTGCTTACAGAAATTGAAGCCCATTTGCCTGTTTTTAGGATCATTAGGGTTGTTTTTTGCTTGCATTAATGTACATGATTTGAATGACAGTGAAGCCCCGCCCCTTCACAGAACCCGATGGTCACATTGGCCAATCAGAGCTCTTCTCCACAGTCTCAGGCTGAAGCTGGTTTTCAGACACACACTCTTATGTGTGAATCCAAAATGATTCATGCGTGAAGATGACTAATGAAACTAATGAGTTGCTTCTCATTATGAAATGCTGTGAGTGTGTGTGTGTGTGTGTGTGTGTTATAAACTGAGTGTTTTCCAGCAGCTGATATTAATTAATTCATTACTATATCAAAGCGATTCACATTAAAATAAGCTGATTGGAAGCAGTTTCGTCGTTTTGTCTCGTTCAGGCGTGTTTGACTCGTTCAGGCGTGTTTGACTCGTATGACAACTCTTTCGAGATCTTTTTTGTTGTATAAACCTGCTTTGTGTCTCTAATCTTTCACTGGTTCTTCCAGGACTGTTTCACCAGTGGGGAGCGTCCCCGGTGTCCCAAGGTAAGGAAGTGTGTGTGTGTGTATCATTAGCGTTAGCTGTAGATTGGACGAGTCATTCATCATCAGCTTCTCTGGTGTTTTCCTAAAGGGCCTCCATATGTGGAGGTGATCGAGCAGCCGAAAGCTCGAGGAATGCGCTTCCGCTATAAGTGTGAGGGCCGATCCGCCGGGAGCATCCCGGGAGAGAAGAGCAACGACACCACCAAAACACACCCCGCCATCAAGGTGAGTGAGATCAGATATGATGTGTGTTTCATGCTACTGTACTGATGCTTCATCTGTCATTTTAAATAAAAAAATTAATTTGATCAATAAATTAAATTAGAATAATAAGACACTATAGGGCTGTTACCAGTCAAATTAAATCATTTACACTGAGAAATTACAATCACATTATATAATGTTATGAGATTGTTTTAAATACAAATATGAAATGGAAAGAATGATACTTTTTAAACACGACACTAAACCACCAGTAGGTGGCGGCAGGTGACCGTCTTAATGAGTCATTGAGTCATTCATTCAAACTATTCGTTCAAACGGCTGATTCGTTCAAGAATGAGGCAGTTGTTTATGAATGAGTCATTGAATCTTTGACTCAACCGATTTGTTCAAACGGTTGATTCGTTCAGGAATGTGGCAGCAATCGTCACATGACTGTACGGCTCTTTCAATAGGTTCACAACTACAGCGGGCCGCTGAGAGTGCGGATCTCCTTGGTAACCAAGAACCAGCCGCACAAGCCACACCCACACGAGCTGGTGGGAAAAGACTGCAAACACGGGTATTATGAGGCCGATTTACAGGAGCGGCGGATACACAGGTGTGTGAGTGTGAGAGACAGAGTGTGTGTGTGTGTGTGTGTGTGTGTGAGTGAAAGTGAGAGAGAGTGAGTTAGTGAGAGTGAGTGAGAGAGTGAGAGAGTGTGTGTGTGTGTGTGTGTGTGTGTGTGTGAGAGAGAGAGAGAGAGAGTGTGTGAGAGAGAGAGAGTGAGAGAGAGTGTGAGTGAGTGACAGTGAGTGAGTGAGTGAGAGTGAGAGTGAGTGACAGTGAGTGAGTGACAGTGAGTGAGTGACAGTGAGTGAGTGACAGTGAGTGACAGAGAGAGAGTGAGTGAGTGAGAGAGAGTGAGTGACAGTGAGTGAGAGAGAGAGAGTGAGTGAGAGAGAGTGAGTGAGAGAGAGTGAGTGAGAGAGAGTGAGTGACAGTGAGTGACAGAGAGAGAGAGTGAGTGAGTGAGAGAGAGTGAGTGACAGTGAGTGAGAGAGAGAGTGAGTGAGTGAGTGAGTGAGTGAGGGAGTGAGGGAGGGAGTGAGAGTGAGGGAGTGAGAGTGAGGGAGAGAGAGTGAGAGTGAGTGAGTGAGTGAGAGTGTGTGAGTGTGAGAGAGAGAGAGTGAGTGAATGAGAGAGTAAATGTGTGTGTGAGTGTTTTATAAACTAAGTGTTTTACAGCAACTGATTTTAATTATTTAATGACTATATCAAAGCGTTTCACATTAAAGTAAGCTGATTGGAAGCAGTTTCTCCTCCATCTAAACCTGTATTATTTGGACTGTAAAGTCGTTTAAATTGCATCATTTTAGTTTAGAATGTTACCATTGAGATCACCCTCACTCACACCATATTTATTTATATATATATATATTTAAAGGAACCGTATGTAAGATTGTGGCCAAAACTGGTACTGCAATCACTTTCAAATGACTGTAGAGCGGTGTATCCCCTCCCCCTCCCCCCTGACTCGAGGTTGCCAGATAGGCTGGCATTTTTTATCCGACACGTTTGTAGCTGCAGCTGTGGTAACTAGAGCAGAGCTGGCAACCCGGATGCCGAAACACTACTGACTTCGTGATTGGTAGATAGGTGGAGGGTGGGGCTTCAGGCCAAAACACAACATGACAACATCAACATCAGGTGAGGGCTGAAACTTCACTTTTAAATGACAATATCCTGGCCGGACTACTGTTGTCAGTGATATAAGTATTTCAAATGAACATGATTTCTTAATGTCTAGTGACATATCAGGGCCATTTTATGATTAATTGAAATACATTTCTTACATACGGTTCCTTTAATATACATGTTTAGTTTCATTCTGACGTGTAAAAGCCCCAGATGTCTGAAACCCTGCAGGCCAGTCTCAGATGTGTGTGTATTCTCGGTCAGGGCTAAATTTAGACTCCGGCTCAGTTTGTTCCTGTTTCGGCTCAGAGATGCTTTTCTCTGATAAACGCACACACACACACACACACACACACACACACTTTCAGAGCTTTTCTCTGGTGTGTTTCAGAGGTTCTCCATCTTGTGGTCGAATGTGTCCGTTTCCCAAGTGTCTTTGATCCGCCTGTAATAACGCTCTTGACTCGCTCTGCCGACTCATTTCTGTGTTTCAGTTTCCAGAATCTGGGTATTCAGTGTGTGAAGAAGAAGGATGTGGGAGACGCAGTTTCATGTCGACTGCAAACACAGAACAACCCCTTTAATAGTGAGTGACTGATACACACACACACATACACATATTATATATATATATATAGATATAGATATAGATATAGATACAGTTTCTGTATCTGAATATATATAAATCTATATACTGCCATCTAAGTTTGGGATCTGTGAGATGTTTCTGTAAGAGTCTCTTCTGCTCACCAAAGCTGCGTTTATTTGATCAGAAATACAGTAGAAACTGTGAAATATTATTCTAATGTAAATCATCTGTTCTCTATTTGAATCTATAGTAAAGTGTAATTTATTCCTGTGATCAAAGCTGAATGTTCAGCATCATTACTCCAGTCTTCAGTGTCACATGATCCTTCACAAATCACTCTAATATGATGACGTGTGATTATTATCATGAGTGATGAATGATGTGTATTTTCTGTGTGTAGTTCCTGAGGGGAAGATCTGGGAGGAGGAGTACGACCTGAACGCAGTGCGCCTGTGTTTCCAGGTGTCCATCACTCTTCCCAACGGAGAACTGTGCCCACTCGAGCCTGTGGTGTCTCAGCCCATCTACGACAACAGTGAGTGTGTGTGTGTGTGTGTGTGTGAGAGAGTTAGACTGTTCCCACTCGAGCCTGTGGTGTCCCAGCCCATCTACGACAACAGTGAGTGTGTGTGTGTGTGTGTGTGCGTGTGTGTGTGTGTGTGAGAGAGTTAGACTGTTCCCACTCGAGCCTGTGGTGTCCCAGCCCATCTACGACAACAGTGAGTGTGTGTGTGTGTGTGTGTGTGTGTGTGTGTGTGTGTGTGTGTGTGTGTGTGTGTGTGTGTGTGTGAGAGAGTTAGACTGTTCCCACTCGAGCCTGTGGTGTCTCAGCCCATCTAGGACAACAGTGAGTGTGTGTGTGTGTGTGTGTGTGTGTGTGTGTGAGAGAGAGTTAGACTGTTCCCACTCGAGCCTGTGGTGTCTCAGCCTATCTACGACAACAGTGAGTCGATCCGCTGAGAGTGTGTGAGAGTGTGTGAGGGATAATGTACATCTAGCCGGTTGTGATCTCAGAATAAACCCGACAGGGTGATAAGGATCAAGTCTTCATCAGCCTGAGGGGGTTTACACACACACACACACACACACACACACACACACCTGAAGGGGTTTATTCTGAGATAACCGGCTGGATGTACATTATCTCGCTTATTACACGGATACTTGCCACATAAGTAAATAATTAGACACAAAATATTGATCTGAGCTTGATTATTAGCTCTTTAAACGCAGAGCTTCTGAGAGAGCAGTTTCAGCGGCGAGATCACACTAGACGTACATTTCAGAGATACGGTATACAGTCATAACACTTATTACACAGCATTTCAACATATAAATAATTATGGAGATCAGAGATATTGATTTCAGATTAAACTGTTTTAAAATCGTACCTATAACATATAATAACTGTACACAAAATATTGATTTGACTGAGTTTTAATATTTTATTAGCTCACCAAATGCAAAACTTCCACAAAGAAAAAACTTTCCTAGCAAGTGTACGTTCCTCTCGTTTCTCAGGAGCGTATTACCCTCCTCCCTCCCCAGCTCCTCTCGTTTCTCAGGAGCGTATGACCCTCCTCCCTCCCCAGTTCCTCTCGTTTCTCAGGAGTGTATTACCCTCCTCCCTCCCCAGCTCCTCTCGTTTCTCAGGAGTGTATTACCCTCCTCCCTCCCCAGCTCCTCTCGTTTCTCAGGAGTGTATTACCCTCCTCCCTCCCCAGTTCCTCTCGTTTCTCAGGAGCGTATTACCCTCCTCCCTCCCCAGTTCCTCTCGTTTCTCAGGAGTGTATTACCCTCCTCCCTCCCCAGCTCCTCTCGTTTCTCAGGAGTGTATTACCCTCCTCCCTCCCCAGCTCCTCTCGTTTCTCAGGAGCGTATTACCCTCCTCCCTCCCCAGTTCCTCTCGTTTCTCAGGGGCTAATTACCCTCCTCCCTCCCCAGTTCCTCTCATTTCTCAGGAGCGTATTACCCTCCTCCCTCCCCAGCTCCTCTCGTTTCTCAGGGGCTGATTACCCTCCTCCCTCCCCAGCTCCTCTCGTTTCTCAGGGGCTGATTACCCTCCTCCATCCCCAGCTCCTCTTGTTTCTCAGGAGCGTATGACCCTCCTCCCTCCCCAGCTCCTCTCGTTTCTCAGGAGCTGATTACCCTCCTCCCTCCCCAGCTCCTCTCGTTTCTCAGGAGCATATGACCCTCCTCCCTCCCCAGCTCCTCTCATTTCTCAGGAGCTGATTACCCTCCTCCCTCCCCAGCTCCTCTCGTTTCTCAGGAGCTGATTACCCTCCTCCCTCCCCAGCTCCGCTCGTTTCTCAGGAGCTGATGACCCTCCTCCCTCCCCAGCTCCTCTCGTTTCTCAGGAGCTGATGACCCTCCTCCCTCCCCAGCTCCTCTCGTTTCTCAGGAGCGTATGACCCTCCTCCATCCCCAGCTCCTCTCGTTTCTCAGGAGCGTATGACCCTCCTCCCTCCCCAGCTCCTCTCGTTTCTTAGGAGCGTATGACCCTCCTCCCTCCCCAGCTCCTCTCGTTTCTCAGGAGCTGATGACCCTCCTCCCTCCCCAGCTCCTTTCGTTTCTCAGGAGCTGATTACCCTCCTCCCTCCCCAGCTCCTCTCGTTTCTCAGGAGCGTATGACCCTCCTCCCTACCCAGCACCTCTCGTTTCTCAGGAGCTTATGATCCTCCTCCCTCCCCAGCTCCTCTCGTTTCTCAGGAGCGTATGACCCTCCTCCCTCCCCAGCTCCTCTCGTTTCTCAGGAGCGTATGACCCTCCTCCCTCCCCAGCTCCTCTCGTTTCTCAGGAGCTGATTACCCTCCTCCCTCCCCAGCTCCTCTCGTTTCTCAGGAGCTGATTACCCTCCTCCCTCCCCAGCTCCTCTCGTTTCTCAGGAGCGTATGACCCTCCTCCCTCCCCAGCTCCTCTCGTTTCTCAGGAGCGTATTACCCTCCTCCCTCCCCAGCTCCTCTCGTTTCTCAGGAGCTGATTACCCCCCTCCCTCCCCAGCTCCTCTCGTTTCTCAGGAGCTGATTACCCTCCTCCCTCCCCAGCTCCTCTCGTTTCTCAGGAGCGTATTACCCTCCTCCCTCCCCAGCTCCTCTCGTTTCTCAGGAGCTGATTACCCTCCTCCCTCCCCAGCTCCTCTCGTTTCTCAGGAGCTGATTACCCTCCTCCCTCCCCAGCTCCTCTCGTTTCTCAGGAGAGTATTACCCTCCTCCATCCTCAGCTCCTCTCGTTTCTCAGGAGCTGATTACCCTCCTCCATCCCCAGCTCCTCTCGTTTCTCAGGAGCGTATTACCCTCCTCCCTCCCCAGCTCCTCTCGTTTCTCAGGAGCTGATTACCCTCCTCCCTCCCCAGCTCCTCTCGTTTCTCAGGAGCTGATTACCCTCCTCCCTCCCCAGCTCCTCTCGTTTCTCAGGAGCGTATTACCCTTCTCCCTCCCCAGCTCCTCTCGTTTCTCAGGAGCGTATTACCCTCCTCCCTCCCCAGCTCCTCTCGTTTCTCAGGAGCGTATGACCCTCCTCCCTCCCCAGCTCCTCTCGTTTCTCAGGAGCTGATTACCCTCCTCCATCCCCAGCTCCTCTCGTTTCTCAGGAGCGTATGACCCTCCTCCCTCCCCATCTCCTCTCGTTTCTCAGGAGCGTATGACCCTCCTCCCTCCCCAGTTCCTCTCGTTTCTCAGGAGCGTATTACCCTCCTCCCTCCCCAGCTCCTCTCGTTTCTCAGGAGCGTATTACCCTCCTCCCTCCCAGTTCCTCTCGTTTCTCAGGAGCGTATTACCCTCCTCCCTCCCCAGTTCCTCTCGTTTCTCAGGAGCGTATTACCCTCCTCCCTCCCTAGTTCCTCTCATTTCTCAGGAGCTGATTACCCTCCTCCATCCCCTGCTCCTCTCGTTTCTCAGGAGCTGATTACCCTCCTCCATCTCCTGCTCCTCTCGTTTCTCAGGAGCGTATGACCCTCCTCCCTCCCTCCCCAGCTCCTCTCGTTTCTCAGGAGCATATGACCCTCCTCCCTCCCCAGTTCCTCTCGTTTCTCAGGAGCGTATTACCCTCCTCCCTCCCCAGTTCCTCTCGTTTCTCAGGGGCTGATTACCCTCCTCCATCCCCAGCTCCTCTTGTTTCTCAGGAGCGTATTACCCTCCTCCCTCCCAGCTCCTCTCGTTTCTCAGGAGCGTATGACCCTCATCCCTCCCCAGCTCCTCTCGTTTCTCAGGAGCTGATTACCCTCCTCCATCCCCAGCTCCTCTCGTTTCTCAGGAGCTGATTACCCTCCTCCCTCCCCAGCTCCTCTCGTTTCTCAGGAGCGTATGACCCTCCTCCATCCCCAGCTCCTCTTGTTTCTCAGGAGCGTATTACCCTCCTCCATCCCCAGCCTCCATCCCCAGCTCCTCCTTTAGTGCAGCAGTCAAGTCAAGTCAAGTTTATTTCACAATACAGATTGTATCAAAGCAGCTTCACAGTATTAAATTAAAATAATACAACAAAGTTTGTTTCAAGAGGAATTTATTGATTGATAAAATTAAATTAAATATCCCCAAAATATCCCCAACTGAGCAAGCCAAAGGCAACAGTGGCAAGGAACCGAAAAACTCCATCAAGTGACCTAATGGTGTCCTAAAACTCCATCAGGTGACCTAATGGAGAAAAAAAAAAAAAACCTTGGGAGAACCCAGGCTCAGTTGGGGGCCAGTTCTCCTCTGGCATTTATGAGCTAGAGGCCGGATTGTAGTTTGAACTGTAGGATTATATGAATGCCTGGCTGAAGAGATGCGACTTTAATCTAGTTTTAAACTGGGAGAGCGAGTCTGAGCAACGAACAGTATCAGGAAGACTATTCCAGAGTTTTGGAGCCAAATGTGAGAATGCTCTCCCTCCTTTGGTGGTTCTGGATATCCTAGGTATGACCAAAAGCCTTGAATTTAGTGATCTTAAAGAGCGCGATGGATTATAAAAGATCCGTTAAATAGACTGGAGCTAAGCCGTTTAGGGCTTTATAGGTCAGTAGCAATACCTTGTAATTAATACGGAACTTTATAGGTAACCAATGCAGTGATGATAAAATCGGTGTTATATGATCATATTTTCTTGATCTAGTAAGAACTCTAGCGGCGGCATTTTGGACTAACTGTAGCTTGTTTATTGAGGATGCAGGACAACCAGCTAGTAAAGCATTACAGTAATCCAGTCTCGAGGTCATGAATGCATGAACTAACTTTTCTGCATCAGAAACTGATAGCATATTACGTAGCTTAGCAATGTTTCTAAGGTGGAAAAATGCTGTTTTTGTAACATATGAAATATGATTTTCAAAAGACAAGTTGCAATCGAGTATGACAGCCAGGTCTTTTACTGTAGAGGAAAAAGTAACAGGACATCCTATGATGTTAAAGTTGTATTGTGCGAGGTTTTGTGGGCGGTTTTTTGAACCGATAAGTATTACCTCTGTCTTGTCTGGATTTAATAAAAGAAAATTACGGGTCATCCAATCTTTTATATCTTTAACACACTCTGTCAATTTGGAAAATTTTGCGTTTTCATCCGGCCGTGATGAAATATATATTTGAGTGTCATCAGCATAACAATGGAAACTAATTCCATGTTTCCTTATAATATTTCCAAGTGGCATCATATATATTGAAAATAACAGAGGGCCTAATACAGATCCCTGCGGCACTCCATAGTTTACTGGAGTTATGATCGATTTTTCTCCATTTAAATAGACAAAATGGTAGCGGTCAGATAGGTATGATTTGAACCAGCTTAGTGCTTGTCCTTGAACACCAGTATAATTTTGTAGTCGATCTAAGAGTAATGTATGATCTATAGTATCGAACGCAGCACTAAGATCAAGTAAAACTAGTATTGAGATACAGCCTTGGTCAGAAGCTAAAAGTAAATCATTTGTGATTTTAACAAGCGCAGTTTCAGTGCTATGATGCGGTCTGAATCCAGACTGAAACTTTTCATAGATCTCATTTTGTTGCAAGAAAGAGCCCAGTTGAGCGGACACCACTTTTTCTAATATTTTAGACATAAATGGAAGATTTGAAATGGGTCTATAATTTGCTAGATTATTATGATCTAATTGTGGTTTCTTAATGAGAGGTTTTATAACTGCCAGTTTAAATGTTCTTGGAACATGACCTAAAGATAAAGACGAGTTAATAATATTGAGGAGAGGATCTTCCACTACAGGTAACACTTCTTTCAGTAGTTTAGTTGGTATAGGATCTAATAAACATGTTGTTGTTTTAGATGAAGTGATAAGTTTATTTAACTCTTTTTGTTCTATAGTTGTAAAGCACTGTAATTGTTCTTTCGGGGTGATAATTGAAGCTGAATTATAAGGCGCGATTGAAGATTGAACGTTTACAATTGTGGTTCTGATGCTTTCTATTTTCTCAGTGAAGAAGTTCATGAAATCATTACTACTGAACTGTAACGGGATATTTTGTTCGGGTGACGTCTGTTTATTTGTTAGTCTAGCCACGGTGTTAAATAAAAACCTTGGATTGTTTTGGTTGTTTTCTATTAGTTTGCGGAGGTGCTCAGCCCTGGCCGCTTTTAGGGCCTTTTTATAACGTGACATACTGTCTTTCCACGCGATTCTAAAGACCTCTAAATTAGTTTGTTTCCATTTACGCTCTAAAATACGGGTTTCTCTCTTTAAAACATGCGTAGTATTGTTATACCATGGTGCTTTATTTTTCTCTCTGACCTTTTTTAATTTAATAGGTGCAACCACATCCAATGTTCTATAGAGAATGGTGCTCATAGTGCTAGTTAGTTCTTCTAGTTCATCTGTTTGTTTGGGTTCAGGCAGCAGCTGAGACAGATTAGATAAGCAATTTGAGAAATTATCTATGGTGGATGGGAGGATTGTTCTGCCTGGTCGATAACGCGGCGCTGCATGACATATTACAGCAGTACGTAATATGCAAGTTACCATGTAGTGATCAGTGACTTCATCACTTTGTGGAATGATATCTATATCGGTTGGATCGGTTCCATGTGATATAATTAAATCGAGTGTATGATTAAGACGATGAGTTGGTCCGGTGACGTTTTGCTTGACCCCAAATGAATTTAATAAATCTGTAAACGCAGCTCCTAACGCATCATTTGGATTATCTACGTGTATGTTAAAATCTCCAACAATTAATGCTTTATCGACATTGACTAATAGGTCTGAGAGAAAATCTGCAAACTCTTTTAGGAAATCAGCGTAAGGCCCTGGCGGTCTATATACGGTAGCCAAGGCTAGAGATAATAGGGATGTTTTTCTAACATCTAAGAGCGTAACATTTAGTACAAGTACTTCAAATGAAATAAACTTATAACCCGTTTTCTGAGTAACATTGAGAATATCTCTATAGATGGTTGCAACACCGCCGCCACGACCAATCAGACGGGGCTCATGCTTATAACAGTATCCAGGAGGAGTAGACTCATTAATACCGAAATAATCATTTGGTTTAAGCCAGGTTTCAGTAAGGCAAAGTACATCGAAGCTATTATCTGTGACTATTTCATTTACAATAACTGCCTTAGGTGTGAGTGATCTAATGTTTAGAAGACCTAGCTTTAGAAATAGTTTTTGTTTACTAATAGCAACATTTTCTGTTTTAATAACAATTAGATTTTTCCTAGATCCTGCATTAGATTTATTATTTGATCTCACTAAACGAGGAATAGACACGGTTTCTATGCAATGTTCTACACTAGTATTTATATCAGTTGAATTGGTGCAGCAGAGACTATGATTTGGACTTTTGGTTACTAGTCAAAGGGTATTTAACATTTTGGAGATGTTATCTGACAGAAGATCCGCTCCGAATCTGCTTGGGTGTAAGCCATCAGCACGGAAAAGCCTAGGACGCTCCCAAAACAGATTCCAATTATTTACAAAGAGCAGTTTCTGCTCATTGCACCATGACATTAACCCTCTGGGGACCAAGCTGTTTTTGGGGCCCTTGAGATGTTCTGACATGCTCTGACATTTGTGCTTTTTTCAGTTATTTATAAACATGTTAATGGCAAAGGTGTAAATTCACTCTATATAGCACAAACAGGCCTACCATAATATGCGAGCAACATGTATGTAGATGTTTGTATTTTTAAGAGAATAATGTTTATGCGTGGTTATTTAAAAAAATAAAAATGAAAGTTGCTGAAATAAGACCACAAAACTCATACAAAATATGTGCCCACAAGACTTTTGACTAATGGATGTTTTCTCTTGGAGTTCTAGCTTCAAAATTATGTGAAAATAGTCTTGCTTTATCGTTCACAAAAAAAAAATACATTGATTTAAATGGTGTAAAACAGGTTTTGCTTGGAAAGCCAATATGCGAGGGGGAGGAGTAGTTTACACCTTAGATTACCCAGTCCCACCCACTCTGCATAATGACTCTGCATAATTAGCCATTCATTCAGGTGTGACACTGACTGAGCCACAATGCAAGGACAAAATAGCCTATATATTTAGAAGAAGACTTATATTGACCATTTAAGATTTTGCTTACATCTATCTTGTAAATATGTTTTGCTATTTTATTAAAAAGGTTACAATTACAACAATAATTACAATTTCAGCAATATTTCTGCAAAAAAAGTACTCTTTCTTTGTAAAAAAAAAAAAAAAAGATTATAGGCCTACATTTTATCATATGTATTCATTAGTTTGAATATAGCCAACATTGGAACATCTTAGTCTATGACTTTATTTTTGACAAAATAGTATTTTATATATATGAGCAGAAAAGCTTATTTGATGTGACAGTATATTCTACAGTAAAAACTGTACCCAAATCTAGTCAACAAAATGTTGTCTTTCATACTTCGCCTGACTGTAACGCAGTAACTGTAACTGTAAAAGCAGTTTATTCTTTCACACACAGACGCGCGATTCATATTTAGGCTAAACAGTCTTTACAAATATGTACCCTTCATTCATCTCACAGAAACGCTATTCATATTATAGAAACGCGATTCATCTTTTTGTTTACATAAGCCTACAACGTTATTCCATAACGTTATTCCACATTAACACTTGAGAAAGGATAACTTAGCCTACCTCACTCCTCAGCGGGATCTGCTCCTCATATCAGCACGGAAAATTTTCTCCATAAGGTAGGCTATATTATGCCTCTTTGTTTACAGCTGATGTGGGGGCGTTTCACAGACTGAAATGGTTCTCAGAATTTGCGTTTGAATAGCACGCGCTCTCCGGGGAGTGGTCACATTACTTTTGAATGGCTCCTAATGAGCTCGACTGGAGTCGCTCTCTTTTTATACAGATTACAGAAGCTGATAATATTTGTTTTTTATATAAATTACTTCATTTAAAAGCTGCGATCTCATGCTTTATGCCCGTGGGTCTGTTTGCCTGTTTGACTGAATTTTCGCGGAGTTATAGATAATTTTCGAACGCGTTTCAAATGGGAGTTTACTGACAGAGAGAAGGCAGAAATAGCATCATGTTAGTTTTTCTTTATTTGTCAAAAAGCAAAACACTTTATTTGTATTGTGAGTATACAGAAAAAAAATAGAAACTGAACAGGATCGATTGATGTATTACACGAAAATGAAAGATCAAAATTAACAGAGCATTTTGTGTTTATTTTTCATTGCTAAAAAAAAAAACGAGCAAAACGCGCGGGCGCGTTTTTGGTCCCCAGAGGGTTAACCATTCATTTAGCGCAAATAATCTGCTGAACTTTTCATGCCCTAGTCGGTACGTGGGAAGCGGTCCTGACACAATGATCGTTGTTTCAGGCGATGTGCTGCGTACCGTATCGATTAGATTCCTGAAGTCTTTCTTCAGAATCTCCGTCTGGCGCAGCCTGATGTCGTTCACTCCCGCGTGCAGGACCACAGTTCCGACGCGCTCGTCACCGTTCAGGATCTCGGGAACGCGAGCAGCGATTTCAGAAACACGAGCACCAGGAAAGCAGTGACTTTGCACCTTACTTTTACCTAACGTAGCGTGTACATGCCGAACGATGGAATCGCCGATGATCACAGCATCGCGTTCTGTTTTGCGTAGAGGGGAGAAGCGGTTTTGTGTCGATAACTCGAAAACCGGGAGGGTCGGAGAAAGTCTTGGTCTAAACCTGACTCGCGTCTTCCGCTGCGGAACCACCCAGGCTTCGTGGTGGCGTGTTGGAGCCGGAGTGAACGAGACCATGGCTGATTTCGACCGATGCTGAGGAACGCACGGAGTAGACGCGGTCGGAGTCAGCGGGTTAGTAACGTTAAACACTGATTTGTGTGCATCGGCGCGTGATGTTTCAAGAGCCAAACACCGGTCTCTCAGCTCGGCCTGTCTCAATAAAAGGTTGTGGATCTGTTTCTCAACAGCTTCCAGCTCAGACTGCAGTGCGTGAAGCTCAAATGTGTCCTCACCTGCACCAAGCGGTAGACTACTTACATCTGATATATTCGCCATTTTAACAGATGGACAGTGAGTTAGCAACGAAGCTACCAGTGATGCTATCAATATTAATACTAATTTATATTATAAGTTTGTTTGTAAGTGAGTGTGGAGAAGACGCGTTCAGCCGTGATCCATGGACGTAACCTTTAAGAGTATGCAGCGTTGGATCACTAATAGGCTTGAGACGCGTCTGCTCAACAGTCCGCGTTGTAACTATGAGGTTTTTTTAGGTTTTTTAGTGGTAGGGGTGTAGAGTAGACGCACGATAGGCGAAAAAAAAAAAAATGTTTGTTTATAAGTGAGTGTGGAGAAGACGCGTTCAGCCGTGATCCACGGACGTAACCTTTAAGAGTATGCAGCGTTGGATCACTAATAGGCTTGAGACGCGTCTGCTCAACAGTCCGCGTTGTAACAATGAGGTTTGAGCAGTAACGTTAGTGCTTCTCAGTGAGGAAAAGTAGAAAATGTTCGTTGTAAGCGAGTTTAAAGAGAAAAATCAAGAATTATAAATCAAATCGATAGAGCTCCAAAAACAACAACGCATTCAGACGCAACGCATGATAATAACAGGACAAGACATTACTCACCGTGTTTGTTGAGTGTTTCTTACTCACCTGAGCTTTTATGAACTCAAAGGCGCGAGCGCGCGAGAGAAAATAAATAAATAAAAATAGCTGAGCGCACACGGGTGGCGCGGTTACAGGCTAGCGAATTACTAGCGTGTTGTGCTAGTAGTAACGTAAGCTAGCGATGTCAGGGTTGGGTAAGCTGTATTTAGTAGAAATATAAACAACTAGAAATTGTAGTAAATGATGGTTCAAAACAAGGAAATACGAGGCTAAGACGGAGCTTACAGCACCGAAGCAGACACACTCACAGCAGGCAGCGAGAAAAATCAAGAATTATAAATCAAATCGATAGAGCTCCAAAAACAACAACGTATTCAGACGCGACGCATGATAATAACAGGACAAGACATTACTCATCGTGTTTGTTGAGTGTTTCTTACTCACCTGAGCTTTTATGAACTCAAAGGCGCGAGCGCGCGAGAGAAAATAAATAAAAATAGCTGAGCGCACACGGGTGGCGCGCGTTTACAGGCTAGCGAATTACTAGCGTGCTGTGCTAGTAGTAACGGAAGCTAGCGATGTTCGGTAAGCTGTATTTAGTAGTAGTATAAACAACTAGAAATTGTAGTAGATGATGGTTCAAAACAAGGAAAATACGAGGCTAAGACGGAGCTTACAGCACAGAGCAAACACACTCACAGCAGGCAGCGAGGCAGACAGGAGCAATCGATCACTGGAGCAAGTGTGGCATTCTGTTTCCCCTTTGAATCAGACAAAATTCTCGATTTGTGTGTGTGTGTGTGTGTGTACGTGTGTGTGTGCGTGTGTTGTTCCTCAGGAGCGCCGAACACCGTTGAGCGTGTGTGTGAATATGATGGAGTTATTAACCGCTGATCTGTGTGTGTGTGTTCCTCAGGAGCACCGAACACCGCTGAGCTGAAGATCTGTCGGGTCAACAGGAACTCTGGCGGCTGCCGAGGGGGAGACGAGATCTTCCTACTGTGTGACAAAGTGCAGAAAGGTGCGGGTTATAGATTTAAAGTGTTATTTTAGTGGCATTAGTATAGTATTGTTTTTTTTTTATTCGTTTTTTTTTAATATATATATACATTTTTTCATTTTTTAGTTAAAGGGTAACTAAACCCTTAACCAACTTTTTTTAGTTAATGATCTGTAAGAATGGGCCTTTATTAGTGCTGTTCATTGATTCGAGTAACTTTTTTGACATTTGGGTATAAGTGTTTTAATTCTACAATATATGGTGTAAAAACGTCTGAGTGCTGCCCTCTTCAGGTTGAACGGTGGCTACTGCAGTTGAATTTTCCTATTGGATGTTTGCGGTACTGCGTGACATAAGCGGTACTACGCTACGTAAGCAGGTTCCAGTTCACCACGCCCTCCCTTGGTACGAGCTAGAGCTACCACACATAGTATTGCATCAGTTAGGATAGCTTCAAGTTAGCGTATTTATCTGTATTTAGTACAGTGGTCAGGAGGGTACGTAGATGTAGGTTTGCTGGTTGCAACAGCACTGCTGGACTGCATAGCTTTCCAGCAGACTTGGAAATTAGGCGCCAGTGGAGCTCAAGTGTGCAACCTGCATTTTACGCGGGATTGCTTTTCCAACGCAATAGAGGTGGAAATGGGCTTCTCCACACAGCTCACGCTGAGAAGCGACGCAGTGCCAAACGCTGCTTCTCCTGCATGGACTCCACCACCGCAGCGGCGTCTTGATGTGAGTGATCATATATATAATCACAATTTATGGTTAGGCTAAAGTTAATCCTCTGGGGTCGACAAACGCGCCGGCGCATTTTGCTGGATTTTTTCAAATAGCGGCAAAATATGAAAAAGCCTATAGAGAGCGCGCGCTATTGACATCAACTCGATAAAACTCATCAGATGCATGTACTTTACATTGTCTTGCGACCCTGTGAGTCACTCTCCATTTTAGAGTCTGACAGCAGCTGTCAATTAATCCGTCATTGCGGGTCTCAGGTGCATGCCCCCCCCCGCTCAGCCCCGCCCTCGGTCCGTCCCCTCTATCGCCGCTGGGCTCTGCCCACTTTTCCAGTATTTTCCAAATATTGCCAGTGGGTGGAGTCAGGCTCTGACCAGGGGTTTAGTTACCCTTTAAAGGTTTTTCTTTTTTTCATGAGTTTTCACAAGTTCACATAGATGAACTTTTATGATGGATAGATGCACATTTATGATGGAGAGATGCACTTTTATGATGGAGAGATGCACTTTTATGATGGACAGATGCACTTTTATGATGGACAGATGCACTTTTATGATGGACAGATGCACTTTTATGATGGACAGATGCACATTTATGATGGACAGATGCACTTTTATGATGGACAGATGCACTTTTATGATGGACAGATGCACTTTTAATATGGATAGATGCACTTTTATGATGGATAGATGCACTTTTATGATGGATAGATGCACTTTTATGATGGAGAGATGCACTTTTATGATGGAGAGAT
This sequence comes from Leuciscus leuciscus, assembly GCF_965113295.1. Classification (NCBI taxonomy): domain Eukaryota; kingdom Metazoa; phylum Chordata; class Actinopteri; order Cypriniformes; family Leuciscidae; genus Leuciscus; species Leuciscus leuciscus. Next base: position 65,742,713 of record NC_138726.1, read on the forward strand.
GCACTTTTAATATGGATAGATGCACTTTTATGATGGATAGATGCACTTTTATGATGGACAGATGCACTTATGATGGATAGATGCACATTTATGATGGACAGATGCACTTTTATGATGGATAGATGCACTTTTATGATGGAGAGATGCACTTTTATGATGGATAGATGCACTTATGATGGATAGATGCACTTTTATGATGGATAGATGCACTTATGATGGATAGATGCACTTTTATGATGGATAGATGCACTTATGATGGATAGATGCACTTTTATGATGGATAGATGCACTTTTATGATGGATAGATGCACTTTTATGATGGATAGATGCACTTATGATGGATAGATGCACTTTTATGATGGATAGATGCACTTTTATGATGGACAGATGCACTTATGATGGATAGATGCACATTTATGATGGACAGATGCACTTTTATGATGGATAGATGCACTTTTATGATGGAGAGATGCACTTTTATGATGGATAGATGCACTTATGATGGATAGATGCACTTTTATGATGGATAGATGCACTTATGATGGATAGATGCACTTTTATGATGGATAGATGCACTTATGATGGATAGATGCACTTTTATGATGGATAGATGCACTTTTATGATGGATAGATGCACTTTTATGATGGATAGATGCACTTATGATGGATAGATGCACTTATGATGGATAGATGCACTTTTATGATGGATAGATGCACTTATGATGGATAGATGCACTTTTATGATGGATAGATGCACTTTTATGATGGATAGATGCACATTTATGATGGACAGATGCACTTTTATGATGGACAGATGCACTTATGATGGATAGATGCACTTTTATGATGGATAGATGCACTTATGATGGATAGATGCACTTTTATGATGGATAGATGCACTTATGATGGATAGATGCACTTTTATGATGGACAGATGCACTTTTATGATGGATAGATGCACTTTTATGATGGACAGATACAGTTTTATAATGGATAGATGCACTTTTATGATGGACAGATGCACTTTTATGATGGATAGATGCACTTTTATGATGGACAGATGCACTTTTATGATGGACAGATGCACTTTTATGATGGATAGATGCACATTTATGATGGACAGATGCACTTTTATGATGGACAGATGCACTTTTATGATGGACAGATGCACTTTTATGATGGACAGATGCACTTTTATGATGGACAGATGCACTTTTATGATGGACAGATGCACTTTTATGATGGACAGATGCACTTTTATGATGGACAGATGCACTTTTATGATGGATAGATGCACATTTATGATGGACAGATGCACTTTTATGATGGACAGATGCACTTTTATGATGGATAGATGCACATTTATGATGGACAGATGCACTTTTATGATGGATAGATGCACTTCTATGATGGATAGATGCACTTCTATGATGGATAGATGCACTTTTATGATGGACAGATGCACTTTTATGATGGATAGATGCACATTTATGATGGACAGATGCACTTTTATGATGGAGAGATGCACTTTTATGATGGAGAGATGTACCTTTATGATGGATAGATGCACTTTTATGATGGATAGATGCACTTTTATGATGGACAGATGCACTTTTATGATGGACAGATGCACATTTATGATGGACAGATGCACTTTTATGATGGATAGATGCACTTCTATGATGGATAGATGCACTTTTATGATGGACAGATGCACTTTTATGATGGATAGATGCACATTTATGATGGACAGATGCACTTTTATGATGGATAGATGCACTTTTATGATGGAGAGATGCACTTTTATGATGGAGAGATGCACCTTTATGATGGATAGATGCACTTTTATGATGGATAGATGCACTTTTATGATGGACAGATGCACGTTTTGGAGCTTCAGTCTATTGGTTGCAATTCACTGCCATTATTAAGCTTGGAAGAGCCAGGACATTTTTTTTTATATATATAATATATTATAGGCCTATACGTTTAGATTATTTCAAGTAACAAAAATGTTTTTGTTTTGTTTTGTTTTTACGTTTAGTTCCGTTTAGTCTTAGTATCACTGATATACTATTATAGATTCTATAAATATTTTCAAGTTTTATGTTAATTTTTTTTAAATTTTTAAAAAAAAATTTTTTTTTGTGCTTTTGTAAATTTTTTACAAAGTTTTACAAATATGTCTATATAGTTTTTAATTTTATTTAAGCTTTAGTTATTTTATTACTTTAGTTATCTGAAAATAGAAATGATGCACTGGCAACCAGCTAAATAACAACATAAGTTGAATGTGTTTCTTTTATTTCAAGTTTCAAAAGTGTTTAGTTTAGTATTTTTAGTTTAGTTCAGTTTAGTTTTTAGTATCACTGAGATACTATTATAAATTTGATCAATATTTTGCAGTTTTCATTGGAATTTTTTTAATTTATTTTTTTATCTTTATTCTTTAAATGTCTATATTAAAAATAACTTTATTTTAATTTTACTTTGTTATTCCAGAAACAACTTTTGATTTTAATAATCCATTAATAAATGTTGACATTAACATTAACTGAGAATAATAAATGCTTTACAAGCATGTTGCGTTATTAGTTAATGTTAAATAATGTTGTTAACTAATGGAATCATATTGTAAAGTGTTACCAGAAAAGTTAAATTAATTCAAGATGTTTTCTTTGGATTTTACTTCTGAAGTAGACTGATTTAGTTTGGGTTTATATATATATATATATATATATATATATATATATGTATATGTATGTGTGTGTGTGTGTAATATATGGTAATATATGTATCATATATTGCTCTTTAGGTTTAATTTATTTCAGTGTTAGTTTTAGTTCTTAATTATTTCCAGTTATTAACATTTAGTGCTTCAACCTGAACTTAGGTTAGTTATTGCCATGGCAACATTTCTAGTTTTCGTTGAGTTTATTTCAGTGCACAGAGATGTGTGTAGGGTTGTGGTCAGAGTATGACTGTGCTCTTCCCCTCAGAGGACATCGAGGTGCGCTTCTTCCGGGACTCGTGGGAGAGCAAGGGCTCGTTCTCACAGGCCGATGTTCACCGTCAGGTGGCCATCGTGTTCCGCACGCCCCCGTACCACGACACTAACCTGTCTGAGCCGGTGCGGGTGAAGATGCAGCTCCGCCGGCCCTCAGACCGAGAGGTCAGCGAGCCCATGGACTTCCAGTACTTGCCCGCCGACCCGGGTGAGACCATGTGTCATGTGGAAGCTTGTTCATGCCACAGGATACTGAATAAAAAAGCTCATTTCTACTTTTTATCTCACAGTTGCGAGTTAAAAAAAGTCTGAATTGCGAGATAAAACGTTGTAATTACCTTTTTAATTGCAGGTTTATATATTAATTATTATATCTTATAAATCCACAATTGCGAAAAAAAGGTCATAATTGCGAGTTATAAATTCATAATTGCGGAAAAATCGTCATTGCGAGATATAAACTCATAATTGCGAAAAAAAGGTCATAATTGCGAGATATAAACTCATAATTGCGGGGAAAAAGGTCATAATTGCGAGATATAAACTCATAATTGCGGGGGAAAAAGGTCATAATTGCGAGATAGAAAACTCATAATTGCGGGAAAAAAGGTCATAATTGCAAGATATAAACTCATAATTGCGGGGGAAAAAGGTCATAATTGCGAGATAGAAACTCATAATTGCGGGGGAAAAAGGTCATAATTGCGAGATAGAAACTCATAATTGCGGAACAAAGGTCATAATTGCAAGATAGAAACTCATAATTGCTAAAAAAAGGTCATAATTGTGAGATATAAACTCATAATTGCGGGAAAAAAGGGTCATAATTGCGAGCTGGAAACTCATAATTGCTGGAAAAAAGGTCATAATTGCAAGATATAAACTCATTGTGGGAAAAAAAAGGTCAGAATTGCGAGATATAAATTCATAATTGCGGAAAATCGTCATTGCGAGATATAAACTCATAATTGCGAAAACAATTGTCATAATTGCGAGATAGAAACTCATAATTGCGGGAAAAAGTCATAATTGCGTGATATAAACTCATAATTGCGGGGGGAAAAAGGTCATAATTGCGAGATAGAAACTCATAATTGCGGGGAAAAAAGGTCATAATTGCGAGATAGAAACTCATAATTGCGGAACAAAGGTCATAATTGCAAGATAGAAACTAATAATTGCGGAACAAAGGTCATAATTGCAAGATAGAAACTCATAATTGCTAAAAAAAATGTCATAATTGCGAGATATAAACTCATAATTGCGGGAAAAAGGTCATAATTGCGATATAAACTCATAATTGCAGGGAAAAAAGGTCATAATTGCGAGATAGAAACTCATAATTGCGGAACAAAGGTCATAATTGCAAGATATAAACTCATAATTGCTAAAAAAAGGTCATAATTGCAAGATATAAACACATAATTGCGGGGGAAAAAGGTCATAATTGCGAGATATAAACTCATAATTGCGGGAAAAAGGTCATAATTGCGAGATATAAACTCATAATTGCAGGGAAAAAAATGTCATAATTGTAAGATATTAACTCATAATTGTGAAAAAAAAGGTCATAATTGTAAGATATTAACTCATAATTGTGAAAAAAAAGGTCATAATTGCGAGATATAAACTCATAATTGCAGGGAAAAAAGGTCATAATTGTAAGATATAAACTCATAATTGTTAAAAAAAAGGTCAGAATTGCGAGATAGAAACTCATAATTGCTATTAAAAAAAAGGTCATAATTGCGAGATATTAACTCATAATTGCGGGGGAAAAAAGGTCATAATTGCGAGATATAAACTCATAATTGCGGGAAAAAGGTCATAATTGCGAGATATAAACTCATAATTGCAGGGAAAAAAATGTCATAATTGTAAGATATTAACTCATAATTGTGAAAAAAAAGGTCATAATTGTAAGATATTAACTCATAATTGTGAAAAAAAAGGTCATAATTGGAGATATAAACTCATAATTGCAGGGAAAAAAGGTCATAATTGTAAGATATAAACTCATAATTGTTAAAAAAAAGGTCAGAATTGCGAGATAGAAACTCATAATTGCTATTAAAAAAAAGGTCATAATTGCGAGATATTAACTCATAATTGCGGGGGAAAAAAGGTCATAATTGTAAGATATAAACTCATAATTGCGGGGAAAAAAAGGTCATAATTGTAAGATATAAACTCATAATTGTGGAAAAAAAAAGGTCATAATTGCGAGATATAAACTCATAATTGCGGGGGAAAAAAGGTCATAATTGCAAGATAGAAACTCATAATTGCGGGGAAAAAATGTCATAATTGCGAGATAGAAACTCATAATTGCGGAACAAAGGTCATAATTGCAAGATAGAAACTCATAATTGCGGAACAAAGGTCATAATTGCAAGATAGAAACTCATAATTGCTAAAAAAATGTCATAATTGCAAGATAGAAACTCATAATTGCGGGAAAAAAAGGTCATAATTGCGAGATAGAAACTCATAATTGCGGGAAAAAAGGTAATAATTGCGAGATATAAACTCATAATTGCGGAAAAAAGGTCATAATTGCGAGATATAAACTCATAATTGTGGGGAAAAAAGGTCATAATTGTAAGATATAAACTCATAATTGTGAAAAAAAAAGTCAGAATTGCGAGATAGAAACTCATAATTGCTATAAAAAAAAGGTCATAATTGCGAGATATTAACTCATAATTGTGGGAAAAAAAGGTAATAATTGCGAGATATAAACTCATAATTGCGGGGGAAAAAAGGTCATAATTGCGAGATATAAACTCATAATTGCGGAACAAAGGTCATAATTGCAAGATAGAAACTCATAATTGCGGGGAAAAAATTTCATAATTGCGAGATAGAAACTCATAATTGCGGAACAAAGGTCATAATTGCAAGATAGAAACTCATAATTGCTAAAAAAAGGTCATAATTGCGAGATAGAAACTCATAATTGCGGGAAAAAAGGTAATAATTGCGAGATATAAACTCATAATTGCGGAAAAAAGGTCATAATTGCGAGATATAAACTCATAATTGCGGGAAAAAGGTCATAATTGCGAGATATAAACTCATAATTGCGGGGGAAAAAAGGTCATAATTGTAAGATATAAACTCATAATTGTGAAAAAAAGGTCAGAATTGCGAGATAGAAACTCATAATTGCTATAAAAAAAAGGTCATAATTGCGAGATATTAACTCATAATTGCGGGGGAAAAAAGGTCATAATTGTAACATATAAACTCATAATTGTGGGGAAAAAAAGGTCATTGTAAGATATAAACTCATAATTGTGAAAAAAAAAAGGTCATAATTGCGAGATATAAACTCATAATTGCGGGGGAAAAAAGGTAAACTGCGAGATATAAACTCATAATTGCGAAAAAAAAAAGGTCATAATTGCGAGATATAAACTCATAATTGCGGGAAAAAAAGGTCATAATTGCAAGATATAAACTCATAATTGCGGGAAAAAAAGGTCATAATTGCGAGATATAAACTCATAATTGCGGGAAAAAAAGGTCATAATTGCAAGATAAAACGTTGTAATTACCTTTTTAATTGCAGGTTTATATATTAATTATTATATCTTATAAATCCACAATTGCCAAAAATGGTCAGAATTTGCAAGATGTAAACTCATAATTGCGAAAAATGGTCATTGTGAGATATAAACTCATAATTGCGAAAAAAAAAGGTCATAATTACAAGATATAAACTCATAACTGCGGAAAAAAAAGGTCAGAATTGCGAGATATAAATTCATAATTGCGAAAAATGGTCATTGTGAGATATAAACTCATAATTGTGAAAAAAAGGTCATAATTACAAGATATAAACTCATAATTGCGAAAAAAAAGGTCAGAATTGCGAGATATAAACTCATAATTGCGAAAAATGGTCATTGTGAGATATAAACTCATAATTGCGAAAAAAAGGTCATAATTACAAGATGTAAACTTACAATTGCGAAAAAAAGGTCAGAATTGCGAGATATAAACTCATAATTGCGAAAAATGGTCATTGTGAGATATAAACTCATAATTGCGAAAAAAAGGTCATAATTACAAGATATAAACTCATAATTGCGAAAAAAAGGTCAGAATTGCGAGATATAAACTCATAATTGCGAAAAATGGTCATTGTGAGATATAAACTCATAATTGCGAAAAAAAGGTCATAATTACAAGATATAAACTCATAACTGCGGAAAAAAAAGGTCAGAATTGCGAGATATAAATTCATAATTGCGAAAAATGGTCATTGTGAGATATAAACTCATAATTGCGAAAAAAAGGTCATAATTGCGAGATATAAACTCATAATTGCGAAAAATGGTCATTGTGAGATATAAACTCATAATTGCGAAAAAAAGGTCATAATTACAAGATATAAACTCATAACTGCGGAAAAAAAAGGTCAGAATTGCGAGATATAAATTCATAATTGCGAAAAATGGTCATTGTGAGATATAAACTCATAATTGCGGGGAAAAAAAGGTCATAATTGTAAGATATAAACTCATAATTGTGAAAAAAAAGGTCATAATTGCGAGATATAAACTCATAATTGCTAAAAAAAAAAGTCATAATTGCGAGATATAAACTCATAATTGCGGGGGGAAAAAGGTAATATTTGTAAGATATAAATTCATAATTGTGAAAAAAAAAAGGTCAGAATTGCGAGATAGAAACTCATAATTGCGGGAAAAAAAAGGTAAATTGCGAGATATAAACTCATAATTGCGAAAAAAAGGTCATAATTGTGAGATATAAACTCATAATTGCGGGGGAAAAAAGGTCATAATTGTAAGATATAAACTCATAATTGCGGGGAAAAAAAGGTCATAATTGTAAGATATAAACTCATAATTGTGAAAAAAAAAAGGTCATAATTGCGAGATATAAACTCATAATTGCGGGGAAAAAAAGGTAAATTGCGAGATATAAACTCATAATTGCGAAAAAAAAAGGTCATAATTGTGAGATATAAACTCATAATTGCGGGGGAAAAAAGGTCATAATTGCAAAATATAAACTCATAATTGCGGAAAAAGTCAGAATTATTGAAAATTCGAATAAAAGGTCAGAATTGCAAGATTTTTTTTTTGTTGCACGAAATAAAATCAGAATTGCGAGATTAAAAGTCACAATTACTTTTTTTTATATTTTATTCCATGGCAGAAGCTTCCATAGTTTTACATAAGGCATTTAGGTTCTCAGAATAGCAGTTCACCTGAAGTGCGAGTGCTCACCCTCATGTTGTTGTGGTTCTCTCTCTGTGGTTGTGGTTCTGGTAACGACAGACGAGCACAGGCTGATGGAGAAGCGTAAGAGGACAGAAGGGTTGCTGCAGAATCTCAAACTCAGCAGCATGAGTTCAGGTGTGTGTTGCATCAGATCAGGTCATGTTAAGGTGTTAGAGGTCAGTTTTGTAGTGAACGTGTGTGTTTTATCTGCAGGATCCTCCATGCAGACAGACAGACGGCCATTCAGTACAGCGAAACGAACCCTAGCCGTGTCCAAACCCACAGCCACCAGTATCACTCCAGGTAACCAGTAATACACCTGTTATCCACTAGTTATCCCCCAGTAATACACCAGTTATCCACCTGTTATCCCCCAGTTATCCACCTGTTATCCACTAGTTATCCCCCAGTAATACACCAGTTATCCACCTGTTATCCACTAGTTATCCCCCAGTAATACACCTGTTATCCACCTGTTATCCACTAGTTATCCCCCAGTTATCCCCTAGTAATCCCCCAGTTATCCACCAGTTATCCCCCAGTAATACACCTGTTATCCCCCAGTAATACACCTGTTATCCCCCAGTTATCCCCCAGTAATACACCAGTTATCCCCCAGTTATCCACCAGTTATCCCCCAGTAATACACCTGTTATCCACCTGTTATCCCCCAGTTATCCCCCAGTAATACACCTGTTATCCACCTGTTATCCCCCAGTTATCCCCCAGTAATACACCAGTTATCCCCCAGTAATACACCAGTTATCCACCAGTTATCCCCCAGTAATACACCAGTTATCCCCCAGTTATCCCCCAGTAATACACCAGTTATCCCCCAGTAATACACCAGTTATCCACCAGTTATCCCCCAGTAATACACCTGTTATCCACCTATTATCCCCCAGTAATACACCTGTTATCCTCCAGTAATACACCAGTTATCCCCCAGTTATCCCCCAGTAATATACCAGTTATCCCCCAGTTATCCACCAGTTATCCCCCAGTAATACTCCTGTTATCCACCTGTTATCCCCCAGTTATCCCCCAGTAATACACCTGTTATCCCCCAGTTATCCCCCAGTAATACACCAGTTATCCCCAGTAATACACCAGTTATCCCCCAGTAATACACCTGTTATCCCCCAGTTATCCCCCAGTTATCCACCTGTTATCCCCCAGTTATCCCCCAGTAATACACCAGTTATCCACCTGTTATCCACCTGTTATCCCCCAGTTATCCCCCAGTAATACACCAGTTATCCCCCAGTAATACACCAGTTATCCCCCAGTAATACACCAGTTATCCTCCAGTAATACACCAGTTATCCCCCAGTAATACACCAGTTATCCACCTATTATCCACCTGTTATCCCCCAGTAATACACCAGTTATCCACCTATTATCCACCTGTTATCCCCCAGTTATCCCCCAGTAATACACCAGTTATCCACCTATTATCCACCTGTTATCCCCCAGTTATCCCCTAGTTATCCCCCAGTAATACACCAGTTACCCACCTATTATCCCCCAGTTATCCCCCAGTTATCCCCCAGGTATCCTGTTATGTGTTTCAGTGTCGGCGTGTGTGTATGAACGATTCACTGACTCACTGTTGTGTTTCAGTGTCGGCGTGTGTGTCTGCTGGCCCCTCGATGAAGCCCCTGCCGTCCTCGTTCTTCGAGCCGGCTCCGGGACAGCTCTTCGCTCAGCCGGCCCAGAGTTCCCTGAAGGTGGAGCCGCAGACGTCGGTCGGCGACACCTGGAAGTTCCTGCAGACCCTGACCGTCGACTCTCAGCCCAAAGCCGTGTCGGTGAGCAGCTTCACACAACAGCCCAGCGACTTCTCCACCGTCAACATGGCGGACCTGCGCGACTTCAACCTGGGGAACTTCATGACGGCGGAGCCGATGAGCGGCGCGAGCACCTCGAGTGCGGTTCCCCAGGACATGCAGAACATGCAGAACACCTTCCGGGTGGAGGACGAGATCCCAGAGTTCCCCAGCTTCTCCGAGGTGCAGAGCGACGTCGACAACATCAACATCGACGAGTTCCAGGTCAGCGCTCGCTTACGCTTACTCAGATTCTCAATTAGCGTTTGTTTTTAGTTACATGGTAATTTTAGTGTCATTTATTTAAAGCTGCAGTGTGTAATATTTACAGAAATACAATATCATAAACATAACTATGTTTTCAGTGGTGTATAAAGGGGGGGGGGGGGGGGGGGGGGGGGTTGCGACGTTCGTCTGTTATAGGACAACTTAGTTTGAATAAACGACCAGACACTGATTAGTTACTTGATCGCCTAAACTAAAAAAATAAAATTAATATTTGTGTAGTGTTCAATGTTGTTATCGATAGAGATACGCGGATGGGATATTATTTCATCCGCAACCGCATCACAAAACTCATCATCCGCACCAACGTATTTTGACCAAATTTCAAAGCCGAGATGCGCTCTAGTTTACAATGCAATGCAAGTGAACGAGGCGCGCCGGCGCCTCCATGTCACGGTTATTATATTGTCTGCTATATTTGCTTTTTATTTAGTAAATACATGCAATTGGTTGATGAAACATTTATTAAAATTAAGATACAATTTGTACAAAACGAAATTCGCTTTAAAGAAAGGCTTTCTACAAAGCAAAACTTAATGAAGTGGTAAAAATCATGTCTCCCGATATAATGCGCATCTTATGATCCTATCTTTTATTACAATTGTTTTTGAGCTAAAATCATGTAGGCTATATACACACTTTATATGTTTCTTTTATCAAACATGTTTGGGGCCAGTCAAGGGGTATTTAAACTGCACGATCAGTTATCAGTAATGATACGTTGTTTATTATTGCAAATGTTTATTGCTAATGTTTATTATTGCAAATGTTTTTCATTTGTTTAATAAATCTCATAATGATGGCACATCACTATATCATAGTCAAAGATTTTATTTCTATCTCAAATGATTGGCGGTCAGTCAGGGGGTACTTGGCAAAGAATCAAATACAGTTGGAAACGACGTAGACCATTAATAACACAGACTGTTAACAATTGTTTTTAATTAGTATTTAAAATTCTCTACAACAATTTTTTTTGGAAAAAAATATTTTAATAACACGGTTTTGGCGGTTATAGAGTTCGAAATGATGGTGTTCAACTATAACCGTCGGTCTCACGGTTATATACTAACCGTCACACCCCTATCGACATGTTTCTACGGTGGCCCTGAACGGACAAACGCGTTTCGTCACTATGCTGTTCTTCATGATAAGAAGCTCGCTAAAGTCAGCGAATAAAACACTGACACAATGATGAACAAGTGACAATAATAACCTCATTGTTTAACTGGCTACTCTCTGCGGTCTCAGACGACGACATCACTCCCTGTCGGCAACCGTAACTTCTGTTGGGTGCAATTCACAACCTCACCACTAGATGCCGCTAAAATTACACACTGTTGCTATTTAGGTTTGTTTTATTTTTATTTGTGTTTTATTTATTTATTTCCTGTTGCTGATTTTAGTGCTTCAACTTAAACTTATTTCAGCTTATTGTAGAGCCGCAGGATTCTGGGTGAATCTTGTTTCATTACTGGATGAATCAGTGAATCACTTGAATGAATGATTCAATGACTCACTCATAAAGGCTTGTTTCATTACTGGATGAATCAGCGACTCTCTTGAATGAATGATTCAATGACTCACTCATAAAGACTTCCCTTGTTTAAACGTTCGCTGTGATCGTACATGTCGAAGCTTTAATGGGCAGAGCCGAATCGCTGTCATGTAAGAATAAGATCATGTGTGTGTTTGAATCTTTTAACCATTAATCCTGCAGCTCTAGTGTATTGGCAAGGCATCATTTCTAATGTATATTTCACAGAGCGGAAACCTAGTTAATAGTTGTAATGCTAATGTCTGTGTTCCAGGCCATGTTAGGCGGCGAGTCGATGGGGAAGTCCGCGTGTCACATGACCACGGCGAACGCCGGTGAGGTCCCGGATCAGCCGGCGGATCCATCGGCCAACAGCTCCACCTGGATGAGCTTCCCCCCCAGCATCGCCAGTCTCCTACAGAACGAGCCCATGATGGAGAGCGGCTCCAGCCCGGCGTCCGCGGTGCTCGACGACCTGGAGGTGCTGAACTCCATCGACGACGACCGCTTCATGTCCATCTTCACCAGCAGCAATCACATGGGGTTCCTCTCCGGACACCCCACCTAAACCAGCGGCGACCCAAGACTCTTGTTCAGGCCGAGGTGAAGGAGTTACTCCGAAGAACAACGAACGCTCAGTCCTGAAACACACCGTCTCTGATGAACCCTTTCAGACACAATACATACGAGATTATATTGGGTGGCGGTTTTGGATCAGATGTGTATCTTGTGTACAGTGAGGTAGAATAAACCTTGTCTCTATAAACAGCAGTGCCTTATTAAGCCAATCACAGCGCGAATTACAGCCTCATCAAGCAGCTCAGCCAATCACAGCGCGAATTACAGCCTCATCAAGCAGCTCAGCCAATCACAGCGCAAATTACAGCCTCATCAAGCAGCTTAGCCAATCACAGCGCAAATTACAGCCTCAAGCATCTCAGCCAATCACAGCGCAGAATTACAGCCTCATCAAGCAGTTCAGCCAATCACAGTGCAAATTACAGCCTTATCAAGCAGTTCAGCCAATCACAGCACAGAATTACAGCCTTATCAAGCAGTTCAGCCAATCACAGCGCAGAATTACAGCCTTATTAAGCATCTCAGCCAATCACAGCGCATAATTACAGCCTCATCAAGCAGTTCAGCCAATCACAGTGCAGAATTACAGCCTTATCAAGCAGTTCAGCCAATCACTGCGCAGAATTACTGGCTCATCAAGCAGTTCAGCCAATCACAGCGCAGAATTACTGGCTCATCAAGCAGCTCAGCCAATCACAGCACAGAATTACAGCCTTATCAAGCAGTTCAGCCAATCACAGCGCAGAATTACAGCCTTATTAAGCATCTCAGCCAATCACAGCGCAGAATTACTGGCTCATCAAGCAGCTCAGCCAATCACAGCCTTAGAAACACTGAGCTTTAGTTACACGTCCTTACAGAGAATCTGTGATTTCAGAGATGCGAAATATATTATCATTGTACAGTAGAATGTACTCCAGCAATAAGTTTAATAACACATTATCTTGTAAGGAATATCACACAATTGTCTTCCTTGTTTTACTGTTGTTTGCCAATTATAATTGTAATAAGTTTTTGTTGCTTTTTCAATTTTAAAGGATTTATTTGTTAATTTGATTACCATAATTTTTTATTAAAAACAATTGTACTGGGCGGCAGTGGCTCAGTGGTTCATGTAGGTTGTCTACAAACCGAAAGGTTGGTGGTTCAATCCCCGGTTCCACCTGACCAAGTGTCGAGGTGTCCATGAGCAAGACACCTAACCCCAGCTGCTCCCGACGAGCTGGGTGGCGCCTTGCATGGCTGACACCGCAGTCGGTGTATGAATGAGTGAGTGGATGGGTGAATGTGAGGCTATGTAAAGCGCTTTGGTGGCCATAGGTCTATGAAAGCGCTATATAAATGCAGTCCATTTACCATTTACCATAAAAACAGCTTTTCTGAATAAATTAACTTTTTATAAAATAAAAAAACCTTATTATTGTAAAAATATTAAAACGTTAAAGTTCTATGAATTGCTGTATTTTCATACATGATTTTTGATTATCCAAATTTAATTAAACCATTAAAACGCAATCCAGCATTTCCACACACACACAAAAATACACTGGAATTTTCATTTTCAATTTATTAGACATGTTTTTTGAGCACTAAAATGAAATCCAGTAACATTAAAACAAAAATGTTGATGTTGAAAATGCCAGAGCGCTAGAGAACCTCACGGCGGCTCACACAGATCCAAACACACACATTTATAGTTTATATCTGATGTTTAAATAAAACTGCACTATTTTATTCGCCGCTGCTCCAATCATGAGGCTAAAGTTATCAGATATTGATCTACAGTATATGAGTGATCTACAGTATATGAGTGATCTACAGTGATCTAGTTTCTGCGCTTGTGTCCTGGTCACCATCGCTCCGCTGTTAATCTGCCAGTGTTGGTGTGTGTGTGTATGCTAATCTTCCACTGACGGTCATTAGCATGAGCTTCTGCTGGCGGGAATCTGCTGTTTCCAGTCGATCTAACGTGTATATACTCTGTTCTGTTTGATCATCTGTTCGCATTCATGTAACGTGTTCATTCTGTTTCTGTGGCCTTCCTGCAGGTGTACAAACTAAAGCTTTTGTACTATTATACGAGCTGTAATAAATGCAACAACTGTTGAAAATGTCCTGGTTGTTTATATGGCGCAGAGAACCAACCGAACGAACCGAGTCTCGTTGATTTAGGAGTGAACTCACTCGTTGAATGGATGAACTGGATGAATCAGCGTTATTGAACAAATATCTTGAATGATTGATTCAGTGACTCGCTCAAACAGTTCACTTCATTACCGGATGAATCAGCGTTTTCACTCAAAGAGTTCACTCGTTTCATTACCGGTTGAATCAGCGTTTTAGAACAAATATCTTGAATGATTGATTCAGTGACTCACTCAAAGAGTTCACTCATTTCATTACCGGATGAATCAGCGCTTTTGAACAAATATCTTGAATGATTGATTCAGTGACTCACTCAAAGAGTTCACTCATTTCATTACCGGATGAATCAGCGCTTTTGAACAAATATCTTGAATGATTGATTCAGTGACTCGCTCAAAGAGTTCACTCGTTTCATTACCGGATGAATCAGCGCTTTTGAACAAATATCTTGAATGATTGATTCAGTGACTCGCTCAAAGAGTTCACTCGTTTCATTACCGGATGAATCAGCGTTTTTGAACAAATATCTTGAATGATTGATTCAGTGACTCGCTCAAAGAGTTCACTCGTTTCATTACCGGATGAATCAGCGTTTTTGAACAAATATCTTGAATGATTGATTCAGTGACTCGCTCAAAGAGTTCACTCGTTTCATTACCGGATGAATCAGCGTTTTTGAACAAATATCTTGAATGATTGATTCAGTGACTCGCTCAAACAGTTCACTTCATTACCGGATGAATCAGCGTTTTCACTCAAAGAGTTCACTCGTTTCATTACCGGTTGAATCAGCGTTTTAGAACAAATATCTTGAATGATTGATTCAGTGACTCGCTCAAAGAGTTCACTCGTTTCATTACCGGATGAATCAGCGTTTTTGAACAAATATCTTGAATGATTGATTCAGTGACTCACTCAAAGAGTTCACTCATTTCATTACCGGATGAATCAGCGCTTTTGAACAAATATCTTGAATGATTGATTCAATGACTCACTCAAAGAGTTCACTCGTTTCATTACCGGATGAATCAGCGTTTTTGAACAAATATCTTGAATGATTGATTCAGTGACTCACTCAAAGAGTTCACTCATTTCATTACCGGATGAATCAGCGCTTTTGAACAAATATCTTGAATGATTGATTCAGTGACTCGCTCAAAGAGTTCACTCGTTTCATTACCGGATGAATCAGCGCTTTTGAACAAATATCTTGAATGATTGATTCAGTGACTCGCTCAAAGAGTTCACTCGTTTCATTACCGGATGAATCAGCGTTTTTGAACAAATATCTTGAATGATTGATTCAGTGACTCGCTCAAAGAGTTCACTCGTTTCATTACCGGATGAATCAGCGTTTTTGAACAAATATCTTGAATGATTGATTCAGTGACTCGCTCAAAGAGTTCACTCGTTTCATTACCGGATGAATCAGCGTTTTTGAACAAATATCTTGAATGATTGATTCAGTGACTCGCTCAAACAGTTCACTTCATTACCGGATGAATCAGCATTTTCACTCAAAGAGTTCACTCGTTTCATTACCGGATGAATCAGCGTTTTTGAACAAATATCTTGAATGATTGATTCAGTGACTCACTCAAAGAGTTCACTCATTTCATTACCGGATGAATCAGCGCTTTTGAACAAATATCTTGAATGATTGATTCAATGACTCACTCAAAGAGTTCACTCGTTTCATTACCGGATGAATCAGCGTTTTTGAACAAATATCTTGAATGATTGATTCAGTGACTCACTCAAAGAGTTCACTCGTTTCATTACCGGATGAATCAGCGCTTTTGAACAAATATCTTGAATGATTGATTCAGTGACTCGCTCAAAGAGTTCACTCGTTTCATTACCGGATGAATCAGCGTTTTTGAACAAATATCTTGAATGATTGATTCAGTGACTCACTCAAAGAGTTCACTCGTTTCATTACCGGATGAATCAGCGTTTTTGAACAAATATCTTGAATGATTGATTCAGTGACTCGCTCAAAGAGTTCACTCGTTTCATTACCGGATGAATCAGCGTTTTCACTTAAAGAGTTCACTCGTTTCATTACCGGATGAATCAGCGTTTTCACTTAAAGAGTTCACTCGTTTCATTACCGGATGAATCAGCGTTTTAGAACAAATATCTTGAATGATTGAATCAATGACTCACTCAAAGAGTTCACTCGTTTCATTACTGCACGAATCAGCACTTTTTTTTAAATGAATCACTAGAACGAATGATTCAACAAATCTTTTAACCATTAATCGTGCAGCTCTAGTTTATTGCCAGGGCATTATTTCTAATTCTCATTTAGTTTAAGTTTTTCAACTTAAATTTTACAAATTAAAGTGTGCTTTTGTACGATCACACGAGCTGTAATAGATGCGAACAACTGCAGAATGTGCGTTACTTGAGAGACACTTCACTGAGAGACACAGCTGAAAATATCCTTGTTTATTTGGCACAAGAACAAATGAACCGAACGAACGTTGAATACAAAAAATAAAAAAAGTTTAAAAGGAAAAACACAAATCACAGCCCTTTTGGCATCATAATCATCATCATTTCCAACGTAACGAAACAGAAATCGGCAACGCTTCTACAAAACAAATGAGTGTTTGGTCAGGTGACCTCCAGATTGGTGACTTTATCGATGATGTGCGAGCGGCGAGGAACGCTCTCCAGGTCGAACATGCTCTCGTAGATGGTGGGGCAGATCTTCCAGCGGTTGTTGCGGTAGATGCCCAGGTACGTGTAGACGTCGGGCTTGTAGTAGAGCACGCACTTGACGCCGGCCGCGCGGATAGTGGCGTCCAAACGCATCACCTGCTCCTCGTCCGTGAAGTTCTGGTTGTAAACGCAGATGACGTGCCTGGAGTCGGAGCGCGGGTCGCGCGGGCTAGCCTTAGCGGAGGTGATCCTGCCGTCCAGCGCGGCTCTAGCGATGCTCTCCCAGGCGCGGTCCACCTTGAAGCCCGTGTCCAGATGCATTAGCCACTTCCCGTCCAGGACGCTGTGGTTTAGCGCTAGCTCTCGTATGGTGTGGTAGGTGACGCTACGTCCGCTGGCTAGCAGCGTCTCCCAGCTGTCCTGAAGCCCGTCCACGTCTCCGGTCTCCTCGCAGTAGTGCGGGCCACGGACCGCGATCCATCCCACCGGCCGATCGCCCTCGCGCGCTGCGTATCGGCTCACCTGCGACGGCCGGTTCGACTCTAGCCAGCCGCTGAACTCCGCGCGGGGCGTCTTACGCGCGTCGAAGATGATCCAGGGGTCCATGTCGGCGGCCATGGCCTCGGCCGCGTAATCCTCGGCGGAGAGTTGCTCGGAGCGACCGGCCTCGTCCTCCGCCATACTGTACGAACAATGAAAACGCTATTAAGTCCCCTTGTAATCAGTGTTACCCCTTAAAACTCATCTTTGATCACCAACATTTTTCTCAAGGTTTTTTCCTAGAATAAAAATTCTTCATGCCTTAATATAGCTTGAATGTAACTCGACACCCTTGCCTCATTTAATATACGTTGTTGTATGAATATGCAAATTAGCCCTGCCTCCACTCACTCACAAACCCAAGTATCGGCGTTTCAACGTGTATTAAAGGTGTACAAATCTGTTTGGTTTTATGTCAATGTTCCTAAGAACGTTTTAAGTTATGAAAATGTAATTATTAACGTTTATATAAATGAGAAAACATTAAAGTCTCCCTGTAGTCAATAACTTTATCCCTTAAACTCATCTTTGATCCCCAAAATGACACATTTAAATTTTATTTTTCTTGATAAAATGTCTTCATGCCTTAGAATATCTTGAATGTAACTCGACACCCTTGCCTCATTTAGTATGCGTGGTTCTATGAATATGCAAATGAGCCCCGCCTCCACTCACTCCCTCAGCTCAGAGATCCACTGGTTGACGATCACACGTTGATCTGATTGGTTACAAGGTAGTTTGTGACGTCAGAAACACCAGCGATTTCAAAGCGTGTTTTTGAGACTGTCTTTGGTTCACTGCAGTTTTAAGGAGGAAATACTCAGCAATGGTGTCGACTTATGAACTTACACATGGTTTGTCTTAAAGCATATTAAACACACACCACATAGACACATAAGCAACATTAAAAGCTGGATTTACACCACAGGGGGACTTTAAGGGAATTTACAATAAGATCTGTAACACCGTTTCAAAAACGTTAGATGAAAAAAACATGTTTTTGTGTTAACGATTTGATACACACCTGAATATATAATCAAACAGACAAATGGTATAATACGGCAACAAACGTATTAAAATGACTAGGCCTATACTTGATTAAAGGTGCAGTATGCTATTTCTGAGAAATCACCCCAAACAAACACGCCCCTACCTTTGTAGCTCCGCCCCCAAACTCACGCTATGCAACACAGGCCCCTCCCCCCTAATGAGTGGACACGCCCCTGACTGCTGATTGGCTACAAGTGTGTTGTGCCGCTCGTTCATCAGTGTTTTGGGCCTTTCACACAGGACGCGGTATGCGCGGCGCTGCGCTATAAAACCCATTCATCTCAATGGCTTGCGCCGCGCAAGGACGTTTTGTTGCTGCGTCGACCAAAGCGCAAGCGCAGCGGTGCGCATCATTGGCGAGCTCGCGCGCACGCCGCGGTCAAAGTTCAAAATAGTTCAACTTTTGCCGCTGCGCTCTGTGACGATTACCAGCGCGGCCAATAGAATCGGGGGATCCAAACAAGCACGGAAATCAAAATGGATGAACGTCTAGTCTTGTGTGTGTCGGAATTTCCTGAGCTGTACGATACAAGTTTGAGGTCGTTCAGATAAGTTTGAGGACTTTTCCATCGTCAGGAAAGCTGTATTCACAAATCAGTATTTTATGAGGATTTGATGCTCAAGAAACATTTATGATTATTATCACTGTTGAAAACCGTTATTTACATTTTTATTTCAGGATTCTTTTATGAATGGAAAGTTCAAAAGAACAGCATTTATCTGAAATAGAACCTTTTGTAACATTATAAATGTAGAATGGGACAGATGCATTGTTTGCTGCTGCCCGAAAGGAGGAACAACAGACGTAATAGAGCTCCCGCTAGTTTTTAAAACTCCGCCTACGTCATAGCGCAGAGCAAATCGCGTTGTATCTGAAGGGCAACGCAGAACCCAGCGGCAAGCGCCGCGCATACCGCGTCCTGTGTGAAAGGCCCATTTCACAGAAATCGCGTACTGCGCCTTTAAATATGCGGTTGTGTATCATGTCAGATGAACATTCGACTAACGTTCTGGCAATGTTATGAGCTTAACGTTAATAGAACGTTTATTTAAAAGTTATATGGGGTCAGTTGCATAAAATTTGTCTTTAACACTGTGTTTTAAGAACTAGTCTGACCAACTAGCAGTTAATAAGGGGGTAATTTGTCTTATTTTGGGGATTTAAGTTACACTAATGTACTTTTTTTATGTAACTGGAGTAAAGGTTTAAAGAAATAAAAGTTGATAAAACTAGTCTAAGCAGTTTATGTAACCGGCCACTAGACTTTAAAAATGGTTTCAAAACATTAGCACAAAAATGTTATTTATACATCGTTCATGGAAGGTTTTTCCGAGACATTTTAGTTGAACGTTCATCTAATGTTTCTAAATGTTACTTGTTTCATAACGTTCAAAAGTAACATTCCCATAATGATACAACTGAACTTTCCTTTAATGTTTCCACATAACCAAGAAAACGTTGTGAACTTTCTGGAAACATTCAGAACTGAATACTTCTAGGGAACGTTATAGGCAAAACGTTCTCGCGTTAGATGCGTTTGTTGGTGTTTTCTGCGTCTGTATCATCAGATCTTCACTGTTCATCATCAGACATGATACAAAATGGCATATTTAATCGCAAAACCCCAGTATCATCATTTTTAATATGTTCTTTGCCATATTAAATGTATTAAAAGTGTAAAATTCTCACTCTGTAGTGTGTTTTTCTAGCAAAACTCTGCTGAGTCACTGCGGCTCTTTCCGCCTCAACACTTCCGGCTTCCGCTTAGACCTCTTCTTCTTCTTCTTCTTCTTCTTCTTTGTTTTATCGCGGTTGGCATTTTCTGTTAGCGCACTTCCGCCACCAGCTGTAATGGCGCGCTGGTGTGGAAGAAAAACATTAATAAATCAGCTATAATTAAGAACTGTCTTACACTATATACCTCTATCTATATTCTCTCACACACTTTTATTTTAAAGTCGTTTCGGTTTCCAGCTCGACGTCGGAACTTGATTTAGAACACCCCGGAAGCACACACACACAAACGGAACCGTAAAGAAGCGAGAACTCGCGCAGCCGGAAATCGCGGAGAGAATCCACCGTAAAATGACGATAAAAATCGCAGAAACGCACGGACGGCGATCAGTGATGGTGCTTTAATCGCTTTAGCGACGGATCTGCGTGAATCTAACGAGTTTATCCTTTATATTTCTTGCGTTTGGCCACAGACTGACGGGACCGAGCCAGAGCCGCTGCCGGGCCGATTCTGCGCAGAGATGCCGAGCAAAAAGAAGAAATATAACGCCAGATTCCCTCCGGTGAGACCCAACACACACTCATCACACACACACACGAGTTACAAGACGTTTAAGAGAGACTTTACGCGTTTAATGAGGAAATACGAGAAAAGATAAACGCTTTCAGCCCGGTTAGCCGCTAGCTCGCTAACACGACAGTGCTGGTTTTAATCCGCTTTTATCTGGTTTAATCCGGTTTAATCTAACACAGTCGGTCAGTTCATGATGTTGGGGAGTGTGTTGGGGCAAATGTACTCAAACCGAGTCTTTCAGCGAGGTTTATTGTACAGATTTGAGCTTCAGAGAGGTTAGCATGAATGCTAGCTAACCTCCCTCTTTCTCCTCCTGTGTGTGTGTGTGTGTGTGTGTGTGTGTGTGTGTTGTGCTCTTGATCCAGTCTGTTGAGTTTATCAGGCTTTAAAAGTATTCTGAAGATCCTAGCTAGTATGAAAATGTAGGCTATGTATTATTAAATCGGATTCAGCCGATCCGGTTTACACTGCGTTCACACTAGAGTCAATCAGACTGATTTCTGGACTTGTTGTTGTTGCTGCTGTTGTTGCTGCTGTTGTTGTTGTTGTTGTTGTTGTTGATGTTGTTGTGTGAGTGTATGACAGATGAAGTCAAACATGTGCTTTTGTTGACATCTGAATGAAGACAGCTTTTATTTGCATCTCATGCTTGACTGCTCTCCGGCTTACTGTTTCACTTCTTGAAGCTCAGTTTCCCTGTCTGGAGTGTGTGTGTGTGTGTGTGTGTGTGTGTGTGTGTGTGTTGATGACTGTAGAAGTGCAGGTCTGAGTGTGTGTGTGTGTGTGTGTGTGTGTGTGTGTGTGTGTGTTGATGACTGTAGAAGTGCAGGTCTGAGTGGTGTGTGTGTGTGTGTGTGTGTGTGTGTGTGTGTGTGTGTGTGTGTGTTGATGACTGTAGAAGTGTGTGTGTGTGTGTGTGTGTGTGTGTGTGTGTGTGTGTGTGTGTGTGTGTGTTGATGACTGTAGAAGTGCAGGTCTGAGTGTGTGTGTGTGTGTGTGTGTGTGTGTTGATGACTGTAGAAGTGCAGGTCTGAGTGTGTGTGTGTGTGTGTGTGTGTGTGTGTTGATGACTGTAGAAGTGCAGGTCTGAGTGGTGTGTGTGTGTGTGTGTGTGTGTGTGTGTGTGTGTGTGTGTGTGTGTGTGTTGATGACTGTAGAAGTGCAGGTCTGAGTGGGGTGTGTGTGTGTGTGTGTGTGTGTGTGTGTGTGTGTTGATGACTGTAGAAGTGCAGGTCTGAGTGTGTGTGTGTTAATGTGTGTGTTGATGACTGTAGAAGTGCAGGTCTGAGTGTGTGTGTGTGTGTGTGTGTGTGTGTGTGTGTGTGTGTGTGTGTGTGTGTGTGTGTGTGTGTGTGTGTGTGTTGATGACCATAGAAGTGCAGGTCTGGAGTGTGTGTGTGTTAATGTGTGTGTGTGTTGATGACTGTAGAAGTGCAGGTCTGAGTGTGTGTGTGTGTGTGTGTGTGTGTGTGTGTGTTAATGTGTGTGTGTGTGTGTGTGTGTGTGTGTTAATGTGTGTGTGTGTGTTGATGACCATAGAAGTGCAGGTCTGGAGTGTGTGTGTGTTAATGTGTGTGTGTGTTGATGACTGTAGAAGTGCAGGTCTGAGTGTGTGTGTGTGTGTGTGTGTGTGTGTGTGTGTGTGTGTGTGTGTGTGTGTGTGTGTGTGTGTGTGTGTGTGTGTGTGTGTGTGTGTGTGTGTGTGTGTGTGTGTTAATGTGTGTGTGTGTTGATGACCATAGAAGTGCAGGTCTGAGTGTGTGTGTGTGTTAATGTGTGTGTGTGTGTGTGTGTGTTAATGTGTGTGTGTTAATGTGTGTGTGTGTTGATGACCATAGAAGTGCAGGTCTGAGTGTGTGTGTGTGTGTGTGTGTGTGTGTGTTAATGTGTGTGTGTGTTGATGACCATAGAAGTGCAGGTCTGAGTGTGTGTGTGTGTGTTAATGTGTGTGTGTGTGTGTGTGTGTTAATGTGTGTGTGTGTTGATGTGTGTGTTGTGTTGCAGGCCAGGATTAAGAAGATCATGCAGACGGATGAGGAGATTGGGAAAGTGGCGGCTGCGGTTCCTGTCATCATCTGTATCCTTTAACTCCGCCGAGAGACGCCTCATCACAGATATACTGGGTGTTTGTTTGTCAGTTCAATAGTTGAAAAGATCACTTCCAAAAAACACATTTCAGTGTTTCTTTTGTTGCGTTTGATCTTTTTGCATAGATTTCAAATTCAATATCTTTAAAGATGAGTTTTTCCTCCACTTCAGTAACACTTACACACAGCAGAACTTACAGCTTTATACACATCTATATCCTGAAGGCTTTTACTGAGGGGTTTGTTCATATATCATTCAACCTGATTTTTATAACGTTTCATTCCTAAAAACACGGAGAAAATGTGTGTTTTCTTCTTCTGAGAAATCCATAAACCCCTCATTAAAAACCCCAAACTGTCCACAAAATCATACACTCATTCAGTGTTCATAATTATGTTCTGAATGCTTGCAAATTAGATTACATTTACTTATTTAATTAGCATATTTAAACAACATTTCAGAAGAGTTGTAATATAAAACAATTGCCTTAGATTTCCATATATCTCAATAGATGAGTTTTTCCTCCACTTCAGTAACACTTACACACAGCAACACTTACACACAGCAACACTTACACACAGCAACACTTACACACAGCAACACTTACACACAGCAACACTTACACACAGCAACACTTACACACAGCAACACTTACACACAGCAACACTTACACACAGCAACACTTACACACAGCAACACTTACACACAGCAACACTTACACACAGCAACACTTACACACAGCAACACTTACACACAGCAACACTTACACACAGCAACACTTACACACACACAGCAACACTTACACACACACAGCAACACTTACACACACACAGCAACACTTACACACACACAGCAACACTTACACACACACACAGCAACACTTACACACACACAGCAACACTTACACACAGCAACACTTACACACACACAGCAACACTTACACACAGCAACACTTACACACACACAGCAACACTTACACACAGCAACACTTACACACACACAGCAACACTTACACACAGCAACACTTACACACAGCAACACTTACACACAGCAACACTTACACACAGCAACACTTACACACAGCAACACTTACACACAGCAACACTTACACACAGCAACACTTACACACAGCAACACTTACACACACACACAGCAACACTTACACACACACACAGCAACACTTACACACACACAGCAACACTTACACACACACACACAGCAACACTTACACACAGCAACACTTACACACAGCAACACTTACACACAGCAACACTTACACACAGCAACACTTACACACAGCAACACTTACACACAGCAACACTTACACACAGCAACACTTACACACACACAGCAACACTTACACACACACAGCAACACTTACACACAGCAACACTTACACACACACAGCAACACTACACACAGCAACACTTACACACAGCAACACTTACACACAGCAACACTTACACACAGCAACACTTACACACAGCAACACTTACACACAGCAACACTTACACACAGCAACACTTACACACAGCAACACTTACACACAGCAACACTTACACACAGCAACACTTACACACAGCAACACTTACACACAGCAACACTTACACACAGCAACACTTACACACAGCAACACTTACACACAGCAACACTTACACACAGCAACACTTACACACAGCAACACTTACACACAGCAACACTTACACACAGCAACACTTACACACAGCAACACTTACACACAGCAACACTTACACACACACACACACACAGCAACACTTACACACACACACAGCAACACTTACACACACACACAGCAACACTTACACACACACACAGCAACACTTACACACAGCAACACTTACACACAGCAACACTTACACACAGCAACACTTACACACAGCAACACTTACACACAGCAACACTTACACACACACACAGCAACACTTACACACACACACAGCAACACTTACACACACACACAGCAACACTTACACACACACACACAGCAACACTTACACACAGCAACACTTACACACAGCAACACTTACACACACACAGCAACACTTACACACAGCAACACTTACACACACACAGCAACACTTACACACACACAGCAACACTTACACACACAGCAACACTTACACACACACAGCAACACTTACACACACACAGCAACACTTACACACACAGCAACACTTACACACACAGCAACACTTACACACAGCAACACTTACACACACACAGCAACACTTACACACACACAGCAACACTTACACACACACAGCAACACTTACACACACACAGCAACACTTACACACACACAGCAACACTTACACACACACAGCAACACTTACACACACACAGCAACACTTACACACAGCAACACTTACACACAGCAACACTTACAGCTTTATGCACATCTATATCCTGAAGGCTTTTACTGAGGGGTTTGTTCATATATCATTCATTTTTAATTTATTAATATATAAATTGACTCTTTTTTTTAATGATTTTAGATTTTTTTTTATCATAAAGTAAATGGAAATAAATAATTTTCGATATTATTACTATTGTTATATAGGACAATTTAAAAAAGGTTGCTCTTGTAATAATTTTTGGATTTTTATGATAAATAAATAATATTGATTGTTTTTTTGTTTTGTTTTTTGGACAATTGTTAGATTATTGTAAACAATGTATTGAAATTATATTGTAATTATTATTTATTAAAGGTGCATTGCGCAAGTCTCTGAGTTTTTGCAGAACTACGCCCCCTCTGGCGGCAAGCGAAACTGCAACAACAAAAGTTTTCTTTTTTTTATCTTACGTGGAGTTTGCGTTGGTATTTGAAATGAACTACAAGCCGGTCTCTTAGAATCCATCTTCTACGTAGAATGGCGGCGGATACACAAACCTGCCAGACATTACCAGGTGAGCGTGCCGTCAACGCGCATGACGTCACGCCCAGTCTAAAATTCCGGCCCGAATCCCTCTTATTTATTTTACTGTACAGGATTATAGAGACAATCTCAGTGATCAGAGAAGGGCTCATTCAGCCCATCAGGCAATTGTTTAAGCATGTATGGGTTAGAAAACGGGTATTTTTAACATGAAAAGTTGCGCAATGCACCTTTAATAGCCGTTGCTGCTGATGTGGCGTTAAATCCTAGATAGTCAAATAAATGTCATTCCTAAAACAGAAATCTGAGCATTTGATAGTGTCGTGATACGAACCCTTTCCTTGAAATCTGCCCGGTGTGATGGTGTGTGAGTGTGATCATGTGATGTTCTCTGTAAGTGTTCTGCCCGGTGTGATCATGTGATGTTCTCTGTAAGTGTTCTGCCCGGTGTGATCATGTGATGTTCTCTGTAAGTGTTCTGCCCGGTGTGATCATGTGATGTTCTCTGTAAGTGTTCTGCCCGGTGTGATCATGTGATGTTCTCTGTAAGTGTTCTGCCCGGTGTGAGTGTGATCATGTGATGTTCTCTGTAAGTGTTCTGCCCGGTGTGATCATGTGATGTTCTCTGTAAGTGTTGTTTCCTTGACTGCGCTGAGCTCGCGCTCTCGAGCTGTTCCTGGAGTCTCTCCTGACGAAAGCCTGTCACGTCACACAGTCACGCAACGCCAAGACCATGACCACGTCACACCTGTACGTCACGCACATCACATGACTGCTGTCTGCTGAGCACGCACTTCATTTATCAACACGTGTGTGTGTGTGTGTGTGTGTGTGCGTGTGTGTGCAGAAAGCAGTGCATTGAGCTGGAGCAGCAGTTCGACTTCCTGAAGGATCTGGTGGCGTCGGTGCCGGACATGCAGGGAGAAGGAGACGAGAACCACACGGACACCGCAGACAAGATCCCGCGCAGGTCAGACACACACACACACACACACACACACACACACACACACACACACACACACTCTGTCACGCAAAATAATGATATTTGTGTGTTTCAATCCCATATAACATTTTCATGGATTTTACACAGTTTTAACATGAGCCACCTGATAAACGTAATGTGACGCATATTTGACAATAATGATTTAAACGGTCTGATTTTATTATTAAAGTCGGCATGAAACGGAAGTTGAGATTGTCATTTTTTCCTTGTTGTGACGTATATCCGAGTGAAACGGCTTCTGAAATTAGAAGAAAAAATGTAGGGCGGGGCTTGATTTCGTCCTTCGGGAATTGATTGGATCGTTGGAGGTTGGGCGTTGCAAACAAAATGGAGGCAGATTTGAATGCCAGTTTACATTCAGTTGTGGAGGATTTCTCTCCACCGGACTCCCCACGGTTACTCTCCCATGAAGGAGCCCGGCGACGAGAACGAGGACGAGCAGCTACATTTCCAGGCAGGAATCAGCCCATATTTAACGTTATATGAGCCTTCCGCGAACCAAGATGAGTCAAGTCAAGTTATCGGTCAAGTTCACCATCGAGAGCATCTCAACGTGTCCGATAAGTAAATAACTAGATTTAGATAAGATAGATAGCCTACCATTCGGACTCTTCGAGATGCTCTCGAGGGTGAACTTGACTGATAACTTGACTTGACTCAAAACGAGACAGACACCGATAGCCGCACCCTCATCGGCTCTGGCCGCACCCTCATCGTCTCTGGCCGCACCCTCATCGACTCTGGCCGCACCCTCATCGGCTCTGGCCGCACCCTCATCGGCTCTGGCCGCACCCTCATCGGCTCTGGCCGCACCCTCATCGGCTCTGGCCGCACCCTCATCGGCTCTGGCCGCACCCTCATCGGCTCTGGCCGCACCCTCATCGTCTCTGGCCGCACCCTCATCGGCTCTGGCCGCACCCTCATCGGCTCTGGCCGCACCCTCATCGTCTCTGGCCGCACCCTCATCGTCTCTGGCCGCACCCTCATCGTCTCTGGCCGCACCCTCATCTGCTCTGGCCGCACCCTCATCGGCTCTGGCCGCACCCTCATCGGCTCTGGCCGCACCCTCATCGGCTCTGGCTCCACCCTCATCGGCTCTGGCCGCACCCTTTCACCATGGCACGTGACCGAAAGAGAAGAGAGGTCGTTTCGAGGGGGGAGGGAAGGGTAATGTATATGATTAAAAATTGTAAGGGTAAATTAATTTTTTTTAAATAATGAAGTGCACAGATAAATCATTTATAATAAACACTACAACATTACATATAAAAAGATTTGACAAATTTGATTTCATGCCGACTTTAATGAATAATTAGAAGACATCATTAATGCAAAAAAAGAAAGCTCTGAGATGGGGCTGAAACGATTAGTCGACGTTGTAATATAACGTTGTAAAAAATATCTTGTTGTCGAGTAGTCGTTTGAGCTCACGTGACCTAATGTAAGGGCCTGCAATATCGCGATTTGACCGCTACGGCGCTGTAGCGCTAGAGAGTAATGTTACAAATGCTATTGCGGTAGAAGAAAACACAGCGCAAATTATGATCTGACGGAGTGCAAACGAATCCGAACTAGCAAGGTGTGTAAAGTTTCACAAAACTTCAAACCAAGAATGCTGTCGTGTGCAATACATGCTAGGCGGAACTTGCTTTTCACGGGAGCACAACATGCATGTTAAAGCACTTAAAGCGGAAACAAGACGAGCCGGTGAGAGGTGAATGTTCTCCAGCTGGAGCTAAATAACTAGCAGTAAATCTCTTTATTAGAGAATGCAATACTACTAATCATAGCAATAATATTAACAATAATAATATAATTACAGTAATGTGGTGATTTATTTTTGCATAGAATAAAGCTTGATCGAGCTTAGGAGTCAGGGCTGTTTTTATTATTGTAACACTATTAACGTTAGGTATTACAGGCTTATCACTTGCCTTTATCTTACTAAAGGAGATGTTATGAAGAATATCATGCCAGTTACTTTTTCATACTGTAAATTAAAAGGTGAATGAGAATGTCTCTGTCAGCTCAATTGTCAATTTTTATTTTATTATTATAATAATTGTTTGCAGATTAAGTTTTTCTGTAGTGCAGCTGATTAATTTTTGTTTATTTTTTTTCTATTGAAAGAGAACAGAATATTTAACCAATGCTTAGAGAGCATTTGTGTGTGATTTGAGTTGGACAGAAATCTGGGAACTTAAAGAGAATGACCTGTTTGGCTCAAAGTTCATTAAAACAACCATTTCAAAAGCTGAAGTGATTTTCTTTTTTTTATATATTATAGTTAGAATATGTATAACTCAGTATTTTAACTAATTGAAAAAGCTGAATAATCGTTCCAAACTTAAGGCCCTTTCACACCGGATGCGTAACGAAAAAGCGAAACGAAAAAGCGAATAGTTCGTGTGCGAATAGTTCGCATCAAAACCATTCACATCAGCCGCGACGCGAATTTGCGACGTCTGTGACGTTCAGAGCTTCAACATTCCCAAACCTTCGCGCAAATCGCGCCGACAGCTGAGAAAACATGGACACTTCATCATCATCATCATCCAGTCATAGTCATAGCATCCAGTGAAGACGAGCTTTTCATTTTATTTAAAAGACAGAAAAGAAGGTTTTGGGTGCACCCAATCTTACAGAACAGAGAGTCTGAAGGTGCACTTTTTTTTTTTTTTTTTTTTTTGCGTCTTCAACTAAACACAGTGCGTTTTGTAATGTAACTACACATTACATGTTACACACGAAGTAAGTAAGTTAAAAATCATTCGACTAGAAACTGTAGATATCACACAAAGAATGTATAGTATACTAAAAGCAGCCCTATAGTCTCACTACATTTTGTTACGTGTTCAAAGTAAACACGGTCTCTGTCTCTATCTTTGACGATAATAGTGTTAGCTTTACATCCCAAATGTAGTTTGGCCAGCTAGCCTACACAGCACAGGACTATATGACTAAAACTATCACACAACAAACTCAGTCAAGATAACCGAGTTGGTTGGCATTTTGTCTTTCAAATCGTTGTCCTTGTAGTATGTGATTGGTTGAAGCCTATTCTGTCGCCGCAAAAGTAAAAAAAAATCGACATCGAAGCGAATAAAATAAAAGTCGTTTTTTCGCCGCTGCGCATTCGCGTTCGGTGTGGAAGCACTCATTACACACACAGCTGATCGAAATATAAAACCATCGCGCGAATGATTCGTGCGTCAAAATCGCGTCCAGTGTGAAAGGGCCTTTACTGATTAGTCGGCAAAATAATCGATGACTAGTCGATTAATCGTTCTAATAATTGTTCGATTAATCGACTATCAAAATAATCGTTTGTTGCAGCCCTACTCTGAGAGTGATTTAGTGTTTGCGCTGTGAGGATTTACAGTGAAACAGAAGAGATACACATTTCTGCTAAACACAAACACATAATGCTAATGCTACTAGACTCCACATGTACAGTTCTGTGGTTTATTGCATGAACACAGGTTGAGTCTTGTTGCTGCATGTAATAATATCCAGTGGTGCATTACAAGTAATCTGAGTTATGTAATCGGATTACTTCTTGAAGTATCGAGTAAAGCAATGCATTACTTTTACAACTAAATATCTCCGTTACTTGTAAATTTCTTCTCCTGCATCGTATTCTTCCAGAAACTGAAGTTTTTCTTGTTATTAAAAAGAAAACAAGCAAGTCAAGGTAAAAGTTACTTCACTAACACATATGAGTGATTTAAATTGGATTAAGTTACTTTAAATATGAAATATTTAATTCTAAACATTCTTAAATCACTATACATTTACTTGAAGCTAAATTACTTAAGATAGTAGGCCTAAGTCTTGTGTAAAAAATAAATAATAATAATTAAATTGAGTTTATGCTAAAAAAAACAATAGAATAAAATAAATTAAAAAACTAATAAACGTAATGTGACGCATATTTGTCAATAATGATTTAAACGGGTCCAATTTCATGGCAAAGTTTATTAATAATTATTTTATTTTATTTTAATCAGCATACTTTCATATTATAATCACCATAAGATGTGAACAACTTTAGATTTTAATAATGTTCATGAAATGTTGAGATTCACATGCGCTGATATTGTTTGTGTGTTATATCTAATGTTAACCAGTGGCTCCTCATTATATAGAGTTAGACTCTCCCTCGTGTGTGTGTGTGTGTGTGTGTGTGTGTGTGTGTGTGTGTGTGTGTGTGTGTGTGTGTGTGTGTGTGTGTGTGTGTGTGTGTGTGTGTGTGTGTGTGTGTGTGTGTGTGTGTGTGTGTGTGTGTGTGTGTGTGTGTGTGTGTGTGTGTGTGTGTGTGTGTGTGTGTGTGTGTGTGTGTGTGTGTGTGTGTGTGTGTGTGTGTGTGTGTGTGTGTGTGTGTGTGTGTGTGTGTGTGTGTGTGTGTGTGTTGTGTCCCTCAGAGGCCGGAAGATCGGCTCGGGCCGGAAGAACGGGGGAGCGGGAGCCAAGGGCAAAGACAAGAAACTCTCAGGCACAGAATCAGAGCAAGAGGTACTCTGTCCCACAATGCACTGCTTCATTACAGCACACAACATCATAGTAGAATTATATTCCACTTGTGTGTGTGCGTGCGTGTGTGTGTGTTCAGGATGATTCCGAGGACAGTGAGACAGAAGGAGACGAGGACGAGGACACGTCTCAGACCAGCACAAACACACAGCCTGGCTCCTTCTACCACAGGTATTATATTCATATTATATCCATATTCATACTTTACTACTGAAGACATTAAACCGTTTGCACAATTTGTGCTTCCGAATAGATGCGCTTTGAAAATGAAAAAAATTAAAATGCATGCAAATAATTAAGCTACTACACCATATTTTATTTATTACATTATATCTTTTTCTAACCATTTTCATACTCTTTAACTGAACAAATTCAAAGGCACAATATGTGAGATTTCTGCATGTCCAAAACCACCAGCACAGGGTCATAACCCAGATTCTGTTCAAGTGTGTACAACATTATCCCAGATGTTCCCAATCATGCTTACATCCAGAGAAATCAGCAGTTTTACCCGCTCAGTGACATCATATCCACAGTTCTTCCAGCTCAGTGACATCATATCCACAGTTTTTCCCGCTCAGTGACATCATATCCACAGTTTTACCCGCTCAGTGACATCATATCCACAGTTTTTCCCGCTCAGTGACATCATATCCACAGTTTTACCCGCTCAGTGACATCATATCCACAGTTTTTCCCGCTCAGTGACATCATCTCCACAGTTTTTCCCGCTCAGTGACGTCATCTCCACAGTTCTTCCCGCTCAGTGACATCATCTCCGCAGTTCTTCCCGCTCAGTGACATCATATCCACAGTTTTTCCCGCTCAGTGACATCATATCCACAGTTCTTCCAGCTCAGTGACATCATATCCACAGTTTTTCCCGCTCAGTGACATCATATCCACAGTTTTACCCGCTCAGTGACATCATATCCACAGTTTTTCCCGCTCAGTGACATCATCTCCACAGTTTTTCCCGCTCAGTGACATCATCTCCACAGTTCTTCCCGCTCAGTGACATCATCTCCACAGTTCTTCCCGCTCAGTGACATCATCTCCGCAGTTCTTCCGCAGTTCTTCCCGCTCAGTGACATCATCTCCGCAGTTTTACCCGCTCAGTGACATCATCTCCACAGTTCTTCCCGCTCAGTGACATCATCTCCGCAGTTCTTCCTGCTCAGTGACATCTCCGCAGTTTTTCCCGCTCAGTGACATCTCCGCAGTTCTTCCTGCTCAGTGACATCATCTCCACAGTTTTACCCGCTCAGTGACATCATCTCCACAGTTCTTCCCGCTCAGTGACATCATCTCCGCAGTTCTTCCCGCTCAGTGACATCATCTCCGCAGTTCTTCCAGCTCAGTGACATCATCTCCGCAGTTTTACCCGCTCAGTGACATCATCTCCACAGTTCTTCCCGCTCAGTGACATCATCTCCGCAGTTCTTCCCGCTCAGTGACATCATCTCCGCAGTTCTTCCAGCTCATTGACATCATCTCCGCAGTTTTACCCGCTCAGTGACATCATCTCCGCAGTTCTTCCAGCTCAGTGACATCATCTCCGCAGTTTTACCCGCTCAGTGACATCATCTCCGCAGTTTTACCCGCTCAGTGACATCATCTCCGCAGTTACCCCTGTGGAAACACCAAAGATGCTGTTATATAGTAGAGCTGCACAATATAACGAAATTATCGAAATATCGCAAATGTATATATCGCGATATGCATAACTGAATAACTTTAGTAGCTTTAATAGATATCAGTATATATTTAATTCATAGAGTGAAAACTAAGCTGTGTTTTATTTTTACGTTTGATTATTCAGTTTGTGTTGTTGAATAACCCTAATGTAGGATAACCTGACCCCTGACCCCTGAGGTTTACACTGATGTTCAGTAACACTTCTGCTATACAGTACAACACTGATGTTCACTGGCAGAAGCTGAAGGGATGGTTTCTCGTCACAAAGATAATGTGAAACACGTATGTAGGTTAAGAAATATAATATGACAAAGAAATATGTTTTAAAAATAATTTAAGTATACTTAACACACTTTTTAAGCATTATCGTATCGCATATCGAATATCGCATTATTTAATGAGTTATCACGAAATATAACGAAAGAAGACGAGGGCATATCTCGCGCTTTATTCCTGTGATCTCCTTCAGGAGTTCCTCCGCGGGACTCCAGACCGCCGTTAGCATTAGCTCTATTCACCCGCTTCACACCACAGTAACGCTAATACCACTACACCAGAGCCATAGAGAGAGAGAGTTGCGACACTCTTTGATGTCGCCGCTATGGCTGTCACGTGGTTCATGTAAGCCCCAATAGTTCCAAAACGTACGCTGGCTGTCATGTTCTTCTATGGGACAGACAGCAGCGATTGCATTATTGAACGGTAAATATAAAATAAAACACACACCCAAGTACTTTTTCAGCTGTTATTGCATTATTGCATTTTGTTAATGTCAGTTTTGCATTTGGAGATAAGTTTTAGGCTATATTTTTGGAGGGAAAAGCTTAGTGTTCATGTTCGCATGGGTAGTAGCACTGGCTTTAGCGGCTCTAACTTAACTTTTCCATATCATTCATCTGATGATGGACGTCTCATGATATTTATTTTAGCACAACTGGGCTGTATTAGGCTATTGATTCCCGTGATTTTGCTTATAAATTTTGATTCAGCCATTAGCCTACCTTCGTGATCACGCAAGAGGTCTGCCGTGGCGGTCCGTTCAGAATTCACTTAGAAGCTAGCTCACTTCTTCTGATGAAAGGGGCCACCCCCAGGACCACAACGTGAAACATGATCATGTTAAGACTATTATTTTAAGATTAAGGCCATACACATTATCAAAACTATAACAGATTAAAAACGAATTTAAGCATGGCTGATACAAATGAAGGTTTTCAAATAAAATATTTTTTATTAAACAATAACAGACAACAAAAATGTGTGCTTGTGTGTGTGAACAAGAAAAACAAAAACCAGGGGCAGGTGATCCATGAAACAGACAGGACTGGTGATGGCCATAACAATCCTAAAGGTCCAGCATTGTTCTCACAAGCCGCTTCACTCAAGACAATAATAACATAATGAAAAGTTAGTATATCCCAAAAAATTAAATAAAATAAAAGTTGCTATAAAGGTGGTAGCGATTCATTACCGAACTCTTAGCTGACGAAGTCGCGCTAGCTAACTAACGTTAGCTAGCAGGCAGTGCTTGAAAATTGGTTGAAACAACCAACATAAAATATAAATAATTACGCTGTGCATGTACAAATGAAGACCAGTATAAGCATCGCAAAGGGCCTCTGATACAATATAGACAGTTGACAATTCAAAAGAGGTCGATATTTCGGCAACTTAACTCTGGAACAACTCGACACGCAGCAACGTAAGTGAATGGTGTCCAACGCCCAAATGACAGTGTTTGGAACTATTCCGATCTTCATATCCCGGAAGTAGGCGGTTAAAAGCGCCGCCATTATTTACAACGGAGGTCTATGGGAGTGTCGCAACTCTCTCTCTCTATGGCTCTGCACTACACTACAGGGCTGGGAATCTGATACTTGTCAAAAAATTTACATTTCGATTCCTTTGTGAGCATTTCCATGTGACTAAACCGTTGAAAAGCGAGAGTTGTTCTTCTATGATAAAAAGTGTTCTTTAGCCTGTTGATTTGTGTTCATGATATTCAGATACAACTACATGTTTTGCAAGTTTTGCAAGTTTCACAAGTTTTAAATATTTATTTTTTTATTTTTTTTAAACCTTATTGGAATCGAAATTATGAATCGATAAGCAGAACCGAACTCGTAATCGTTAAAGTTCAAGCGATACCCAGCCGTACTCATGAACATGATTTCTGGATTGTGTAGGAGGAGACGACACTCCCATGATCCCTTGCTCGTTCACGCCGTCATCAAGCTGCGCCTCTAGTGGCCAAACGTACACACTGCGCCTCTAGGGGCCAAACATTGGAATATTTGCATGTGTATATATAAAATATTTGCATGTACTGTATACATATTTATACATAATATTATATATAAATATTTGACATATAAATAAAAAAAAAACTTAAATGTATACATGCAATTGTGTGCATTTATATACAGTAAACGCACATATATTATGTAAACACGCACTTTTATTTTGGATTTGATTAAGCGTTGCCCAGCACTAATTATTTTATTTAACCATGTTCATACTTTTTAACTGAATAATGTAAATTTTTCACAATGTATGAATGACAAACATGCATGAAGTTTTATAGTATATTATTTAAGCACGTTTAATTGTGAAAATTTTCACAATGTATGCATGTATTTGAAAACATGTCTGTTTAGAGTGTGTATAACGAGTGTGTGTGTGTGTGTGTGCGCAGTGTGGAGGTCCCGCCGGTGCAGTGTGTCCCCGCAGGCTCCCAGCAGGGGGCGCTGTCAGTGTTCTCCCCGCACCCGTCTCTGATGAGTGTGTTCCCGCCGGCGCCGGCTCCGGAACCGCAGAGGAACCACATCGAGGACGACGACGAGGACTACGACTCGTAGACACACACACACACACACACACACACACACACACACACACACACACACCGCTTCTGGATTAGCTGTTTTAATTTCTTTTAAACTCTTGTTTTATTGTCCAGGAACAGTTATGCTTGTTTTATTGTGGCGGTTTTTCTTTCCTCCTGTCGGAGATCCCGGAGGATTCGCCTAGAGTTACCCAGTGTGTTTGTGCACTCTCCCTCCTCTTCCTCCTCCTCTTCATCATCATCACTCCGGGACGGTCAGGAGGCGCTGGACTTGTTTTGGAAGGGAATGCAGAGCTAATGGTTCTGTTCTGTTTGCTTTGTCAGTTCTTCTGTTTCTGGTTTTGTCCTTTTTAAGCTAGTTTTACTATTAAAGCTTCTTTCCTCCACTGATGACACTGTCGAACGTCACTGAGACACACCACTCACGAGCCCTTTCTGTTTCCCAGCACACACACACACACACACTCACACCGGGACGATGCACATGTGTATAAATGATTTCCCCTTGTTTTACATGTTTTAGACTCTTTTAATGTTTGCTGTGAGAGTCTTCAGCTTTTAACTTCTCTTGATTTTGTATGAGTGAAATAAACTTTGAGGTTTCAGTAACTGCTCTCTGGATGTGCTTTACTCGTGAGCGACGCTTGTCATCTCTGATCCAGGATCAGCACGGCTCATTGCTGCTCCTTACTGCTCATAGCGGCTCATAACTGCTCATAGCGGCTCATAACTGCTCATAGCTGCTCATAGCGGCTCATAACTGCTCATAGCTGCTCATAGCTGCTCATAACTGCTCATAGCTGCTCATAGCTGCTCATAACGGCTCATAGCGGCTCATAACTGCTCATAGCTGCTCATAACGGCTCATAGCTGCTCATACCGGCTCATAATTGCTCATAGCTGCTCATAGCGGCTCATAGCTGCTCAAAACGGCTCATAACGCCTCATAGCTGCCCATAACAGCTCATAACTGCTCATAGCTGCTCATAACGGCTCATAGCTGCTCATAACTGCTCATAGCTGCTCATAACGGCTCATAACTGCTCATAGCTGCTCATAACTGCTCATAGCTGCTCATAACGGCTCATAATTGCTCATAACTGCTCATATCGGCTCATAACTGCTCATAGCGGCTCATAGCTGCTCAAAACGGCTCATAGCTGCTCATAACTGCTCATAACGGCTCATAACTGCTCATAGCTGCTCATAACGGCTCATAGCTGCTCATAACAGCTCATAACTGCTCATAGCTGCTCATAACGGCTCATAGCTGCTCATAACGGCTCATAACTGCTCATAGCTGCTCATAACTGCTCATAACGGCTCATAACTGCTCATAGCTGCTCATAACAGCTCATAGCTGCTCATAACGGCTCATAGCTGCCCATAACTGCTCATAGCTGCTCATAACGACTCATAACTGCTCATAGCTGCTCATAACGGCTCATAACTGCTCATAACGGCTCATAACTGCTCATAACTGCTCATAGCGGCTCATAACTGCTCATTACTGCTCATAGCTGCCCATAACAGCTCATAGCTGCTCATAACTGCTCATAGCTGCTCATAACGGCTCATAACTGCTCAAATCTGCTCATAACGGCTCATAGCTGCTCATAACTGCTCATAGCTGCTCATAACGGCTCATAGCTGCTCATAACGGCTCATAGCTGCTCATAACAGCTCATAGCTGCTCATAACGGCTCATAACTGCTCATAGCTGCTCATAACGGCTCATAGCTGCTCATAACTGCTCATAACGGCTCATAACTGCTCATAGCTGCTCATAACAGCTCATAGCTGCTCATAACGGCTCATAGCTGCCCATAACTGCTCATAGCTGCTCATAACGACTCATAACTGCTCATAGCTGCTCATAACGGCTCATAACTGCTCATAACGGCTCATAACTGCTCATAGCGGCTCATAACTGCTCATTACTGCTCATAGCTGCCCATAACAGCTCATAGCTGCTCATAACTGCTCATAGCTGCTCATAACGGCTCATAACTGCTCAAATCTGCTCATAACGGCTCATAGCTGCTCATAACGGCTCATAGCTGCCCATAACAGCTCATAACTGCTCATAGCTGCTCATAACTGCTCATAGCTGCTCATAACGGCTCATAACTGCTCATAACGGCTCATAGCTGCTCATAACGGCTCATAACTGCTCATAGCTGCTCATAACTGCTCATAATGGCTCATAACTGCTCATAGCTCCTCATAACTGCTCATAGCTGCTCATAACGGCTCATAACTGCTCATAACGGCTCATAGCTGCTCATAACGGCTCATAGCTGCTCATAACTGCTCATAATGGCTCATAGCTGCTCATAGCTGCTCATAACAGCTCATAGCTGCTCATAACAGCTCATAGCTGCCCATAACTGCTCATAGCTGCTCATAACGACTCATAACTGCTCATAGCTGCTCATAACTGCTCATAACGGCTCATAACTGCTCATAACGGCTCATAACTGCTCATAGCTGCTCATAACGGCTCATAGCGGCTCATAACTGCTCATAGCGGCTCATAACTGCTCATAGCTGCTCATAGCTGCTCATAACTGCTCGTAACGGCTCATAACTGCTCATAACGGCTCATAATTGCTCATAGCTGCTCATAACTGCTCATAGCGGCTCATAGCTGCTTAAAACGGCTCATAACGGCTCATAGCTGCCCATAACAGCTCATAACTGCTCATAGCTGCTCATAACGGCTCATAACGGCTCATAACTGCTCATAACGGCTCATAACGGCTCATAGCTGCTCATAACGGCTCATAGCTGCCCATAACTGCTCATAGCTGCTCATAACGGCTCATAACTGCTCATAGCTGCTCATAACTGCTCATAACGGCTCATAACTGCTCATAGCTGCTCATAACGGCTCATAACTGCTCATAACGGCTCAGAACTGCTCATAGCGGCTCATAACTGCTCATAGCGGCTCATAGCTGCTCATAACGGCTCATAACTGCTCATAGCAGCTCATAACTGCTCATAACGGCTCATAACTGCTCATAACTGCTCATAACGGCTCATAACTGCTCATAACTGTTCATAACGGCTCATAGCTGCTCATATGACATATCTGACGCTCATTTCCAGAACACAGTAACTGTGTTGAGGGACGTGTTTGATCATTTATCTCTAATTAAAGCTCCCGCTTTTTCATTCTCATTATTGTAATATAATAGTGATGTAAAACACTCACACACACACACACACAAAATATATATTATGGAAAGATTATTTTGGAGGAAAATGTGCTTTTAAATGAATATATAAATATAATTTTAACATTTATTTTCAGTTTTATATGGATCTTTTGAAGAAATGCTGAACTTTCTATTCATCAAAGAATCCTGAGAAATAAAATGCATCAGTTTCCACACAAATATGAACTGATAATAATCATAAATGTTTCTTGATCATCAAATCCTCATATTAGAGTG
>NC_138726.1:65787449-65794949 GCF_965113295.1 Leuciscus leuciscus
CACACATGATATCTGGTGTGTGAATGATGTTTGCCTGCCGCTGGGTCAAGTCCTGTGTGGTCCGAGTGCATCAGTTTCCAGCAGAGTTTCCTTCATAATACCGGTTATGAGGAACCCCTAAAGGGACGTGGAAAATCATATTTCAATGCTTCTGCATTCGCTCATCAAAAGTAGTGCATTCCTCTGAGAAATAGGGATATATTATCGTTTGATATACCAGTTGAAGATTCTCCTCACGATGAGAATTAGTCTTCCCGAGAGTATAAATACAGAATCAAACTATTA
The DNA here is from genome assembly GCF_965113295.1 of Leuciscus leuciscus. NCBI lineage: Eukaryota > Metazoa > Chordata > Actinopteri > Cypriniformes > Leuciscidae > Leuciscus > Leuciscus leuciscus. Next base: position 65,787,735 of record NC_138726.1, read on the forward strand.
TTGTGTGATTGTGTTTCAGTACAGTTGCACTATCTAAACATGATCTGCACTTTTACAGAAGCGTATATATGCAACTTGTCCATCATTTCTGCAAGGGCTGGTATTTGGATCTTTACCGTTTTTTATTTATTCTTGTGTGTAATTAGTATTTTATAGGAGCCTATCTGATGATGGGTGCGCTTCACTGTACATCAGTGTTTGTGTTTCTCTCCAGAACGCATGCATCACTTGTAGCCAAAAACAGTGGTCAATGGTACTATATTTATATCGTCAGTGATATCGTTACCGCAGTGAATACTAGAATATTGTGATTTAGTTTTAAGTCCATATCGCCCGTCCCTACTTTGCATTTACATGCAAAACAATTGTGTGGCATTGGAATGCAGTTTCCCCTTCCATATCCTATTATTTCCATCACAGAATATTTAGCAAGGGAATGCAAAAGCATTGAAATATAATCTCATATTGGTTCAAAAAAGTTTCTCGGGGAACATTTGCATTTACTCGCAAAAGCGCTGGGATATAGTCGTCCCCGGTCCCACCTCAGAGGTCTTGGCGAGCATTTCCCTTTACATTTCTGTTATTAATGAATCTCAAATATGGTCCATTCCTGGATTCAGCGGCGGGTGTTGTTGTGTTGTGGGATTATTATCAGGCCCACATGGAATCTCTGCCCGCAGAACTCCGGGAAAAAGCTCCTCAGGTTTCCTCAGAATCGTAACTCCCATCATTCACAGACTTCTACATCTTCTACTCAATGCATGTGCGTTTGGTTTGCTATTGTGTCTAACCTGATTGTGCATTCATCTAGGAGCAGCACTGTAGTCATTTCAACTCTATTTAAATCCAAGAATTCCAATGATTCCGTCTGGGCCCAGATCGTATTTATTTGGGTTGTTTGGTTGAGCTCCAGGACTCTGAGAGAATTGCCCGTTTCGGGGGGAAGAGGATATTCCCATGGCATGTATCACACACTTGTGAAGGGAATGTTGTTGGTCTGGATATCAAATGACACACACACACACACACATGCACTTTGCCAACTCGATAAGAAGACCTCGCACGGGTCAAGGATCATATTAGGACGCAGACATGTAGTGCTGAGCTGGACTTTGTGTTTGTTTTGCTGATTATATTGTACCATGTTTATTTCTCTTGTATGAACCGACGAAATCGACAGATACTGCAACACAGTCCCTTAAAACAGCTTTGAAAATGTAGAAGTAAAGTCTGATTTACATTAGTAAATGTATTATTCTTAAACTTAACTTTTCTGATGATCAGAATGATCTATTATCATATTAGATGGCATGTTAAGCTAACCTGAAGAGTCAAACATTTACCATGGTGGTTATGCTTTTCTAAAACAGTCAACACTGTTACACTGGTGTGTGTTAATCAGCAATTGGCCAAGACTTTGCTCAGTGCCTTTTAAAAATGAGTGTTTGTAGTCTTCCTTCCTCAGTTATTCTTTCTTTTTTTCCCTCTCTCTTGCACGTCTGTTTCGTTATTGTCCTCCCACGTATATCCCATGATCCTCCACTTCCCTACAGAGTCAGGCGAGAGCGTGTCCATTGGGCTGGAAACCACCTCAGTTGCGTAAAACAAACTTTTTAATGCCGGCTCGCCGCACAATTCCCTCGCTGTGGTTCTCGATCTTATCTTTCTCTCTCTCCCTGTCTCTCTCTCTCTCTCTGCCTGTTGTTTTTTAATTCTTTCCGATCTCTTTGTCCCAGACCTGCCCTGACTTGTCTCTCGAGCTCCGTCGTTCCAGATCGCAGCATCCTGTGTTTTTCTTTCTTCTTTCGTCTGTTTCTATTTTTTTTCTCCCCCAGCTAACTTCATTTTTTTGCTTCCTACTCATTTTCTAAAGACAGCCTCCCTCTGTTCCTGTGCTGAGGGTTCAGGTCACTGCCATGCCTGGAGTTTCCTCAGCATTTAATCAGTAGTTTATGGTCAAGAGTTACATTATTTCAGCAGAATTCTGAAGTAAAGAGTTTCTTAGGTTAATCAGAGGTTTAATGAGAAGAGATTCACTATTTCAACTCTAGATTAATGTGAAGTATTTATTCTTTATTCAGTAGTTTAATGTGAAGAGATTCTGTATTCAGTAGTGTAATGAGCCAGGAAAGAGCAGAACCAGTGATGCCGATATCAGCAGGGTTCCCGCGGGGTCTTAAAATGTCTTAAAAAGTCAAAAATTCTGAACTTTAAATTTAAGGCCTTAAAATGTCTTAAAAACGGCCACATTTTCATCCGTGGTCTTAAATTTCATTTAGTCAGGTCTAAAAAAAGGTCTCGCCAACAGGCCGTTCACATATCGCATCTTTGGCGTGCTCAAGTTCGTTCAAATGTAGGCGCGCGCTCATAATTGAAGCGACACACTCGTTTTTTTCCAGGCGCTGCGAGATAAAAAAAAATCTCAACTCTTCAGAATGCCGTGAACACACCGCAGGTCATGTGACAAGAACCAACCAATCAGCTTCGCCCCTTTCCGTAACAACATTGAAAGCTCACTCAGCTGGAAGGATGCGGGTGCACCCAAACACTACGGGTGTTTTTCTCTTCTCCGTAAATAACTCTTGAAGCAGAGCTACAGCAAGCGTTTCTCGCCGGTGGAAATCCATTAGCTACTAAAACTTCTTTGTCATTGTGGAGAGCGCAGTGCATGGTTGCATAGCAACGACAGACGCCACGGGAAAATCCGACCGAATTTTACTAATAATAAAAGATAAGCTAAAGTGCATTGTAAATGTCAGTAATTCATCTTTTTATAAAAAAAATGATTTAAAGTCTGAAATATGTGAGGTTTATCTTTTTATAAAAAAACTTTTTTGTCAAAACTTTATTTGAACTTGTATATGTTAGTATATAACATGTTGCAAGACACTTTTAAAATCTGGCTATCATTTTTAATGGTATTATTTTAATGTTTATGTAAACAAAAAGTGCATATTGATGCTTATTTTATTTATTTGCTGGTAGTACTAGTACTTTTTGAACAGGATTCTGTGATAACCGTGGTCATTTTTGTCACTATAATCATTGAAATGAAATGTTCATGCCATTTCATCTCTAGTTATGATCAACTAAAATCAACTAATTATGTGTTCTTTACAGTATAATATGCATAGTACAATTTTCTATAAAAAATTACATATCTTATTCTGATTCTGACACACGTTGTTGGGTGTGGAAGGTTACTAATGTGATTGTTTTATCTGCAAATTAAATTAATGTTTTTTCAATTACTTAATTCATTGAAATAAAATGAATTCTTTGATTTTTTTTTTTTTGGTAGGTCTTACATTTCAAACTTTATGGTCTTAAAATGTCTTAAAAAGGTCTTAAATTTGACTTGCTGAAACCTGCAAGAACCCTGTATCAGAAAGATGATGAAGGCTTAACATGAACTCCAATCACCAATATCTCAGTTTTTTTATTTAATTTGAGGAAATTGAGGGACATTCAATGCTTCATATCCCTGATACATGCAGTGAGTGAGTCAGGCAGGGATGCCCTATCGGAGCTGGCGGTCAGATAAATTTGAATGTCATCAGCATAGCAATTCCATGTCTGCGTATGATGTCACCAAGTGGATATAGATGATGAACAATAGTGGGCCAAGAACTGAACCTTGAGGAACACCCTTCTGTGGTGATATAGTCTCTGTCACTGATGTAAGAAATGGGCCAGGAAAGAGCGGAACCAGTGATGCCGATATCAGAAGGCCGAGAGATCAGTATTTCATGTCAGACTGTGTCAAATGCAGCGCTTAGATGGAGAAGCATCAAGATGTTTATTAACCCTGAATCCACAGACAAAAGAGTGTCGTTAACCACCTGAAGAAGAGCAGTTTCAGTGCTATGAGATGGCCGAAATCCTGACTGGAAAGGTTCAAAAACACCATTAACATCGAAATATGATCGCGATTGCGAAGCCACAAGCTTTTCAAGGATTTTGCTTAAGAATGTTAAATTAGATATTGGCCTGTAATTGTCCATGTTTAAATGTTCAAGGCCTGTTTTTTAAGAATGGGGCTCACCATAGCCATTTTTACTTCTGCTGGGACAATGGCGGAAGCCAAACTACAGCTTATCATATGTATTATGAAGGGTGCAACCTTGAGGACCCTCATCTTCAGCAGAACAGGTGTAGGATCAAGCTGGCATGATGTGGAGTTAGACTTAGCAGGAGTAGTCAGAGTTAAAGCAGAGAGAGAGTTGAGTGGGCTGAATCAGATAACATTAAAAAAAGACCATTTGAGTCACTTGAATGAGGGGTGTCTTTGGTGATGGATTCAGTGATTGACTTCAATTTGTCTGAAAAGAATTGGGAAAAGCTATTCACAAGCACCCCAGAGCCCGAAATAACTTGCTGTGGTGGATTAGTGAGTTTGTTAACCATAGCAAAGAGTGATTTGGGCCTTCACATGGAATTCCTCATGGTAGAGGAGAAATGAGAGGATCTTGCAGCATTGAGGGCAGTACGGTAGTTGAGCAAATGTTCTTTAAAGGCCAGAGAGTGCACAATGAGTCCAGTTTTCCTGTATAGTCTTTCTAGGCGGCGACCCTCAGTGTTCATCGTTTGTAGTTCAGGAGTGAAGCAGGGTGAGGCACGAGTAGATGGAGCCAGTCTAGTTTTAACGGGAGCATGCCTCTCAAGTATTTGAGAAAAAGCATTATTGTAAATACAGCAGATTTCTGACGGACAGTTAGATAGTAGACATTCTGACAAGGTTGAAGCCCTTATTGAAACAGAGAAAGACGATGGATTCACATACTTGATTTTACGATAGGTGAGCATTTTCTTCAGTGGTGATTTAGATATTGAAAAACTAAAACTGAAGTTTATGAGTTTGTGATCTGAGAAAGGAAAATCAGAGCCACTAACAAGAATATTATATAAGATGGAGACACGGTTGAGAGAAATAGATGTACCCAGGTGGTGTTAAAAGGTTCAAGTTGAAAGGTCATTGGGCACCTGCCAGGTTTCCGTCAAAAGTAGCATGTCCAGGTTTGTGTCAATGTTTTTGTAATTCAACACTGATGATTTATCAGTTAAAGAGCGAGTGTTCAACAGTGCATGTCGCAACTCTGAAGATGCGCGTCTGCAGGTTCCGAGGTCGGGATCAAAACACAATGATCTTAGTTTTCCAAAGTTGATAAGCCGATTTTCCTGCTGTGTTTTACCCGAAGCACGGGTGTTGGGACAGACGACCGGAATATTATTTGAAGACGAGCAGTGATGAATGCGAAGTTTCTTCCGGGAACGGTGTATGTAGCGAGGTCAGCATCAAACTCCAAGTTGTTCACACAATTTATAATTGTCCGGAGTCAAGCGGAAAGATCCTTTTAACATTTAACATTGTTTTAAACATTTTTATGCATTTGGCAGACGCTTTTATCCAAAGCGACTTATATTGCATTTCAAGGTACACATTTACATTCTTATCAGTTCTTGCTTTCCCTGGGAATTGAACCCATGACCATGGCGTTGCAAACACCAACGCTCTACTGTTTGAGCTACAGGAAAGCTTTTAGTGTTCTGAGCTGAGCAGCAGAAAATTGTAAGGCCATCTCAGGAAAAGTAATTTGATTAACAGCACAAAAAGGCCAATAAACAAAACCTGCAAGTGGATATGCAACGACATGACCAGTGATGACCAATGTGTCCATCACAACATTTGATCGGTTTGACTACGTTAGTTAACGTGAAGAGTTTCCGTGTTCAGTAGTTTAACGTGAAGAGTTTCTGTGTTCAGTAGTTCTGTGTTCAGTAGTTTAACGTGAAGAGCTTCTGTGTTCAGTAGTTTAACGTGAAGAGTTTCTGTGTTCAGTAGTTTAACGTGAAGAGATTCTTCTGTGTTCAGTAGTTTAACGTGAAGAGATTCTTCTGTGTTCAGTAGTTTAACTTGAAGAGCTTCTGTGTTCAGTAGTTTAACTTGAAGAGCTTCTGTGTTCAGTAGTTTAACTTGAAGAGCTTCTGTGTTCAGTAGTTTAACTTGAAGAGCTTCTGTGTTCAGTAGTTTAACTTGAAGAGCTTCTGTGTTCAGTAGTTTAACGTGAAGAGTTTCTGTGTTCAGTAGTTTAACGTGAAGAGATTCTTCTGTGTTCAGTAGTTTAACGTGAAGAGATTCTTCTGTGTTCAGTAGTTTAACGTGAAGAGATTCTTCTATGTTCAGTAGTTTAAAGTGAAGAGATTCTTCTGTGTTCAGTAGTTTAACGTGAAGAGCTTCTGTGTTCAGTAGTTTAACGTGAAGAGATTCTTCTGTGTTCAGTAGTTTAACGTGAAGAGATTCTTCTGTGTTCAGTAGTTTAACGTGAAGAGATTCTTCTGTGTTCAGTAGTTTAACGTGAAGAGATTCTTCTGTGTTCAGTAGTTTAACGTGAAGAGCTTCTGTGTTCAGTAGTTTAACGTGAAGAGTTTCTGTGTTCAGTAGTTTAACGTGAAGAGATTCTTCTGTGTTCAGTAGTTTAACGTGAAGAGATTCTTCTGTGTTCAGTAGTTTAACGTGAAGAGATTCTTCTATGTTCAGTAGTTTAAAGTGAAGAGATTCTTCTGTGTTCAGTAGTTTAACGTGAAGAGCTTCTGTGTTCAGTAGTTTAACGTGAAGAGATTCTTCTGTGTTCAGTAGTTTAACGTGAAGAGATTCTTCTGTGTTCAGTAGTTTAACGTGAAGAGATTCTTCTGTGTTCAGTAGTTTAACGTGAAGAGATTCTTCTGTGTTCAGTAGTTTAACGTGAAGAGCTTCTGTGTTCAGTAGTTTAACGTGAAGAGATTCTTCTGTGTTCAGTAGTTTAACGTGAAGAGCTTCTGTGTTCAGTAGTTTAACGTGAAGAGCTTCTGTGTTCAGTAGTTTAACGTGAAGAGTTTCTGTGTTCAGTAGTTTAACGTGAAGAGCTTCTGTGTTCAGTAGTTTAACGTGAAGAGATTCTGTGTTCAGTAGTTTAACGTGAAGAGATTCTGTGTTCAGTAGTTTAACGTGAAGAGTTTCTGTGTTCAGTAGTTTAACGTGAAGAGTTTCTGTGTTCAGTAGTTTAACGTGAAGACTTTCTGTTTTCAGTAGTTTAACGTGAAGACTTTCTGTTTTCAGTAGTTTAACGTGAAGAGCTTCTGTGTTCAGTAGTTTAACGTGAAGAGTTTCTGTGTTCAGTAGTTTAACGTGAAGAGCTTCTGTGTTCAGTAGTTTAACGTGAAGAGTTTCTGTGTTCA
>NC_138726.1:65803158-65827120 GCF_965113295.1 Leuciscus leuciscus
TTGAGTCCGGATGTGAAAAGGAAGTGTTTTGAGTAGGGATGTGAAAAGGAAGTGTTTTGAGTCCGGATTTGAAACGGAAGTGTTTTGAGTCTGGATTTGACACAGAAGTGTTTTGAGTCCGGATTTGAAACAGAAGTGTTCTGAGTCTGGATGTGAAACAGAAGTGTTCTGAGTCTGGATGTTATGAGTCTGGATGTGAAACAGAAGTGTTTTGAATCTGTGAAATCCAGGGACTTATTTTACAGCTTGTGAAAAGGCCATTATACAACACCTTTAACGATAATAACCCTGCTTCAAATATTGAGGGGACAAAAAGGTTGACTGCAGTGTTTGGACAATGAACTTTCAAACCAAACATGCCGAAATATCATGATGTGCTTGTTGCACCTGTGTATATGTGTGAACGTGTGTGTGTGTGTGTGTAGGAGCTGCGCTGTCGTGAGGAGGAGCTGAAGCGTGCGGCTCTGGAACAGAAGTCTCACGAGGAGTTCCTCCGTCAGCGAGAGCAACAGTTGGCCCAGTGGGAGCAGGACGTGTTCGAGCGAGAGCTTTCCCTGCTCATCCTGCACCTCAACCACAACCAGAAGCCCAACGTCAAGAAGCGCAAGGGGACCTTCAAGAAGCACAAGCTGAAGGTTAAGAACGGGGAGAAGATCAGCATGCCACAGGGTGAGGCCTTCACACACACACACACACACACACACACACACACACACAGAGTAGCGCTGCACGATTAATCACAGTTTACATGTAATCGCACTTTTTGGCTGATCGCGATTATGAAATCAGCATGCTGAGATTATTAGTTATGTGCAGCTTGTCAGTGACGTACGGCTCAGTAAACGTGGCTCACTCTGAGTTTGAGTCGCTTATAACGTGCATTTGAAAAAGCAACACGCGTCAAACATCTTTCCAAACATGAGACACATTTATGAACCTCTTGTCCAACAAAAGACGACATTTAATAACATGCTTTTCCTCCAAACTCACCTCATAAGGACAGCTGAGCTCCTTCTGTGAGATGATGAGCTTCTGACACAGAATACGGCAGTCGTGTGTTTATTAGTCATGTTTGATCAAAGCGTTTCAATCTTCTGTTCATTCAGAGACAGCGACAAGGGTTCCTGGAGTGATGTGCTCATCATGCACACATGATGCTTGTTGTCTCGTTTTAAAGCTCATGAGAATAAACTAGATTTTCACATTTAATGGAGAATTGTGAGCCGTGTTTGCCCATTCAGAAGCCACCACAATCATGCTTACCTAACCCTAACCCTGACCCTAACCCTGTTGAAGGAGGTGTTCATGGGATATGGGGGTAACAATAGTTTTTAATGCGTCGCTACAGTCAAAATTATTCAGACACCAGATATAATGTGTGATATTGTTTCACTAGTGTGATCAGGACACTATAGTTCATGTATGTAAGTGAGGAGAGCAAAATAAAGTAAACTGAGACATATTATACCCAAAAACTCTTCATACAGTGACTACTAGTGAAATTTGGGAAAACTTCTAACAGAAGGATGGACAAAACCAGTCAAATATCAACTGATTTCATAACTCTGAATACATTTGAGTTTGACTGAATGTGGTTGAGAGGCTGTTCTGGATTATTTTACTACATTATGCAGTTTCTAGGATGTTCAGGATTTATATGATATGATTTCACGCTGCTAGGATGTGTGGAGTAGATGCTAACAGACATAATCTGTTGTAATCAGTGTATTTAAGATGTTATTATAAGCAAATGGCACTCTCAGAGACTCTAATTATTACACTGTCTTTATTTAAGATATTAATGAGGTGCAGTCACACAGTAATGAGGTGTTATGACACTAGAATGGAAAAATAACAAGTTAACATGTAACAGAGCAGAACACAGAAGACACACACACATTTCTGCAGAACACAGAAGACACACACACATTTCTGCACATCGTTAGTAATAATTAACCATGTTGTTCTACCGGTGGTTTCTCAAAGACGAGATGCACAGGTGAATAGGAGGAACATTAACTACTAATATTACCTTACTTTTCCACTTGATTAATCACAGTACACTAAGACAATTGCTTTGTATTACAAGTTTTCTGAAATGTTGTTTAAATATGCAAATTAAACAAATATGCACTAATTTGCATACATTTCCAGAAGATTCAATCAATCAATCAATCAAATTTTATTTTTATAGCGCCTTACAACAGCCAAAAGGTGCACAAGGCATTTTCCAGTAAAAGCATTAATAGACAACAAAAAACCCCCACAAATATACATGCAAAAAAAAAACAGTCGAGTCAGAGGTTACGTGTTAAAAGCTTGTCTGAACAGATGTGTTTTCAACTGCGATTTAAAAACACTCAACACGGTGATGCTTCGTAGGAGTGTTGGTAAAGCGCTCCACAGATTAGGTCCCTGGACGGCAAATGACCGGCCTCCAAACTTTTTATATTTGAATTTGGGAATGACCAGAGAGGTGTGTTCAGAGGAGCGGAGAGTTCTGGGTGGTTGGTAGACCATTACTAAATCGGCGAGGTAGACCGGGGCCAGACCATTGATGGCCTTGAACACGAACAGCAGGACCTTATACTCCACCCTAAACCGCACCGGGAGCCAGTGGAGCGAGCGGAGGACTGGGGTGATGTGTGAGCGTTTGGAGGTGTTGGTGAGGAGACGTGCTGCCGCGTTTTGAACCAGTTGAAGCCGATTAAGGATTGATTAAGTCCAGTGTAGAGAGGGCATTGCAGTAGTCTATCCTCGAGCTGATAAAGGCATGAATGGCTTTTTTAAGGTCAGGTCGGGACAAGAATGGTTTGACCTTACTGAGAAGCCTTAGCTGGTAAAAGCTCGTCTTAACAACTGCACTAATCTGTTTGTCATACTGCTATTTTTTTTCAAAAATAACACCCAAGTTACGCACAGTGGGTGCAAACTGAGGTGTTAGAGGACCAAAACTGAGAGAACTGTTGGGTGAGTCAGGGCTGAACAGAATGTACTCAGTCTTTCCTTCATTCAAATGAAAATGGAAATTCTTGGAAAGCCACTGCTTGATGTCCTTAAGGCAGTTATAAAGGGGGTCCAGCGCAGAACGATTGTTCAGAATCACAGGAAGGTAGATCTGGAGGTCGTCTGCATAGAAATGAAAATGAACGTTATGATTGGAGATGAGTTGTCCAAGTGGCAGCATATAGAGAGAGAACAGAACAGGACCAAGAATGGATCCTTGAGGCACACCGGATGACAGAGGGGCAGATGAGGAGGAAAAGTCGTCGAGCATTACTGAAAAAGTTCTGTTAGTGAGATATGAGGAGAACCAATTGAGCAGTGCGCCCTGCAAACCAACAAAATGTTGAAGACGGGAGATGAGAATGGCATGATCCACGGTGTCAAATGCAGCGGTAAGGTCCAGTAGTACCAAAACCACAGAGCTTTTACTATCCAGAGCTCCAAGAATGTCATCATGGACCCTCAGTAACGCTGATTCAGTGCTATGTCTAGACCTGAAACCGGACTGAAATGTATCACTAATGACGTGCAGTTGTAGGTGAGACTGAAGCTGGGACAAAACAAGCTTCTCCATCAACTTAGACAGAAGTGACAGGTGAGATATTGGTCGAAAATTGGACAGTATGGTGGGATCTAGGTTGGGTTTCTTGAGCAGCGGTCTAACAATAGCCTGTTTGAGAGCAGTGGGAACAGTCCCCAAACTAAGACAGCTGTTTATGAAGGAGACAAGAAAAGGACCTACGATGTCAATAGCCTCTTTCAAAATCCTGGCAGGAACAGCGTCTAGAGGGCAGGTGGTAGGCTTCAGCTCATGGACAGCTTTTTTGAGGTCCTCCAGAGTAACTGCATCAAAGTTCTACAGCACGCATTGCGTCGCTCGGGAGGAAAAGGCAACAGCAGGAGCTTGTGTGATAGTTTGCCTAACAGACGTAACCTTGTCCAAAAAGTATTGTTTGAATGCATTGCATGTATTTTCTGATACATCATTCAAAACAACAGACACCGGATTTATGACAGAATTAATAGTGCTGAACAGGATTCCAGGGCGGTGGCTATTGCTATTGATGAGATTAGAAAGGTACTGTCCTTTAGCTTCCTTTCACTGCTCTCTGATAGGTGGCAAGACTGTCTCTAAACATCTCCAGTGACACCTGCAGCCTATCCTTCTTCCATTTTCGCTCAGCCTGTCTACACTGGCGCCTGAGGGCCCAAGTTGAATCATTGAGCCAGGGGTCCAATGGACCTTTGGTCGTCTTTACCTTGTAGGGCGCAACAGAGTCCATAATCTGGGAGCAGATGGTGTGGAAGGAGGAGAGGAGAAGGTCAGGACATAGAGGAGATGCCAATTCAGCAGTGGAGACGATGTCAGAAACAGAGAAGGCAGCAACAAAGTTATCAACTGTAGATGGAGTAATAATGCGACGACGATGGGGGGGCAGTGGACGAGGGAGCAGGAGGAACAGCACAGATGTCAAACCGTATGAGAGAGTGGTCAGAGATGGGAAAATCCAGGACCTCACAGGTTGACACTATCACCCCACGAGAGATAATAAGGTCAAGGGTGTGACCTAACCTATGAGTGGGACGGGATATGGACTGGGTAAGGTCCAATGAATCTAAAAGTGCCTTAAACTCATTAGCAGGTTTATCAGAGGGGCAGCAAACATGAATGTTAAAATCACCACAGATTAGAATATTATCAAACTTTGCCAGAAACTCTGTCAGAAACTCTGAAAACTCATTTAAAAAATCCTTATTTAGCTTTGGTGGCCGGTAGATTACTGCACATAAGATAGGACAGGTTAGTGTGAGCACAAATGCTTGTAACTCAAAGCTGGAATACCCTCTAGTGGACAGCTGGCGGCATATCAAGGACTGTCTGTGTGTAGTAGCTATCCCCCCGCCCCTACCCGTTTGCCGCGGGTGTTTAGGTAAAGATAGCCAGAGGGGAGGAGTTCCGAAAAGGCACTGACGTCACCTGGGGGAAGCCAGGTTTCGGTGAGGAAAAACAAATCCATATTGTGAGAGGAGATGACATCATTGAGGACAAATATTTTGTTATTGAGCGATCTGGTGTTACATAATGCCATGCGGAACATGGTCGAGTTGACAGGCGGCGATGTCACACGAGGAATTGGACTGAGGTTTCCTTGGACGCAACCCCGGGTAGATGTTTTGACGCGGCGGGGACACGGAAATGGAACGCCAGTGTTGGAATTAACCGGCCGAAGCCATCGTTACCATTCCCACGATCTTTGAGCACTGCCAAGTCCTGATTGATTTCCAGTCCTCGGCGACAGAGAATCCAGGTGAGTCCTCAGCCTGACATGAAACCCCCTTCTCCGACCGCATCTTCTGCGACGCTTACTGCCTGGTAGCAGACAGACAGGGCGGATCAGGTAAGAAGGAATTAATGTCAACAGTGGCGGTGGTGGTTTGAAGGACTGGGCATTTAGGAGGCGATTAGTTGTAAAACGCAATTCCAGCAGCGTAGTGCGATCATAAACAATAATCGGCGAGACGGTAGCAAAAACAAACATGAAAAAACAGAGAAGCAAGTGGCAGGCCAAACATAGCGGCGCCATCTTCGCCATCAAACACTTCTGAGTAGAATCTGAGTAATCTGAGTAGATTAATATGAACACTGGATGAAGTCAAGTTCAATGATCTTGTTTGATTTTGTTGACATATTAGAATTAAAGGTTTTTACAGAAGGGTTTTTTGATTTCTCCTTTTATCCCTTAATTACTCAGAAAAACATTTGTCCATGTTTTTAGGAATAAAATGCTATAAAAATCAGGTTGAATGATATATGAACAAACCCCTCTGTAAAAACCTTCAGAATATAGTAAGTTTTGGTGAATTTAAGTGTTACAGAAGTGGAGAAAAATTCATTTATTGATATGTATTGTTGGATGCAAATAGATAAAGTGAAATAAATCTAGTCTGAAATAAGTCAAGTTATGGACTAGTACATCGATGAGAAACCTAAAACCCTGTTTTTGTCTGTAGTGTCTCATGTTGGCCGTGATCTGGCTGTAAATATGGCTTGTTTTCCTCGCTGCAGATTTCATCCATAAGATCACGGTCCAGGCGTCTCCGGGCTTGGAGAAGAGACGTAACTCTCCAGATCTGGGCTCTCCGTCCATCGGCCCGCGCTTCCGAGCGATACAGCGTGAGTGTGTATATATCATCCCTCTATCTTCTACATGACCTGTACATGACCTCGGTTTAGTTTAACTGACCTATAAAACACGTTACAGTGCTAACTAACGGCTTGGTGAACTTACATCAAGATCTAATCATTACTTGTGTTCTTATACAAACTATTGTAAGCTATATTTAGTCTCTGTCGGGTGGAAACCTCGTATCGCCATACCTTTATTTATTTATTGAGATGAGAGAGATCGAGTTCAGTTTAGACTTCATAAGATCAGTTTTCCATCAGTGTGAACATGCGTTTGTGTGGTTCTTCAGACTCAGTGTCACCACAAGGCGGCGCTGTTGTTTTCTCACATGTGAGTGTGTTGCGTGTGTGTCCCAGTGAGTCCCAGTGAGAGTAAGTGGAGTTCGCTGTGGCCACTGGAGTCTCTTCCTCTCAAGCAAACCAACGGTGAGAGGAGATTCACTCCTCATCCGAGCCCGAAGAGCCCGAAGAGCCCGAAGATCCTCCGACTCGAGAACAGGTGAGTGCTTTCTCTAAGCGTTTGTGTGCCAAACGGATGAAGTCAAGTGGTCTGATGTGTGTGTGTGTGTGTGTGTGTGTGTGTGTGTGTGTGTGTGTGTGTGTGTGTGTGTGTGTGTGTGTGTGTCAGTCTGTCGATGAGAGCCAAACTCCTGGACATGGACAGTAATGAGAATGACGAATCTAAAGCTGATTTCGAGGAGTACAGACCCGTCACACCATCCAGCCACAACGGTAACACACACACACACACACACACACACACACACACACACACACACACACACAGCTTTGATCACAGGAGTAAATCACACTTTACTGTATATCTTTTGACTGGTAGTGTATATATATATCTCTCATATGTGTGTGTGTGTGTGTCAGAGGGTTCAGAGAGTGAGGAAGGGGGTTCGTCCCCCTGTGGTTCCCCGAAGCCGGATCCCCGGGGTGTGGCGAAGAACACACACCGCTCTCTGCTCAGCAGCGCTGCCCTGCTGGCGTCCGTGGCTCTGGGTCGCTGCCTCGAGGCCCAGCACCCCCCCACCCCCCCGCCACGGGCCTCGTCCCGGACGCACCTGCCCGCGCCCGAGCCGGAGCCCGTGGGGGATCTGATCACCTTCAGCACAGACTCTCTGCCCCGGGGGTTCCTGGACTCACTGAAGCCTCCCGAGACCAAGCCGCTGATGCTGACCCCGCCGCCGCCAAACCCCCGGGACCGGGACCGGGAACGCCGGACGCAGGACAGCACCGGAGACTGGACGGCTCATGCTAACGGGGACGCCGAGGTCTCGTATCAGAGCGGCGAGCGCAGGAGGAGGGCGAGTCACGGACTGCACTCCTCACAGCTGGGTAACCCTCACCCCTTCAGAACTCAGCTCTAGTTCTAGTTCATTCATAACTATTGGCCAATCGGCTGTCTAGAAATCCCATCAGCATTAGCCATTTAAAAAACATCAGAGGACTTGCATTAAACAGAAATATAACCCTAACCCCCTAACCCTTAGCTCATAACACCAGTCATGGGTCTGAATGATAAATGTATACATTTCTTTGGATAAAAGCATCTGCCAAATGCATAAATGTAGATTAATGTACCAAGAACTGACAGTAGACCATTGAACTTTGGTGACCATTGGTGTTATTGTAGCTGTTATGTGTGCACTAACTCAACAGTTCGGATCAGATATTTCACCATTAAACAGGTTGTTACCAATCAAATGAAATCGGTATTAACAAAATCCACTTTTTCACTGCAGAAGTGGCACTTCTAAATCAGACTTTAGATGTATTTACACTGCAATTGCGTAAATAATGCTAGGATATTTATGTTTTAAAGAGGACTTATGATGCCGTTTCCATGTTCATCTCTCTTTAGTGTGATTAATGTTGCTGTTCTTCTCTAAATCAGTGTCAGTGTTCCTGAACTCCTGAAACGACTCCATTGTATCTTGAGTTTCTTCCGGGAACGAACACGTCACAATATTCCTCATTATAATAATTAATGCGCAGAATAAAGGGGCGGGGCCTGGTTGAGTTAGTTAGTAGTGTGTTAAACTGGCGGTTATGGTAAGGGGCGGGACATTTCCCAAATACACTCGAAGCGCTCGACCAATCACGACACACTGCTCCAGCCGACCAATCAGAGCACAGTGTGCTTTTCAGAAGGAGGGGCTTCATAGAGTCAGGAAGTAAACAGAGCGTTACTGACAGACTGGGAAGAGAGGAGCCGCAACAATGGAGAATATGTGGAAAATAATCAACATCCAAGGAGGAAAACCTGTTCTAGTAGAATAAGATGGCATTTTTTAAGTAATATTTTGAATATTGAAATATTAACTACTTTCTCAACCAGTAAATATTTAACATAAAACTGCCCAAACTGATGTTACTAGTGCAAGAATTAGAAGTAAAGCTAAGTGTGCAGTTGATGCTGTGAACAAATGATGTTACCTTTACATTTGTGTGTTTATCAGAAGCTTTTCTCCAAGCACTGCTGAATTGTGACTGATTCACCTCTCTCTTTATTAGTGTTGGATCTTCCGTTGTGTCAAGACACGTTTGAGGCGGAGGACAAGTCTCCGATGCCGTTCGCCCTGTACCCGGACCCCCGTTTGTGGAGCCCCAAAACCCGTCGTCTGGAGGTCAACATCGTGCCTCGCCCCCGCCCGTCCCCGAACCGGCCCCGCATCGACCCGTGGAGCTTCATATCGGCCGGCGCCGTGGACCAAGCCGGCGTTCGGAAGCCCATCAGCACTCCCACCAGCCCTCGCCTGGGGTTCCACCCCTCGCCCAACAACCCCTTCACGAACTGTGACCCCTTCCCCTCGCCGGACTGTGACCCCTTCAATCTGAAGGTGGACCCTTCCATGAACTCGGACCACGGGTCGACCTTTGACCCCTTCTCCACCCCCTTCCCGACCTCACGCTCGGCGCCCTGCTCGACCAACGGCAGCCCGAATCTGTCCCTGCGGGTCGCCCCGCTGAACCCGGCCGACTCCCCGCTCATAGACCTGGGCTGGGGTCGGCCGGTGGAGGAGCGGGTCCACCCTCGCAGGAGCCTCGGCCTCAGCCCGTTCCGGTCCCCGGCGCTGCCCAGAGACGACCGCTTCTGAACCCTGGCCCGTGGACAGGGCTGCACCATACGTCCAGATTAAACTGACATCGCGATACTGCTCAAAAACAGTGGGAATATTCCCAATCCAGACTCGCCAACAAAATCACCTGCTCATTCTAGAGTTATTTCCCAAAATATAGCTATTCAAGATCCGGGCTGAATCTGGTATATGTGGACTCAGCGCGGTCCAGATGTGGGCCGGATCTGGTACATGTGGACTCAACGCGGTCCAGATGTGGGCCGGATCTGGTACATGTGGACTCAGCGCGGTCCAGATGTGGGCCGGATCTGGTACATGTGGACTCAGCGCGGTCCAGATGTGGGCCGGATCTGGTACATGTGGACTCAGCGCGGTCCAGATGTGGGCCGGATCTGGTACATGTGGACTCAGCGCGGTCCAGATGTGGGCCGGATCTGGTACATGTGGACTCAGTGCGGTCCAGATGTGGGCCGGATCTGGTCCACGTGTCGTACACATCCGGTACATGTCCGGTCCACATTCGGTCCACATCCGGTACACGTGGATTCAACTAGAGATGCACCAAAATTTTGGCCGATACCGATAATTCTTTATATTTGAAAGCCGATAACCGATATATTGGCTGATGAATCTAAATCCAGGTTTTGAGAGCTTGATTACTAAAACAAAATCCATGTCCAAAACACACAATTATAATGTTTTCATGATCATTGTCTGTCGTCTATATGACAGAGATGTTGTACTTCACAGTATTTTCCTTTTTTTAAGTGATTTTGATCATATTTCACGCAATTCAAAGCCATCATGTTGAGCAGTGTGCATCTGAAGAGTCTCAGCTGAGGGAAATAACACATTATATATCGGCTTTAATACATCGGCCACATGTTTTCATTGGGCTGATAACGATAACATTAAAATGAACAGATATCGGCCGATACCGATATATCGTGCATCCCTAGACTCCTGTTTTTCTAATTATCACAATATATATCTCACAGAAAGAGTAAATATGGCGATGTCAGTGTCTTCCAGGGTCGTGCAGCCCTAACCCATGCTAACTTTGGGAAACGAAACCACAGGAGATTCCCATGTAATCTGGGAAGGGAAGAGTGTTGAGTGTCGGGAGAACCTCATGTTTTCCTCTCGGATGGGTTGATCCGCTTTAAGGCCCCGAGATAAGCAGGGCCACGTTCTTTATCGCTCTTTCTAAGGGGGAAAAAGAACGAAATACTTGAGCAATTCTGACCTCGACGAACTGAAGAGAAAATATGGCGAAGAAGGCGGAGCCTCAAAGCCACACCCATCTATTACATCATCACCACTGACCAATTACAATTCAAAGGTGTTTTTCGGAAAGTTCCCGAAACAAACTCCAGACTAACTTTTGTTTTGTCCTGATTTTGTTTGAAACTCACGCTAATTAATGTTTCGGTTTAAAGTATACCGGGGTCTTTACGGTCTAACCGGTCTAAGTCTCTGCAGTCAAGCTCATGATGTCAGCCCAGGTTTATTCTGTCACGGCGAGAGTGTGCGGGAGAATCATTACACATCCGACACGTGCCAAAGAAAGTGTCCGTGATTTCACACGAGAAGAGAAGAGTGTGTGTGTTTAACCGCGTGGAGAAACGCTCTGCGACCTCTGACCTCACTGGTGGTGTTTGGGCAGGAGAAGTGGACTAGACTCTAGCTTTATTATTTAAAGTGGAGATGAAGCAGTCAGTCAAGTTTACATTATTTAGTGAACTGATTTCCACTTGACCTGGGAAACATCAGGTGGACTGTAGAAGGAGAGCGAACCCAAACATGCCTCAAATCAGAGCTCTCTCTCTCTCTGCTGTTCCTGTTCCTCTAGTGTCGGTCTCTCTGTCTCCCCCTGCTGGAGGCCCTTCATCACTGCACTCATTCCCTCGTCCTCATCTGCTCTCTCTCTCTGCTGTTCCTCTAGTGTCTGGTCTCTCTGTCTCCCCCTGCTGGAGGCTCTTCATCACTGCACTCATTCCCTCGTCCTCATCTGCTCTCTCTCTCTCTCTCTCTCTCTCTCTCTGCTGTTCCTCTAGTGCCTCGTCTCTCTGTCTCATCTCCCGGGAGCTTCAGCTTTCTCTCATTTCTTTTTTATATCTTTTTTTTCATGAAATAATACATAAGGTAGGCTAATTGCAACTTTTTATCTGATTTCCCACATTTGCGAGCTTGTTTCACAATTAGTTATTAACTCATAATTCTGAGTTACATCTCGCAATTTGGACTTTTTGCATTGTTTTTTTTTTCTTTTCTGGCATGGAATAAAAAAAAAAGTAATTGCATTTATCTCACAATTTTGACTTTTTTTTTCTCTCAGTTGCAAATTAAAAACTTGAGTTTGCATTATAATTCTATTTTTTTCCTCAGAATTTTTTTAATAAAAAGTTTAAGTGTGTTTTTCCTCAGAACCACGTTATAAATTCACAATTTTGACATTTCTCGGAATTCTGAGGTTTTATCTCACAATTGGGACCTTTTTTTTTTGCACATTATTTTTTTTTCACCATGAAATAATCAAATAAAAAAGGATTATTGCGAATTGTATCTGATAATTTTATATATTTCTCACAATTGCAAGTTATCAACTCATAATTCTGAGTTACATCTCGAAATTTGAACTTTTTTTCTTTTATTTTTTTTATTTATTTTTTGGCCTTGGAATTTATTTATTTTTTATTTATTTTTTGAGTCGCAAGATGATAACTCATAATTTGCGGTTTCCCAACTTTATTATCAAAGGCATGAACGTTGCGTTTGATTCCGATCTGCAGTTGGACAGACTCGCCCTACACTGAGGTTTCTCTCAGAATATATTATAATAATAACAGCGATTAAATCTTTTATTTTTCTACAAGCTTCCACAGATGTGGGCTTCTCCTGCCTGAGTTCAGACACACCACAGCTCAGGTCGAGCAGATCGTTTCTCCTCGCGCGCGCGTGTGTGTGTGTGTGTGTGTGTGTGTGTGTGTGAAGATAATCAGCTCGACAATCACGCTTCTGCTCTTCATGCGTGCGAGACTCGTTCTGTATGAAGCTGAATCAGTAAAGTTTTGAAGCTATTAATATTTATTAGTGAGGCGTTTAACACACTGGATCGAGACACAGTCCACCTTAGGATGCTTTATGACGGGCTGCGTTAGAGATGTTCTGCTTGTGTTCTTCACTGGAGCTAAGGGTGCTGCAAAGGGACAGATCTGCTTCACTGAAACAGAAGAGCGTCGAGGACACGTGTCTTTACTCTTCTTCCTCTTCTTCCTCTGTTGTGTCTGAGCACACACTCGAGACTCAGACCATCAGATCCTCCACTACCTGCGTCTGAGGAAGGCTTCAGTCGACGACGAGTCGCCTTTATTTGAAGCTTACTGCGATATATTGCATATTTGTGAAGCCCTTATAACGTGTGTGTGTGTGTGTGTGTGTGTGTGTGTGTGTGTGTGTGTGTGTGTCTTTCAATGGGCTGGTCCTAATCACTCCATTTGTGTGTGTGTGTGTGTGTGTGTGTGTGTGTGTGTGTCTTAAAGAGCGTCTGGATGTGTATTTGCTCATTGTAAAGGGTTTTAACCTGTGGAACTTTTCAATTTAAATAAAAAAAAAAAAAGAGAAAAAGACTGAAAAAAGGAGCAAGACCAAATAAAGTTTAACAAGACTCTAAAACTGTGTTTGTGTGTTCACATCTCTAATCTCTAATATCTACTGCAGTTATTCCTTTTAAATCACTGTAGATATTAATATGAAACACGTCCGGCTCATTCTTACAGGAAAATAGCATTTTTAGAGGATTTTTAACATTATTGTATAAGGCTGTCCAGATCTGGCAATGCTTCACTGTGATGGGAAAGATATAGGCTATATTTAAATAGTTAAAAAGTAAACCTCTTATGAAAATGTTAAGTATAATATCTTAATTAAAAACAACTAGACGTTTGTATATTGTGGGATTATTTCGGCTCATCACTGAGATAATATAATGGTTTTTAATTAATGTTTTAAATCAGTTTTTTTTATACATATGTTCTGTTTTGATTTCAATTTTAATTAAAGTTTTAGTCATTTTGTTGTGTTATGTCATTTTTATTTCAGTTTTAATTTCAGTACATCAGGATAAAACAACTAAACCTGAGAAATCTTGCCTTGGCAACAGAAATAACTTTTTTTTTAAATTTTTTTTATTTTTTTTAATTTTTAATTTTTTTTATTATTATTATTTTGTTTTACTGATTTGCGTGTGTATTTGTGTGTAATAACCCAGCTGTGCATGAGGCGTTTATTCTCTGACTGCTGTATTATCCTCTAGGAGGCGCTGTGATCCTGAACGAGTCCTCACACACACACACACACACACACATCAGCTCTCTCTCTCTCTCTCTCTCTCTCTCTCTCTCTCTCTCTCTCTCTGTGTGTGTGTGTGTGTGTGTGTGTGTGTGTGTGTGTGTGTGTGTGTGTGTTCAGTGTCACATGCACGTGTGATTATATATGTAAATATTAACTTGATCAAAAGTGACAGTAAAGACATTTATAATGTTAGTATTTTAAATAATTGCTGTTTTTTTTAACTTCCTCTACATCAATAATCCTGAACATCTGTTACATTACAAGTAGACATTTTAAAATAAGCAGAAATTATGGCAAGTCGAAATTGACAAAAAAGTAAAAATTATGACATAAACAGTTGTACTTTTGCCAAAGACGAAATTGACATAAAAAGTTGAAAATGTGACATCAAAGTCGGAATTATGATGACAATATTAAAATTTTGGTATAAAATGTCAAATTTATGACATAAAAAGTTACAATTATGGCATTAGTTAGTCAATATTGACAAAGTTGATATTGACAAAAAATCTAAATTATGAAATGCTAAGTCATAATTATGAGAGAAACTATGAAAAGAAGAGTAGAATGCAGAATGTCATAATTGTTACTTTTTTTTTTTTAGATTTACCAAAGCATGATTTGTTCCTCATGTGGATTCGGCAGGAGAGAGTCTGTGCTAACACTGTTTCCATGGAGACCACAGGTACATCACCTGTCACACACACACACACACACACACACACACACACACACACACACACACACACACACACACACAGTGCTGTGTTTACAGTAAACACACTCTTCTACACGCTTCACTCCAGACTACTATGACAGCAGTGATGTAATGAAGTGATTTCAACAGTGAATATGGTTTATATATCACACACACACACACACACACACACACACACTGAATCATATATATCACACACACACACACACACACACACACACACGCACTGAATCATATATATCACACACACACACACACACACACACACACACACACACTGAATCATATATATCACACACACACACACACACACGCACTGAATCATATATATCACACACACACACACACACACACGCACTGAATCATATATATCACACACACACACACACACACACACACACACTGAATCATATATATCACACACACACACGCACTGAATCATATATATATCACACACACACACACACTGAATCATATATATCACACACACACACACACTGAATCATATATATCACACACACACACGCACTGAATCATATATATATCACACACACACACACACTGAATCATATATATCACACACACACACACACACTGAATCATATATATCACACACACACACACTGAATCATATCTCACACACACACACACACACACACACACACACACACACGCACTGAATCATATCTCACACACACACACACACACACACACACTGAATCATATATATCACACACACACACACTGAATCATATCTCACACACACACACACACACACACACACACACACACACACACTGAATCAGGTAACAAGAAACTGTCAGAATATACAAATGCTTTAATTATAATACAAATCAACAGGCCTGATCAAAAATGTTGTTATGAATCTCCTCCTTCTGTGTGTGTGTGTGTGTGTGTGTGTGTGTGTGTGTGTGTGTGTGTGTGTGTGTGTGTGTGTGTGTGTGTGTGTGTGTGTGTGTGTGTGTGTGTGTGTGTGAGATATGATTCAGTGCGTGTGTGTGTGTGTGTGTGAGATATGATTCAGTGCGTGTGTGTGTGTGTGTGTGTGTGTGTGTGTGTGTGTGTGTGTGTGTGTGTGTGTGTGTGTGTGTGTGTGTGTGTGTGTGTGTGTGTGTGTTATTACTGTATTACTGTTTTCGACTGTGTGAAATACTCCACGGCTTCACATGAGGAACACAGTAATCACTCTAGGAAATACACGTTGGATGAATCATATGTTAAGGAGTGTATATTAGTTTTGGGGGGTGTAGTGGAGCAGTGGATAAGACACATGCCTTTGGTGTGAGAGACCCGGGTTCGAATCCACTGTGAGACACCAATGTGTCCCTGAGCAAGACACTTAACCCCTAGTTGCTCCAGAGGCGTGCGACCTCTGACATATATAGCAATTGTAAGTCGCTTTGGATAAAAAGCGTCAGCTAAATGAATAAATGTAAATGTAAATGTAGTTTAAATACTTAAGTGAATGATGTGCACACTACACACTCTACACACACTACACACTCTACACACTCTACACACACTACACACTCTACACACACTACACACACTACACACTCTACACACTCTACACACACTACACACTCTACACACTCTACACACTCTACACACACTACACACTCTACACACTCTACACACACTACACACTCTACACACTCTACACACTCTACAGTTACACCTCTTGTTTAAAGTAATAAAACAATATTTTGACATTTTGAAAACAGTCGTGAAAACCCCATCAACTCACCAGCAAACCAGTGTGTCCTTACCAGTGTTGGGTGTAACGCGTTACTGTAATAATATTACTTTTTTCAGTAACTGGTAGTGTAAGGCATTACTCGTCTGAAAATGGTAATATTATTACAGTTTTCCCGAGCTAGTTACTTGCGTTACATTTGCCAGTAGCACCTTCATCACACACACAAGGCACACAACACAGAGAAGTGTGAATGGAACAGTGATTGGTCTGGGTTTGGCACGAGGTATCATTTACCATCACCGATTGGTCGACACCCGGCAGCCAGCAGCAGAGCGGCACCCTCAAAGACAGACGTCAACAACGGCAAGCTCTTTTTCAGAGGAAGGTTCCCAGCATCAGAAAGCTAGTTTCGACGGGTGGAGATTCAACTTGACGGTGAAGTGCACACTCTGCCCGGGGAGAAAGCTGCTCTCCACCGCTTGTAACTCTACCTCCAACTTGAAGAAGCCCCTGCAGCGACAGCACGGACACATCAAGCTCGTTGCGAAGCGACAGAGTGACATGAACGAGCAGCAAAAACTTTCATTTCAACATAAAGTACTACCAACATCAAAATCCGAGATAAATAAGCTTGTTGCCTCGTATGTAGTAGAAGAAATGTTACCTCTTTCTACCGTTGAATCGCTGTCTTTTAGAAAGATAATCTGACAGTGTTTGTTAAACATTGAGGAAGTTAATACTTGTTTGTACTTGATTGCACAAGTACAGTTGTTTGTAGTTATTTGTGCTAGACAGTGCCAGTCTGTTGTTGGCGTAATAAAGACCCTAAAGAACACACTTCCTTTGTATGTTCTCCCTCCATCTGATGCATCTCAGGCAATTATAGAGTAATTAAGAAAAAAAATTTAACTAGTAATATAACTAGTTACTTTCTCCAGGGAGTAATAAAGTAAAGTACGCCATTACTATTTTTGAGAGTAATATGTAATATGTAATATATTACTTTTTTGAGTAACTAGCCCCAACACTGGTCCTTACCAGTACTTCCACAAACCAGTGTGTCCTCACCAATACTGCGACAAACCAGTGTGTCCTTAACCAGTACTTCCACAAACCAGTGTGTCCTTAACCAGTACTTCCACAAACCAGTGTGTCCTTAACCAGTACTTCCACAAACCAGTGTGTCCTTAACCAGTACTTCCACAAACCAGTGTGTCCTTACCAGTACTTCCACAAAGCAGTGTGTCCTTAACCAGTACTGCGACAAACCAGTGTGTCCTTACCAGTACTTCCACAAACCAGTGTGTCCTTAACCAGTACTGCGACAAACCAGTGTGTCCTTACCAGTACTTCCACAAACCAGTGTGTCCTTAACCAGTACTGCGACAAACCAGTGTGTCCTTACCAGTACTTCCACAAACCAGTGTGTCCTTAACCAGTACTTCCACAAACCAGTGTGTCCTTAACCAGTACTTCCACAAACCAGTGTGTCCTTACCAGTACTTCCACAAAGCAGTGTGTCCTTAACCAGTACTGCGACAAACCAGTGTGTCCTTACCAGTACTTCCACAAACCAGTGTGTCCTTAACCAGTACTGCGACATACCAGTGTGTCCTTAACCAGTACTTCCACAAACCAGTGTGTCCTTAACCAGTACTTCCACAAACCAGTGTGTCCTTAACCAGTACTTCCACAAACCAGTGTGTCCTTAACCAGTACTTCCACAAACCAGTGTGTCCTTAACCAGTACTGCGACAAACCAGTGTGTCCTTACCAGTACTTCCACAAACCAGTGTGTCCTTAACCAGTACTGCGACAAACCAGTGTGTCCTTAACCAGTACTTCCACAAACCAGTGTGTCCTTAACCAGTACTGCGACATACCAGTGTGTCCTTAACCAGTACTTCCACAAACCAGTGTGTCCTTAACCAGTACTTCCACAAACCAGTGTGTCCTTAACCAGTACTGCGACAAACCAGTGTGTCCTTACCAGTACTTCCACAAACCAGTGTGTCCTTAACCAGTACTGCGACATACCAGTGTGTCCTTAACCAGTACTTCCACAAACCAGTGTGTCCTTACCAGTACTTCCACAAAGCAGTGTGTCCTTAACCAGTACTTCCACAAACCAGTGTGTCCTTAACCAGTACTTCCACAAACCAGTGTGTCCTTAACCAGTACTTCCACAAACCAGTGTGTCCTTAACCAGTACTGCGACAAACCAGTGTGTCCTTACCAGTACTTCCACAAACCAGTGTGTCCTTAACCAGTACTGCGACAAACCAGTGTGTCCTTAACCAGTACTTCCACAAACCAGTGTGTCCTTACCAGTACTTCCACAAAGCAGTGTGTCCTTAACCAGTACTTCCACAAACCAGTGTGTCCTTACCAGTACTTCCACAAACCAGTGTGTCCTTACCAGTACTTCCACAAACCAGTGTGTCCTTACCAGTACTTCCACAAAGCAGTGTGTCCTTACCAGTACTGCAACAAACCAGTCAGTCCTTACCAGTACTGCGACAAACCAGTGTGTCCTTACCAGTACTTCCACAAACCAGTGTGTCCTCACCAGTACTGCAACAAACCAGTCGGTCCTTACCAGTACTGCGACAAACCAGTGTGTCCTTACCAGTACTTCCACAAACCAGTGTGTCCTCACCAGTACTGCGACAAACCAGTCGGTCCTTACCAGTACTTCCACAAACCAATGTATAAATGAACAAACTTTAATGTATCGAAACCAGTATGTAGTCGAGGAAACCAATGTATGGAAACCAATATATAGTTGGGGAAACCATTGCATATTTGAGGAGCCCAGTGTTTACTTGCACAAACCAGTGTATAAAGGCTGTACACTTGACCAGAGCGATGGATGTAAACCAGTATATGTGTCTGGTTATACCAATGTATTATAAACCAGTGCGTTTGTCATTAAACCATACATTCAACCAGTAAACCAATCCATATTCACACAGTCCACATGTATTAGTTCCTGAACGGCAACATGCACACAGACGCACGCACGCACACACACACACACACACACACACACACACACACACACACACACACACACACACACACACACACACACACACACACACACACACACACACACACACACACACACACACACACACACACACACACTGTGTGAGATGAGTGTGTCTTGAATCCCCTTACAAGCCGTTTTGCTTGATTTAATAGTATGTGTCTCGTTTTCTAGAACAAATGTCTGAGTAAGAAAGTCAGTGTTGAACTGGTCGAAACGCCGATAGATGTGAAAGCATTAGTTTTGTTAGGGCCGGCCCGAGGCATCTCGCCACCAGGGGGCCCCCAAGCAAGTTTATTTTTTATTTTAATTTTTTTAATACATATTAATTAACTTAAATAAGTGACATAAATGAATGAATGGATGAATAATTCAAGACAAGAAAATTCTGATTTCATGATCAATAAACCTGCCTACAACTGCTGCTGTGTCTGCCAGTGTTTGAGTGATGCGCATAACCTCGCATGCATAGACAGTTCGTGCGCAAAGTCACGGTAATGTTAAGCCATGTCACAAACATTTGATTTGATCAGTGATTGACATTTAAATCAATGATTTATCCTTTAAATGTAATGATATGAAGAACAGAACAAGAATAAAAAAATAACTATAAACAAGCCAAAACGAAATAATTTAAAGCGAAAGTGAAAGTAAGCGTGTTGGGCTCACGTATCTCTCTCAGAATCAACATGTTTAAACATTCGCGATGGATTTGGATGGTAAACTATTCTTTATCATAGGCTTTGTACTTCACTCACTGTCCAATATCGACGGAAAAAATCATCCTCTTCACACGCGCAAAAACGAGCTTGGAAACATCACAGTGGAGGAGCGGTGCTTACGCTGAATGTACGAATTGTTCTACTGTTTTATATGTTAGGTTGACTATTTTATAATTATATTTTATTACGGCTATAGCCTAACGAACAGGCTGTGATGTCAAGATTGCAATGCTGGAATATGTTGTGTGTGTGTGTGTGTGTGTGTGTGTGTGTGTGTGTGTGTGTGTGTGTTTGTGTGTGTGTGTGTGTGTGTGTGTGTGTGTGTGTGTGTGTGTGTGTGTGTGTGTGTGTGTGTGTGTGTGTGTGTGTGTGTGTGTGTGTGTGTGTGTGTGTGTGTGTGTGTGTTTGTGTGTGTGTGTTTGTGTGTGTGTTTGTGTGTGTGTGTGTGTGTGTGTGTGTGTGGTTGTGTGTGTGTGTGTGTGTGTGTGTGTGTGTGTGTGTGTGTGTGTGTTTGTGTGTGTGTGTGTGGTTGTGTGTGTGTGTGTGTGTGTGTGTGTGTGTGTGTGAGGCGCGGGCGCGATCGAACAGTGGAAACATAAAAACATACTCCGTCATGTTCTCAAGACATCATTCAAACTGCAAAGTGTTGCAAAACGTTGGAGGATATTTTGCAAATAATTTATTTAATATGTTTTGTGACAGTTTGTTTTCAGAAGTTTCAAAGAGTTAGTAAAAGAGTAAAGAAAAAGTTACAACTTTTTTAAGTATCTATTTTTTATTAAGTATTTATTTTGTATTAATACATAACCTCATTGTATTAATTTATAATGTAACATTATAGCATGACATCAATAATCGTCAAGCACAGGTGACTCTGCGTGGTGGGAGGGGGCCCCCAAAGGCTCGGGCCGGCACTGAGTTTTGTCATAGTTCCTGAACGGCAACACACACACACACACACACACTCACACACTCTCTCTCTCTCACACACACACACACTCACACACTCTCTCTCTCTCTCACACACACACACACACACACACACACTCACGCCGGTAGATGTGAATGCATTAGTTTTGTCATTGATCATTTTCTTCAGACAGAGCGAACGCTTCTCTGAGCACTATTACTGAATCAGATGTGTAGATGATTCACACAAACACAGACTTCAGGAGTTATTAAAGCGAGAAGCGACAGAAATAGAGGCTTGTTTAATGAAGAGATTCAGTGAGACTGAGCCAGCGATTCCTCTGATTCCTCAGTCCGCGTGTTCACACATTAATGCTGATGATTAACAGTATTAGTGCAGATGTTCTGTAATAACCTCATCAGTGGCGAGCTCCACCACGGCACCGCTAACCCTCAGAGACTGGCGGCTCATACTGTAACATTAGTGATACTGAACAGCATTAGCAGGAGATATCCGTCAACCAGAGGAGCATGGGGACGGGGTTATTATAACTCACTGAATAACGCTAAATACTAAACATGATGTTTCTATGTATTTCACTGTATTTACAATATTTGTGAAGTGTATTTTGGTTTCTAGTGCTGTTTCTCTCGTGTATATGTGTGATATATCCACCAGCTGGCGAGTGTTATTAGCAGATTCTCGACACTGGAACGTTAGGCGAATTATGTTTTTGGAATATAATATTATTTGTGTGCATCATAAATACTGAATGTAGTCAAGCCAGACGTGTGTGTGTGTGTGTGTGTGTGTGTGTGTGTGTGTGCTTTCCAGGACTTGAAGAGTCACACGTTGTTCTAGTCATGTGTTTCTTTGACAGTTTGTGATTGTGATCTCTGTGAAATAAATGATTATAAACTCCAGTCATTCTTCATTAATGGATCATAAACACAGTTGATGCTCTGCCTCTTCATCCTCAGCTTCGTCTGTCCTCTTTTATTTCCAGAGATCACTGGAGAACTGTTTAAACACACACACACACACACACACACACACACACACACACACACACACACACACACACACAATCATGAAGGCTGAAGCCTGTTTCCATGGAAACAGAAAGAGGAGAGCCTGTGTGTGTGTGTGTGTGTGTGTGTTTGTGTTCTAAAACACATCTGCACTTTCCAACACTTTCAATCTTTCGCATCTTCAGTCCTGATGTCTTTTGTCCTTAGAAGAACCTTGTTTTTTTTTCTGCATTTTTTTTTTTTTTTCACTGTAAGATTGTCATCTGTCTGTCACAGATAAATTCATAGTCAGTTTCCTAGTTGAACATTCCTAATTGGAAATTCCAAGTCGGAAATTCTGAGATAATTTTAATGCCTTGTCTTTTCATTAAAGTAACCATTTGAAACATATTGGCATGTATGTTTTATACACAGTATTGCAAGTATCATAAATCCTAGTTGAAAATTCCTAGTCAGAAATTCCTATTTGAAGTTTCCGAGTTGGATATTGGACATGAACGCCCTCTCAAGTTGAATTTCCTACTGGGAAACTCTGAGAAAATTTTGAAAACCGAGTTTCCAAGTTGGGCACATAATAAACTTTAAATATGACAAAGGGGAGAGCGATTGCTGCTGTGACTGGTGCACTTTATTAGTTTTTACACAACAGCTGCATCACCTTGTCTTTTTGTGCATACTTAAAACCATTTTAAGCATATTGTATGTTTTATACACAGTATTGCAATTATCATAAATACGAGTTTCCTTGCTGGAAATTCATAGTCAGGGTTTCCTTGTTGAAAATTCATAATTGAAAATTCCAAGTCGGAGTTTCCTAGTCAGAATTTCTTAGTCGGAAATTCCTAATTGGAAATTCCTAATTGGAAATTCCAAGTTGGAAATTCCTAGTTGGAAATTCCTAGTCGGAAATTCCTCGTTGAAAATTCCTAGTCGGAAATTCCTCGTTGAAAATTCCTAGTTGAAAATTCCAAGTTGGAGTTTCCTAGTTGGATATTGGACATGAACGCCCTCTCAAGTTGAATTTCCTATTGGGAAACTTTGAGATAATTTGATACCTGAGTTTCTGAGTTGGGCGCGTAATAAACTTTAAATATGACAAAGAGCAGAACGATTGCTGCTGTGACTGTGCACTTTATTAGTTTTTACACAACAGCTGCAGCGCCTTGTCTTTAAAGTAGTATTTATATATATAAATTACCATTGAAAATTCCAACTTTGAGTTTCTCAGTCGGAGTTTCCTAGTCAGAAATTTGACATGAACGCCCTCTCAAGTCGTATTTACTACTGGAGGGGAGAGCGATTGCTGCTGTAACTGGTATACTTTATTAGTTTTTCCACAACAGCTACATTGCCTTGTCCTCTTGTTAAAGTAGTGCATATTTACATATATGAATAATCATTTGAAGCATACGCAAATGTAATGCAAGCAAACGTACGCACAAGTTGTCTTCCAGATGTGTATCGCAAATGATCTTGAAATTGTAACGGCATTATGAGAATCAAAGACTTACCGGCACTCGTGTACAGCTTCATCATGATGTGAATGAAGGTTGTAAATGGAGTTACACTGGACTATAAATACACTCTAGTTTACCCTCTCAAAGGGTTCGTGTTGAGCTGAAGCGAGGAAGAATGTTCTGGAAGAAATGTGTGAATGCTAAATAAGCACACGACACAGGGTGTAAGAAGTATATAACCAATTGTATTCCCTTCTGTTAATATACACGTATGCAGATTCATCTCACTGGAACACTCTACAATAACATTTAGAAAGAACAAGGGAGCCGAGGAGAAATGCAACTGACAAACCTGAACAGGATCGGAAATAATGGAAACATTCATACAGACACACAAGCACACAAACACTCAGAGATGGAAGAGTGAAATCAAATGCTGATGGTGTCTGGTCCTCGTTGAGAGAATATGGAGTATGAACAGCCCTCCACACGCTGGGTAAAGCGATCGACATGATTCAAACAGAGGAGAGAGTCGGAGGATCAAAGTCTCCCGGATACAAGGAGATACCATCCCGCCAGGTAAAAGGAAATGTTTTCTTGTAAACCAAATCGTATTTTCTGTTTAATATTCAAAGGAGCATCTGCTTTCTGGAATCTGATTCACTGATCTGTGCATTTCATTGCACAATCTTTTTTTTTTTTTTTCCTAATTATCAT
>NC_138726.1:65827320-65872320 GCF_965113295.1 Leuciscus leuciscus
AATGCAGGATCTAGGAAAAATCTAATTGTTATTAAAACAGAAAATGTTGCTATTAGTAAACAAAAACTATTTCTAAAGCTAGGTCTTCTAAACATTAGATCACTCACACCTAAGGCAGTTATTGTAAATGAAATAGTCACAGATAATAGCTTCGATATACTTTGCCTTACTGAAACCTGGCTTAAACCAAATGATTATTTCGGTATTAATGAGTCTACTCCTCCTGGATACTGTTATAAGCATGAGCCCCGTCTGATTGGTCGTGGCGGAGGTGTTGCAACCATCTATAGAGATATTCTCAATGTTACTCAGAAAACGGGTTATACGTTTATTTCATTTGAAGTACTTGTACTAAATGTTACGCTCTTAGATGTTAGAAAAACATCCCTATTATCTCTAGCCTTGGCTATCGTATATAGACCGCCAGGGCCTTACGCTGCTTTCCTAAAAGAGTTTGCAGATTTTCTCTCAGACCTATTAGTCAATGTCGATAAAGCACTAATTGTTGGAGATTTTAACATACACGTAGATAATCCAAATGATGCGTTAGGAGCTGCGTTTACAGATTTATTAAATTCATTTGGGGTCAAGCAAAACGTCACCGGACCAACACATCGTCTTAATCATACACTCGATTTAATTATATCACATGGAACCGATCCAACCGATATAGATATCATTCCACAAAGTGATGAAGTCACTGATCACTACATGGTAACTTGCATATTACGTACTGCTGTAATATGTCATGCGGCGTCGCGTTATCGACCAGGCAGAACAATCCTCCCATCCACCATAGATAATTTCTCAAATTGCTTATCTAATCTGTCTCAGCTGCTGCCTGAACCCAAACAAACAGATGAACTAGAAGAACTAACTAGCACTATGAGCACCATTCTCTCTAGAACATTGGATGTGGTTGCACCTATTAAATTAAAAAAGGTCAGAGAGAAAAATAAAGCACCATGGTATAACAATACTACGCATGTTTTAAAGAGAGAAACCCGTATTTTAGAGCGTAAATGGAAACAAACTAATTTAGAGGTCTTTAGAATCGCGTGGAAAGACAGTATGTCACGTTATAAAAAGGCCCTAAAAGCGGCCAGGGCTGAGCACCTCCGCAAACTAATAGAAAACAACCAAAACAATCCAAGGTTTTTATTTAACACCGTGGCTAGACTAACAAATAAACAGACGTCACCCGAACAAAATATCCCGTTACAGTTCAGTAGTAATGATTTCATGAACTTCTTCACTGAGAAAATAGAAAGCATCAGAACCACAATTGTAAACGTTCAATCTTCAATCGCGCCTTATAATTCAGCTTCAATTATCACCCCGCAAGAACAATTACAGTGCTTTACAACTATAGAACAAAAAGAGTTAAATAAACTTATCACTTCATCTAAAACAACAACATGTTTATTAGATCCTATACCAACTAAACTACTGAAAGAAGTGTTACCTGTAGTGGAAGAGCCTCTCCTCAATATTATTAACTCGTCTTTATCTTTAGGTCATGTTCCAAGAACATTTAAACTGGCAGTTATAAAACCTCTCATTAAGAAACCACAATTAGATCATAATAATCTAGCAAATTATAAACCCATTTCAAATCTTCCATTTATGTCTAAAATATTAGAAAAAGTGGTGTCCGCTCAACTGGGCTCTTTCTTGCAACAAAATGAGATCTATGAAAAGTTTCAGTCTGGATTCAGACCGCATCATAGCACTGAAACTGCGCTCGTTAAAATCACAAATGATTTACTTTTAGCTTCTGACCAAGGCTGTATCTCAATACTAGTTTTACTTGATCTTAGTGCTGCGTTCGATACTATAGATCATACATTACTCTTAGATCGACTACAAAATTATACTGGTGTTCAAGGACAAGCACTAAGCTGGTTCAAATCATACCTATCTGACCGCTACCATTTTGTCTATTTAAATGGAGAAAAATCGATCATAACTCCAGTAAACTATGGAGTGCCGCAGGGATCTGTATTAGGCCCTCTGTTATTTTCAATATATATGATGCCACTTGGAAATATTATAAGGAAACATGGAATTAGTTTCCATTGTTATGCTGATGACACTCAAATATATATTTCATCACGGCCGGATGAAAACGCAAAATTTTCCAAATTGACAGAGTGTGTTAAAGATATAAAAGATTGGATGACCCGTAATTTTCTTTTATTAAATCCAGACAAGACAGAGGTAATACTTATCGGTTCAAAAAACCGCCCACAAAACCTCGCACAATACAACTTTAACATCATAGGATGTCCTGTTACTTTATCCTCTACAGTAAAAGACCTGGGTGTTATACTCGATTGCAACCTGTCTTTTGAAAATCATATTTCATATGTTACAAAAACAGCCTTTTTCCACCTTAGAAACATTGCTAAGCTACGTAATATGCTATCAGTTTCTGATGCAGAAAAGTTAGTTCATGCATTCATGACCTCGAGACTGGATTACTGTAATGCCTTATTAGCTGGTTGTCCTGCATCCTCAATAAACAAGCTACAGTTAGTCCAAAATGCCGCCGCTAGAGTTCTTACTAGATCAAGAAAATATGATCATATAACACCGATTTTATCATCACTGCATTGGTTACCTATAAAGTTCCGTATTAATTACAAGGTATTGCTACTGACCTATAAAGCCCTAAACGGCTTAGCTCCAGTCTATTTAACGGATCTTTTATCACCCTATAATCCATCGCGCTCTTTAAGATCACTAAATTCAAGGCTTTTGGTCATACCTAGGATATCCAGAACCACCAAAGGAGGGAGAGCATTCTCACATTTGGCTCCAAAACTCTGGAATAGTCTTCCTGATACTGTTCGTTGCTCAGACTCGCTCTCCCAGTTTAAAACTAGATTAAAGTCGCATCTCTTCAGCCAGGCATTCATATAATCCTACAGTTCAAACTACAATCCGGCCTCTAGCTCATAAATGCCAGAGGAGAACTGGCCCCCGACTGAGCCTGGGTTCTCCCAAGGTTTTTTTTTCTCCATTAGGTCACCTGATGGAGTTTTAGGACACCATTAGGTCACTTGATGAAGTTTTTCGGTTCCTTGCCACTGTTGCCTTTGGCTTGCTCAGTTGGGGATATTTTGGGGATATTTAATTTAATTTTATCAATCAATAAATTCCTCTTGAAACAAACTTTGTTGTATTATTTTAATTTAATACTGTGAAGCTGCTTTGATACAATCTGTATTGTGAAAAGCGCTATACAAATAAACTTGACTTGACTTGACTTGACTTGTTAGGACCCGAATGAAGACGACGTGTTAAAGAATGTCCCGTCTGCTTTGATGTCGTTGATCTACTAGCCTCTGGTATCTGAGAGTCGCCAACAAGTTTTTCGACAGTGTTGTCAAATATCTATTCTGAAGCTGTAGGGGGAGCTCTAGAGAGAAACCTGCGAGCAAAAAGCGAGAATACAGCGAAGAAATTCCCGAAACTGCATAGCCCTGCTTTAAGACTTAAAAAAAAAAATTATTGTTATGAAAAATGCACAAAAATACTATTTAAATTTTTATATGAAATATATATTTTCAAAATCACGTTTCACTCTAAAACTGAGAGAAAATCAAAGCCAACAATCTAAACAAGTTGTGTTCCAGATTTGATCTTGATATCTCAAAAACTGATCTTTCAGTGAGATGTTCTACAGCTGCAGTTCCAAACGCTTCCACTAGAGGACATTCGTCTCGTCATTTTTAGCCGCGAGGGGTGTGATGATTTAATTTTTTTTTTTTGTTCACTGATCGTGTGTTTGACTCACTGAAAACTGATCGTTCGTGTGTTTGACTCAATGATCGTGTGTTTGACTCACTGATCGTGTGTTTGACTCACTGAAAACTGATCATGTGTTTGACTCACTGATCATGTGTTTGACTCACTGAAAACTGATTATGTGTTTGACTCACTGAAAACTGATCATGTGTTTGACTCACTGATCATGTGTTTGACTCACTGAAAACTGATCGTGTGTTTGACTCACTGAAAACTGATCATGTGTCTGACTCACTGATCGTGTGTTTGACTCACTGAAAACTGATCATGTGTTTGACTCACTGAAAACTGATAGTGTGTTTGACTCACTGATCGTGTGTTTGACTCACTGAAAACTGATCGTGTTTGACTCACTGAAAACTGATCGTGTTTGACTCACTGAAAACTGATCATGTGTTTGACTCACTGAAAACTGATCGTGTGTTTGACTCACTGATCGTGTTTGATTCACTGAAAACTGATCGTGTGTTTGACTCACTGAAAACTGATCGTGTGTTTGACTCACTGATCGTGTGTTTGACTCACTGAAAACTGATCGTGTGTTTGACTCACTGAAAACTGATCGTGTGTTTGACTCACTGATCGTGTGTTTGACTCACTGATCGTGTGTTTGACTCACTGAAAACTGATCATGTGTTTGACTCACTGAAAACTGATCGTGTGTTTGACTCTCTGATCGTGTGTTTGACTCACTGAAAACTGATCATGTGTTTGACTCACTGAAAACTGATCATGTGTTTGACTCACTGAAAACTGACGTGTGTCTGACTCACTGATCATGTGTTTGACTCACTGAAAACTGATCATGTGTTTGACTCACTGAAAACTGACGTGTGTCTGACTCACTGAAAACTGATAGTGTGTTTGACTCACTGATCGTGTGTTTGACTCACTGAAAACTGATCGTGTTTGACTCACTGAAAACTGATCATGTGTTTGACTCACTGATCGTGTGTTTGACTCACTGAAAACTGATCATGTGTTTGACTCACTGATCATGTGTTTGACTCACTGAAAACTGATCGTGTGTTTGACTCACTGAAAACTGATCATGTGTTTGACTCACTGAAAACTGATTGTGTGTTTGACTCACTGATCGTGTGTTTGACTCACTGAAAACTGATCGTGTTTGACTCACTGAAAACTGATCGTGTTTGACTCACTGAAAACTGATCATGTGTTTGACTCACTGAAAACTGATCGTGTGTTTGACTCACTGATCGTGTTTGATTCACTGAAAACTGATCGTGTGTTTGACTCACTGAAAACTGATCGTGTGTTTGACTCACTGATCGTGTGTTTGACTCACTGAAAACTGATCGTGTGTTTGACTCACTGAAAACTGATCGTGTGTTTGACTCACTGATCGTGTGTTTGACTCACTGAAAACTGATCGTGTGTTTGACTCACTGAAAACTGATCGTGTGTTTGACTCACTGATCGTGTGTTTGACTCACTGATCGTGTGTTTGACTCACTGAAAACTGATCATGTGTTTGACTCACTGAAAACTGATCGTGTGTTTGACTCTCTGATCGTGTGTTTGACTCACTGAAAACTGATCATGTGTTTGACTCACTGAAAACTGATCATGTGTTTGACTCACTGAAAACTGACGTGTGTCTGACTCACTGATCATGTGTTTGACTCACTGAAAACTGATCATGTGTTTGACTCACTGAAAACTGATCATGTGTTTGACTCACTGAAAACTGACGTGTGTCTGACTCACTGAAAACTGATAGTGTGTTTGACTCACTGATCGTGTGTTTGACTCACTGAAAATTGATCGTGTTTGACTCACTGAAAACTGATCATGTGTTTGACTCACTGATCGTGTGTTTGACTCACTGAAAACTGATCATGTGTTTGACTCACTGATCATGTGTTTGACTCACTGAAAACTGATCGTGTGTTTGACTCACTGAAAACTGATCATGTGTTTGACTCACTGAAAACTGATAGTGTGTTTGACTCACTGATCGTGTGTTTGACTCACTGAAAACTGATCGTGTTTGACTCACTGAAAACTGATCATGTGTTTGACTCACTGAAAACTGATTGTGTGTTTGACTCACTGATCGTGTTTGATTCACTGAAAACTGATCGTGTGTTTGACTCACTGAAAACTGATCGTGTGTTTGACTCACTGATCGTGTGTTTGACTCACTGAAAACTGATCGTGTGTTTGACTCACTGAAAACTGATCGTGTGTTTGACTCACTGATCGTGTGTTTGACTCACTGATCGTGTGTTTGACTCACTGAAAACTGATCGTGTGTTTGACTCACTGAAAACTGATCGTGTGTTTGACTCACTGATCGTGTGTTTGACTCACTGAAAACTGATCATGTGTTTGACTCACTGAAAACTGATCGTGTGTTTGACTCTCTGATCGTGTGTTTGACTCACTGAAAACTGATCATGTGTTTGACTCACTGAAAACTGATCATGTGTTTGACTCACTGAAAACTGACGTGTGTCTGACTCACTGATCATGTGTTTGACTCACTGAAAACTGATGTGTGTCTGCCTCACTGAAAACTGATAGTGTGTTTGACTCACTGATCGTGTGTTTGACTCACTGAAAACTGATCGTGTTTGACTCACTGAAAACTGATCGTGTTTGACTCACTGAAAACTGATCATGTGTTTGACTCACTGAAAACTGATCGTGTGTTTGACTCACTGATCGTGTGTTTGACTCACTGAAAACTGATCGTGTTTGACTCACTGAAAACTGATCGTGTGTTTGACTCACTGATCGTGTGTTTGACTCACTGATCGTGTGTTTGACTCACTGAAAACTGATTGTGTGTTTGACTCACTGAAAACTGATCGTGTGTTTGACTCACTGATCGTGTGTTTGACTCACTGAAAACTGATCGTGTGTTTGACTGAAAACTGATCGTGTGTTTGACTCACT
This sequence comes from Leuciscus leuciscus, assembly GCF_965113295.1. Taxonomy (NCBI): domain Eukaryota; kingdom Metazoa; phylum Chordata; class Actinopteri; order Cypriniformes; family Leuciscidae; genus Leuciscus; species Leuciscus leuciscus. The sequence goes on from NC_138726.1 coordinate 65,834,059, forward strand.
GATTGTGTGTTGGACTCACTGAAAGCAGATTTATTTTCCCTGACGGAGCCGCAGGACAAACTTCTTGTGTTTCTTTTAATTAGTTTTGAGAAGCTGCAGAAGCCTGGAGTGTTTGTTCACTTATTTATTTAATAAAGTGATATTAATTGCAGACTACATCATTTGGGGCGCCGGATCACAATCATATTTCAGTTTCACGTGTTCTCCGTACACACGAGATGACATTTCAGTAAAGTTTCTTTGGTCCTCTGCCCAGTGAACCCATTAACAGACTCGCTTCCCAGCGTTGGGGTTTTGTTTCTCAGATATTAATATGCCGTGTTTTGCTCAGGCTGAAGGTGACTCATTCGTGAACGTTTTGTTGCCATAATCAAATGTCTCATCTTCCTGTTTGTGAACTATTCAGCTGGATCTCAATGCGCTTTCAGAACACAACACACGAAGAGAAAACTAATAACCGAAGGCAAACTCTCGCACCTGAAGCTACAGCAGAGTTACAGTACAGTACAGTTCAGCAGTTTACAGGAGCAGTCATGAGAACATGAGATGGCTCCGGGTTACTGCTGTATATTTGACATTTATCAGGTTATTTTGAGACTGTAAGAACACAGTATCGTCACGGCAGCTTCACATGCGGATCGTTCCAAAACATCTGGATCAGGATGAAGAAACACAGCTAATTCTGACCAAATCAGAACTGTCATCGAGACACTAAAGGTCAAAAACCTTCAACATTAATCAAATAAAAAATACATTCACATACAATTTTAATTTATTTTAATTTATTGTCATTTATATATTTTTAATTGCTAATAATAATTATAATATCATATTGATTATTTTACCATGTTTAAATATAATCACAAAATGTTGTGATTAACAACTCTTTACTAAACTCTTTGTCCAGATGGTGCAGCTCCCCAGTCTCTGCTGTCGATCAATCTGACTCAACAGATCAGCAAACCAACAGTATCATAATTCATCATAACGGAATTGTGTAATATAAAAGCAGCAGTGTCTGATTCTGTGAGTGAGCACAGTAGTTACCACAGTACGCCCCTTAAATATAATTAGCCTACATATATATGATTTTTCAGTCAGAATGGGAATCAAGGCTACATTCCTAGAAGTGTTTGTGTGAACAGATCAAGCGACAATTTGTTTCAACTTGTCAATCCATCTTGATGATGCAGAGGAAACTCTGACCAATGAGGGGACAGCTTCACTCTAAACCATATTGGGTTATTTTTTCTACCCAAATCCTGGGTTGAGTCTTTTGGATCGTTTTGTTTGGGTTATTTTTTCAGTGTTTGGGTAGTTTTTGTGCAACACAGATCCTGGGTCAGACGTAACAACCCAGTGTTTGGGCAGTTTATATGTAACCCAGATCCTGGGTCAGACGTGTAACAACCCAGTGTTTGGGCAGTTTCTGTGTAACCCAGATCCTGGGTCAGACGTAACAACCCAGTGTTTGGGCAGTTTATATGTAACCCAGATCCTGGGTCAGACGTAACACAACCCAGTGTTTGGGCAGTTTTTGTGTTACCCAGCTCCTGGGTCAGACGTAACACAACCCAGTGTTTGGGTAGTTTTTGTGTAACCCAGCTCCTGAGTCAGATGTAACACAACCCAGTGTTTGGGCAGTTTTTGTGTAACCCAGATCCTGGGTCAGACGTAACACAACCCAGTGTTTGGGCAGTTTTTGTGTTACCCAGCTCCTGGGTCAGATGTAACACAACCCAGTGTTTGGGCAGTTTTTGTGTAACCCAGATCCTGGGTCAGACGTAACAACCCAGTGTTTGGGCAATTTATATGTAACCCAGATCCTGGGTCAGACGTAACACAACCCAGTGTTTGGGCAGTTTTTGTGTAACCCAGATCCTGGGTCAGACGTAACACAACCCAGTGTTTGGGCAGTTTTTGTGTAACCCAGCTCCTGGGTCAGATGTAACACAACCCAGTGTTTGGGCAGTTTTTGTGTAACCCAGATCCTGGGTCAGACGTAACACAACCCAGTGTTTGGGCAGTTTTTGTGTAACCCAGATCCTGGGTCAGACGTAACACAACCCAGTGTTTGGGTAGTTTTTGTGTTACCCAGATCCTTGGTCAGACATAACAACCCAGTGTTTGGGTAGATTTTGTGTAACCCAGATCCTGGGTCAGGTGTAACAACCCAGTGTTTGGGTAGATTTTGTGTAACCCAGATCCTGGGTCAGACGTAACAACCCAGTGTTTGGGTAGTTTTTGTGTAACCCAGATCCTGGGTCAGACGCAACAACCCAGTGTTTGGGTAGTTTTTGTGTTACCCAGATCCTGGGTCAGACGTAACAACCCAGTGTTTGGGTAGATTTTGTGTTACTGTAAGAAAAAATGAAGTGGACGTCGAAGATCTCAAAAATGAAGTTTATTACAGCATAGCAGTGGCAAGGTACACCAAGCACCTTGGATTCAGCGGAGTCCCACAGAATGAATCTCATCCTCTCAGCTCAAACATTTATCCTCTATTTCGTTTGTCTTCCCCCTCTACATGTAAATGAAGCTCTGTTTTTAAGTGTAATTTAAGAATAACAGATTCGTCTTCCCTCTCAACATGAGGCTGAAACTCTGTCTTAAATGTAAATTGAGGATCTTTCCTCTGTGCCCACATCTTTGATGTTCTGTGAAATCAGAACAGCAAAAGGTTAAGGTGATAAGATCTATCTGCAGTGGTCACATCTTTGATCTTCTGTTAAAATAGAACGGGTTAAATGTTAAGGTGACAAGCTATTTGAAGTCCCTGTAATCAAGATGGTTATTGGTTGCCCTCTGTGATACTATTTACATATTACTGAGATTGGATGTAATTGTCTCTATATGATAATTAAGCTCTTTTAAGTGAAGGAACATTTTGATATATATATATATATATTGGAGTGGAAGTTGTTGGGAACAGACCATCATTTCTTATAGACCCCCCTTTGATGCTCTTGGCCCAAAGTAGCATCACAACCACTCTCTTTTCGTAGATAACACCTCCCGAACCTGGTGGGCAGGTGCCCCAGTGGCGGCGATAGCCCTGTCTTAGGTTGTTCCCATCTATGGCCATCAGAGAATCTTACCCGTCTTCGGGATCTACGCCTCCTGCACACTGAGTTATGGCTCTACTTCACTTGAGCAAAGTTATCATAGTTTGTGATAATGAAATGTATTTTTTTAATATTTTTTTATACGAGGTAACCAAGAACCATCATATCCACTTGGAACATTCAATATTTATCATGGAATTATCTATAATCTTACGTTTCAGCATGGAACACATACAGCATAACATAATGCACTGACCGATAATAAGAAAGATACATACACATACAGCCGTTTTAAAGGTTACATTCCAAATTAAACTAGAATAGGCCATATCTCCATCATGCATTTGTTTTGCAAAAATCTTGTCTTTCTTCAAGGCCTTGTTGGGCTCTCACAGTGGTGTTCACATCAGTGATGTTAGCATATTGATTAGTTTTGATAACTCAAATAATCAACAATCAATAGACAATATAGTGTGTGTGTGTGTGTGTATGTGTGTGTGTGTGTGTGTGTGTGTGTGTGTGTGTGTGTGTGTGTGTGTGTGTGTGTGTGTGTGTGTGTGTGTGTGTGTGTGTGTGTGTGTGTGTGTGTGTGTGTGTGTGTGTGTGTGTGTGTGTGTCATTTTGTGTCCATTTTCTCAGTGTGGACATCCTTTATCCACTTGTTTTCCCTCTATGTTGAAAAACTGCTGTCCATAGTCTCTGAAATGGTTTGTTTCTGAAATCTCCTCTTGTTTCACTTCTCATTGTCCATTTTTTTTTTTTTCACTTGGAGCGCAAGTCCTTCTAGAAGAAGCAGTCACTGGTGTTGTTCAAGTCTGTGCCTCTTCATCAGTTCCTTCCATCCCATGGTGGGTCTCTCAGGGTTTCTAGGTCTTTTAGGCCTGGAGTTCTGGATCTTGCAGGTCTGGAAATCTCTATTCTTTTATTTTTCTTGAGAAAATCCCCCTGGCTCCACTTCCTTCTCGTCCTTCAAACGACCAGATCACCTTTCTCCAGGAGGTTACACATTTCAGGCAAACATCTCGATGCTTATATCTGAAACTATAATCAAAAGAAGAGGTTGCCCCCCTTTCCCCCACAAGCATCTTTTCACATTCAAACATCAAAGTCACAGAAGTTTCATCTCAAAACATGTTAAAAATTATTTCTAAACATAATGTATTTAAAACATTTATTATACATTACAACTACATATCAATGCTAATAAAACATGTTTCATAAATCATAAAGAATCACCCCCCTTTTGATAGTAAACCTTTTTCTACAATGTGTTACTATCATAAAACTAATTCTAATTTGCATCAGCATTTGCTTGTGACTGAGCTACAGTCATGTTGCTGGTGTAGTGATATGTTTGACAAGGTGTGAATGACTTCTTTATTTCCTTCCAACAGTGCCAACTGGGTTTCTAAATTGCCTATTTTCTTAAGCAAACCACTATAGCCCATCTTTCTTTTGTGTGAAAAGTGAAACTGTCTTGCCTTGTGTCCCATCTTTCCACAAGCAAAACAAACAACTTCCTGATCTTCCATTCTTTTCTCCAAACAGTGCCTTGCAATGTGACCATCCTTCCCACATGCATGACAGACAAAGCTTTGAAGAGGTCTCTCACTGTCTTGACAATGTCTAGCAATGTGACCAGCTTTTCCACATGCATAGCAAAGAATAACACCTTCTGAATTTATTCTTGCAAATCTCCTTGGTCTATGATGGAAACCATTAGACAATGTAGAACATTCTCTCTCGCCAAAGGCAGCAACTGGATGTCTAGATTTGGCAGCTTTCATTTGACTATTTGCATTAGCATTATTGTTGTAAAACTGTGTCATTTTAGCAATAATGTCATTATATTCAGAGAGTGGTGTAACTAGCATTGTCACAGCAGACCGGGTGAGTGGGTCACATTTGTTAATCAAGGCAGACTTGAAACTGACATCATTCTTAGTAATATCAGGATTGCCACTGAAAGTCTTAAATGTCTCCAATAATCGTTCTGAGAATGCTGCTGGGTGTTCCCCTTTTCTCATTTGCATCTCAGATATCCTATCCCAATTAACTGACATCACACCTAAGACTTCAAGCAGTGCCTTTTTCCTCTCTGACTTAGTAGCAGTTCTGTTCTTCACTTTCTGAGTTAAGGCTCCAGACAAAGTGTCAGGCAAACACATTCTTAGCAATACGCATGCATCACCATCTGTAAAATTGTAAACTTCAGCATATTCCTCTAAGTTTTTCAGAAAATCTAATGCATCTTGTTTGGCAGGATCAAATTTACCAATATTCTTGATCACAGTTTCTAGTTCAGTTGGATTAAATCCTCGGACTATGGTAGAAGTCATTGGTTCTTCCCTTCCTTCTCTAGCACGCATAGTCGTAGTAGCATGGACTGGTGCCATGGGAAATCTGACTCTACAGTCAGAGTATTGGCTATTTAATGACTGAGAAACTTTTTCCAAACCCTCAGTCCTGTCTTCCTGTAAATCTGGCATCTCTGGAACTGGGTTACACAATGTGACACCTAACAATGTCTTACTAGGGTTTTTCTCAGTTGTGCCATTCTTTATCATAAACTGACAAGCCGCCTTCGCCTCCTCCAAATTGTTGGACAATGTTTCCACAGATGATTTAAGCATACTATTGTTAGTTCTAAGAAGTACAATCTCATTCTGCATCTTTACCTTTTCTTCTTTCCATATCGTTTCACTAGCAAGGTAATTTTTTGTAGAAATTACCCCAACACTGAGTCGCTCATTTTCAGCCTCTAACTCATCTACTCTCCTCCTAGTTACTTTGTATGAAGCAAAAAGTGCTTGAAGCGCATTAGCAATTTTCCCATTTTTGTTCTTAGGCATTTTGGGATCATTTTCAAACTTAGAGATAGCCCACTTGTACGGTTTATCAACAATATTCTCTATTCCGTCAAACATTCCCTGAGAACCGTGTTTAGCGATGTATTTAACAATAATTTCTTCCATTTTCAAAAGTCTTATCAAGCTTTAAAATATCTCGTGGTCTAATAGTTATTCACAAAGTCTGATTTAAATGACTACACGTTATCTAGTTCCTTTAAGATATCTGTTAGTCTAATTATTCACAGCTCCAGTACTTCGGACACAAATGATCAAAATAGCCACACTACCTGAGGCTTCTAAACTTAACCACAGCCACAATCCATTGGTCCTTAAATTTCGTTACGCAAAACAGTTAAGAAATGCAACACTGTCACAGTACGTCGGACAAAACCACACTATGTCTGGTTTTATGGTATATTCTTAAAACAACTTGGCCACAGTACGTCAGGCTTAAACAATATCAAAAAAATTAACACTGTCACAGTACGTCGGACACAACCACACTACGTCGGGTTTTTATGTTATTTTCTTAAAACAGCTTGCTTATCAGTACTTCGGGTTCAAACAATATTTATGAATTTTAAAACAATGCCACAGTACGTCGGGCAAAACCACACTGCTTCGGGTTCTTTGTTTTAAACTTCACAAAGTCACGGCACATCAGACTCACTAGTCTAGCCTATGCTATAACACACAATAGTTGTGAAATAATTCTGTGACCACACTGCGTCGGGTCTATTCAATTACTTTAGAATTTCCTCAGAATTATTACAACTTCACAATCGGTTTCAAGTACATTAGAAACATACACATTTGTTTCAGTTACTTTAGAAACAACCCATCTGAAATAACTCTGTCACCACACTACTTCGGGTTTATTCAATTAGCCTACTTTAGAATCTTAACAGAATTATAAGAGACCAACACCAAATTTCAGTTACTTTAGAAACTTTACACTTAAGCACTTTGTTTCAATTACTTTAGAAACAACAATTCCAATACAAGTCTGCTACCACACTGCTTCGGGCTTATTCAGTTACGTTAGAATCTTTAACAAAAATGTACGGAATAGGCTTAAAACTCCTCCTGCTAATACTGAATAAACCAAATTCGATCTCTTCTGTCCTTAATTTTTCTTTTCTAGATTTTTTTTTAAACCGAGGAATTCCTTGACAAAAACAGCATAAATGAAAGAAAACAGCTTTTTCTTACCTTTTCCCTTTTTTGTTGGAAATCCGTCGATTCCTGGGTCTGGCTCGCCAATGTAAGAAAAAATGAAGTGGACGTCGAAGATCTCAAAAATGAAGTTTATTACAGCATAGCAGTGGCAAGGTACACCAAGCACCTTGGATTCAGCGGAGTCCCACAGAATGAATCTCATCCTCTCAGCTCAAACATTTATCCTCTATTTCGTTTGTCTTCCCCCTCTACATGTAAATGAAGCTCTGTTTTTAAGTGTAATTTAAGAATAACAGATTCGTCTTCCCTCTCAACATGAGGCTGAAACTCTGTCTTAAATGTAAATTGAGGATCTTTCCTCTGTGCCCACATCTTTGATGTTCTGTGAAATCAGAACAGCAAAAGGTTAAGGTGATAAGATCTATCTGCAGTGGTCACATCTTTGATCTTCTGTTAAAATAGAACGGGTTAAATGTTAAGGTGACAAGCTATTTGAAGTCCCTGTAATCAAGATGGTTATTGGTTGCCCTCTGTGATACTATTTACATATTACTGAGATTGGATGTAATTGTCTCTATATGATAATTAAGCTCTTTTAAGTGAAGGAACATTTTGATATATATATATATATATTGGAGTGGAAGTTGTTGGGAACAGACCATCATTTCTTATATTACCCAGATCCTGGATCAGACGTAACAACCCAGTGTTTGGGTAGTTTTTGTGTAACCCAGCTCCTGGGTCAAATGTAACAACCCAGTGTTTGGGCAGTTTTTGTGTTACCCAGATCCTGGGTCAGACGTAACAACCCAGTGTTTGGGTAGATTTTGTGTTACCCAGATCCTGGGTCAGACGTAACATCCCAGTGTTTGGGTAAATTTTGTGTTACCCAGATCCTGGGTCAGACGTAACAACCCAGTGTTTGGGTAGATTTTGTGTTACCCAGATCCTGGGTCAGACGTAACAACCCAGTGTTTGGGCAGTTTTTGTGTTACCCAGATCTTGAGTCAGACGTAACAACCCAGTGTTTGGGTAGATATTTTGTTACCCAGCTCCTGGGTCAGATGTAACAACCCAGTGTTTGGGTAGATTTTGTGCTACCCAGATCCTGGGTCAGGTGTAACAACCCAGTGTTTGGGTAGTTTTTGTGTTACCCAGATCTTGGGTCAGACGTAACAACCCAGGGGTTTAGTTATTTATCGCGGGCTTTTTGCGACCTCTTCAGGAGAGAGCAGTGCAGCTCCATCAAATAGATTCATGTCTTCGGTAAAATACAGGATTGTGTAATTTTTTTGTATCTATACATCGTTATTGTGAGATGTTGCCTTAGAACCGAACCAAGAAAAATCCCTTTAAGTGCCTGTTTGGTAACGAAGCGAAGGATATTCAGGCTTTCCACTGACCTGCGTGACGCTGTCCCTCATGGTGGGCGAGCGCTGCTTGCGTGTGGTGGTGGTGGCCATTGTGGTGGTGGTCTCCATGATGGTGGTGGACATGTCTGCGAGCGGCGTGGTGGAGGTGGTGTCGGTCGTCATCACCGAGGGCACATCTCCCACCAGACGCAGGTTCCCCTGCACCTGAACGTTTGGGTCGCCCTCGGCCGCCAGCTTCAGGACCTGCAGGCCATTATAATACAGACCCGAGATCTGACCCTGGAAGTTTCGACCCTTCTCTCCGCCGCCCACCTTGATGAACGCCTGGCTGTTGAAGATCGTCAGCTGCCGACCTGCAGAGACGGAGGAAACACCACAGCGATCAGAGTCGGGACGGAAAAACGGATGCAAACCTCTGATCCGGTAACACTTCACATCAACTCCAGCTCAGTTATCCAGTCAGGCCACTGATATAATGTGCATCTCATCGTAATGCTTCACATTAAAGGGATAGTTCACCCAAAAATGCAAATTAGTCCATGATTTACTCACCCTCAAGTCATCCTAGGTGTATATGACATTATTCTTTCAGACAAATACAATCAGAGTTATATAAAAAAAATGTCCTAGCTCTTCCAAGCTTTATAATGGCAGTGAATGGCCATTTAAGTCCTTCATAAAAGTGCATCTGTCCATCATAAAAGTTAATCCATCCATCATAAAAGTGTATCTATCCATGATAAAAGTGCATCTATCCATCATAAAAGTGCATCTATCCATCATAAAAGTGCATCTATCCATTATAAAAGTGCATCTATCCATCATAAAAGTGTATATGTCTATCATAAAAGTGCATCTATCCATTATAAAAGTGCATCTATCCATCATAAAAGTGTATATGTCTATCATAAAAGTGCATCTATCCATCATAAAAGTACATCTATCCATCATAAAAGTGCATCTGTCCATTATAAAAGTTCATCCATCCATCATAAAAGTGTATGTCTATCATAAAAGTGCATCTATCCATCATAAAAGTACATCTATCCATCATAAAAGTACATCTATCTATCATAAAAGTACATCTATCATAAAAGTGCATCTATCCATCATAAAAGTACATCTATACATCATACAAGTGCATCTATCCATCATAAAAGTACATCTATCCATCATAAAAGTGCATCTGTCCATTATAAAAGTTCATCCACCCATCATAAAAGTGTATATGTCTATCATAAAAGTGCATTTATCCATCATAAAAGTGCATCTATCCATCATAAAAGTGCATCTGTCCATTATAAAAGTTCATCCATCCATAAAAGTGTATGTCTATCATAAAAGTGCATCTATCCATCATAAAAGTGTATCTGTCCATCATAAAATTACATCTATCCATCATAAAAGTGCATCCATCCATCATAAAAGTGCATCTATCCATCATAAAAGTACATCTATCCATCATAAAAGTTCATGCATCCATCATAAAAGTGTATATGTCTATCATAAAAATGCATCTGTCCATCATAAAAGTGTATCTATCCATCATAAAAGTACATCTATCCATCATAAAAGTACATCTATCCATCATAAAAGTGCATCTGTCCATTATAAAAGTGCATCTGTCCATCATAAAAGTGCATCTGTCCATCATAAAAGTGCATCTGTCCATCATAAAAGTGCATCTGTCCATTATAAAAGTTCATCCATCCATCATAAAAGTGCATCTATCCATCATAAAAGTACATCTATCCATCATAAAAGTACATCTATCCATCATAAAAGTGCATCTGTCCATCATAAAAGTGCATCTGTCCATCATAAAAGTGCATCCGTCCATCATAAAAGTGCATCTGTCCATTATAAAAGTTCATCCATCCATCCATCATAAAAGTGCATCTATGATCTATCCATCATAAAAGTGCATACAGTGATAGACAGATACATAGATTAATTTTTATGATGGACACAGTGTTGTTTTTGGCAGCCCTTTTAGTTTTAGTCTTAGTCTTAGTCTTTTGGACGAAAATGCTTGATAGTTTTAGTCAAGTTTTAGTCGACGAAAACACAAAAAGGTTTTAGTCAAGTTTTAGTCAATTTTAGTAAAAAAAAAAAAGTAGTCTTTAACAAATTAATTTAGGTTAAAAAGTATTGGAAATGGGCTTAGGTTTGACAGGTTGTAGCAAGTGTTGCAATTCAAGTGTTGTAACTCAATTCAATTTGAGCTACTACAAGATTACACACAGATAAAGTGGTAACAGTGGAATCACTGTTTTACTCCAAAAAAGCCAGGAATAAAAACATTCTTACTTTGGCAATTGTGGCTTTATTATATAATTAGTTAAATAATCATTTATGTTATAAGTGATGTTATAATCTAAGTTATATAATAATTATATATTACTTTGTACCAATTAGCCTACTAAACTAATGCTCGGACAACACTCGGTCTCTCTCGCGCGCTGTCGCTCGCTCGCGCAGTTCGTTCCGCTTTTCTCCAGTCCGGCGCCTCATATAGAAGATGTGTGGCGAGTGACTAGCCGCAGCCACAGGTGTGTTGTTGTTGTGTGTTGTGTGGGTGCGCGGCATGGCGGCAGCCGGGTGGTGGGCGTACCCAAAACAAGGATAGGAAGCGGCAGCATTGCTGATACTTTTTTAGCTCTAAACAGACAGATTTCACGCAAAATAGGCAGAAATGACATGCATTGTAAACCTCAGACTTATAATCATTTTCGTTCCGTCTCGTCTCGTCAACGAAAACTCGAAAACGTCTCGTCATGTTTTAGTCACCTTAGAGCCATTTTTAGCTAGTCATCATCGCGTTATCGTCATAAAAAAAAGGTGCGTCAACGAAATCATTTCGTTATCGTCATCGTTGACGAAAACAACATTGATGATGGACAGATGCACTTTTATGATGGATAGATGCACGTTTCTGAGCTTAAGTCTGTTGGTTGCAATCCACTGCCATTATAAAGCTTGGAAGAGCCAGGACATTTTTTAATATAACTCTGACTGTGTTCGTCTGAGAGAAGAGTGTCATATACACCTAGGATGAGTTGAGGGAGAGTAAATCATGGACTAATTTTCATTTTTGGGTGAACTATCCCTTTAAGCATTTTGTCTTATAATTTAGTTTTGCATTATCTTGTATCAAATTTTATCACTATTTATTTTCGTACTGTATGAACGATACCTTTAACTCAATTCGTGTTACCAAGAGCAAGATTTGCGGTTTATCAGTTAGTTTCTCTCACTCATAAACCACGTTCATCATCATCATCATCATCATCTCCATGGAAACGCGACGGTGGGCAGAAATGACCTTTGGAGGGTTTCAGAGAGCGAGAGATGGACAGAATGAAAAAGATGATGACGATGATGGGAAATATACAGATTTATTAAAGAGTGACAGAAACAGAAAGGGAAAGTTTGGAGGGTGTTTGGGTTTCTTGATACTGTCGACTTTGGGTTTAAGACACTTAATATTGAGTAAAATTATTGATCTGAATGCACTGACACAATCAAAACACTATCTCTCTCACACACACACACACACACACACACACACACACGCACGCACGCACACGCACGCACACTCACTCACTCGCTCACTCACTCACTCACACACTCACTTGCTCGCTCGCTCACTCACTCACACACACACACTCTCACACACTCACTCACACACACACACTCACTCACTCACTCACTCACTTGCTCGCTCGCTCACTCACTCACACACACACACTCTCACACACTCACTCACACACACACTCACTCACTCACTCAGTCACTCGCTCACTCACTCGCTCGCTCACTCGCTCGCTCACTCACTCACTCAGTCGCTCGCTCACTCACTCACTCACTCACTCACTCACTCACTCACTCACTCACTCACTCACACACACACTCACACTCATACTCAGTCACACACTCACTCACACACACTCTCACTCACTCACTCACTCACTCACTCACTCACTCACTCACACACACACTCACACTCATACTCAGTCACACACACACACACACACACACACACACACACTCACACATACACACACACACACTCACTCACTCACTCACTCAATCGCTCACTCACTCGCTTGCTCGCTCACTCACTCACACAGACACACAAATAAACACACACACAAATAAATAAACACACACACACACACACACACACACACACACACACACACACACACACACACACACACACACACACACACACACACACACACACACAAACACACACTCACTCACTCAATCGCTCACACACACAGACACACAAATAAACACATACACACACACAGATCACACTATGTCCGTCACACATCTTGACCTCGGTGAATGTTTTTGACTTTCTGTTCCTGAGTAATAAGATCATAAATGTTCATAAATGTCTCTTTTCACCTCCTGTGACGTTTTTCATCAACTTTATTTCAGATCAAAACCCTCTGTGTGAAGAAAGACAGATCAGATGAGATCTGTGTGTTTGGTCTCACACAACGCTTCTGTCTGACCGTGAGCTCGACTAAAACCTCCCAAAACGACCCGAAAACTCCAGCACAGTGAATTATTCAGACAAACATGATTTGAGCTCCTCAGACCCAGTGAAAACTCTGTGATGGAGAGAAATAAACGAGTGCGAGGGAAGATGTTTTGATTGGTTCAGAGAGAGAGAGAGAGAGAGAGAGAGAGAGAGAGAGAGAGAGAGAGAGAGAGAGAGAGAGAGAGAGAGAGGGAAGAAATGGATGAAAGATAAATAAATATGTCTGTGTGTGTGTGTGTGTGTGTGTGTGTGTGTGTGTGTGTGTGTGTGTGTGTGTGTGATAGGGCTGGCCCTATTAGTCCACTAACCGTTAGTCGACTAGAAGAGGTTTTGGTCGACAAACATTTTATTAGTCGTTTAGTCGCAGAAGAAAAAAAAACCTCCACAGGAAGTGGCGAAATCACGCAGTCTGAGACATATATCTATAGAAAGCTTGAAGTGTCTACTTGTAAATGAACCAATTCAAATCGAAATTATTATTCTCAGATTATGTAATCCATATGAAACGAGCTTATAGTCGGAGATGACTAAATCTCTGCTGCCCAAAACACAGAAAACATTACCAAGAAATTATTAAAATGTTTATACGGTCTCCTTCTGTTTTTTCACGACACATAATCATTACGTCTGCTGGAGCGCAGTGTGTGTGTTTGAGCGCTGATAAGGCTATGTAATATATATAGGCAATTAAAGGCTTGTCATTATGATTTATGGCTTATTAATATAAACGCGCGATTGGTCGACAAATCGCTTAAATTAACGATTACTAGTCTACTAGAAACATCTTTAGTCGAGGGCAGCCCAAGTGTGTGTGAGGTCGTCTCTGATCCAGCACACTTGAGTGTGTGTTTAAACAGTGATAACTAAAGGTTATGAATCTGTTGAATATTCTCAGATCTTGAAACGCAGCTCTTGTGAGGAAGTTTTCCTCTGACGCTGTGAGATTCTTCACAAACCTCAACTATATATATGCGGTTACCGGGGTCTTCTGCTGTTGCTATGGAGGTTTTTAATGTCGTTATGCGACCCGTCACTAGGTGGCGACTGTATTAAAAACTTGTTTTCATGATGGATTTATTCAAACATACATTAAATAATGAAGACATCACATTTACTTTCATTCATTTAGCAGATGCTTTAATCCAGAGTGATTTACAAATGAGGAATACGGGTGATTCATCTCATATTTTTACTAACAGGTTAAGAAAAAATATATTGATATGTTATCTAGTACATGTATAAGTAAAATTTTACAATAAGGTTTCATTCGTCAACATTAGTACATGAACTAACAATGATTAATACTTCTAAAGCCTTTTTTATGTTAGACTATGTTGATTTCAACACTTCTTAATACATTGAACAAAATTATAAACGCAACACTTTTGTTTTTAGAACAATATTTGAGAGAAATAGGCCTTTTGTGTACATAGAAAAATTCTTAGATCTTTGAACCCACATTTTAGAGCGGCCTTTTATTGTGGCCAGCCCTAAGGCACACCTGTGCAATAATCATGCTGTCTAATCAGCATCTTGATACGCCACACCTGTGAGGTGGATGGATTATCTCGGCAAAGGAGAAGTGTTCACTAACAGATCTGTGAACAATATTTGAGAGAAATCTGCCTTTTGTGTACATAGAAAAAGTCTTAGATATTTGAGTTCAGCTCATGAAAAATGGGGGCAAAAACAAAAGTGTTGCGTTTATAATTTTGTTCAGTGTACATTATTAAAATCAAAACTGTTTATTATGTATTACTACACAGTAGTAATTACTTACTACACAGTAGTATTACTTACTAATGATTGCTTAGGCTATAGTTAGTTTAATTGCTTCTATTGCTCTCCTTATTTGTAAGTCTCTTTGGATAAAAGCCTCTGCTAAATGATTCAATGTATTATTTCACTGGATCTGAGCTAATATGAACTAACAACGAACAGTTGCATCTTCATTGACTACTGTATTCAAATACTAAGAAACATGGTTTATTATAAAACTGTTTTGTCCCTGAAAGTTGATATTTTTAGTGCATCGCTAGTTGTAAACACATAACCACAGTCACACGGAATCAGGAATTCAGCACTATCGTGTCCATCTGATCTGTGATGGATCAAATGATGTGACATGAGAACCAAAAACCGGGACAGAAACTCTTATTAACGTGGAGTTTTCCTCGAGCTGGTGAAAACACACTGTCAGGATGAATAAAGCGCCCGGTGAGGAATCTCACGTGTTTCTGCAGGAGTTTTGTGCGGAGACGAATGAGCTTTCTAGAAGCTTCTGCGCTCTCTAATAGAAAAGCCTGTGTTGTTTCTCTCTGGAGTAATTTAACAGTGAGAAAGTGTTGAAACAGAGCTGAACCGCAGTGATTTAGGAGCGCGTTTCTGCTGTAAAACAAATGTGTTCTGCGCTCGCATTTCCCCGCTGAGGTCTTTCTTCAGGAAGAGAAATAAAAGCACAGAAGAAATCAATGCACTGCGGTTATTTGTAATCTCTGGCTGTGTCTCTCTCGGCTTCACAATAAAACATGAGAGATGGAGAAGCATCAGATACAGGAGAACAGGGGATGATATGAACAGAAATAAAGGCTCTTCTGCAGGAATTGAGCCGTTAAACCCTTTTTTCCTCTTCATTGAGCTGTGTGGAGGTGCTGCCATCTTGGATTTATAACACGTTCTGTCTGATCTAACTCAACGTCACACGAGAGAGTCTTTCTCCACACATTCACTGGCCTTTTCCACAGTGATCCTGGAATACTGGGATGTGTGACGGACCCCGTGCAGTCTGGACTATTGCTGCGTTTACTCAACATGAGACTCACCCACAACTCAGTAATGTGACATCGTACACATTCAGGACTTTACTTTGACTTTTTAAGGAGATACACCACAGTAAAAATGTTAACTAACAGATATCCCCATACTTACCCAGTAGATTCATCACAGTACGTTAAGACATTTGTTTTGTATTACAAGTCTTCTAGGTAACACTTTACAACAAGGTTCATTAGCTAACATTAGCTGACTACATTAGTTAGCATGAACTAATCTTAACCTTAATTGAACATTCTCCTGTAGGATTATAAGGATTGTTAAAGATTATAGAGACAAAAACATAGTTTCATTCACAGTAAGAGCAGGAATATGAATCAGTGATTTATTTATATTTCATGTTGACAATCCTAAAAGTCAATAGTCCAAACTGCATTCACAGACATGACAGTTCACACAGTGAATCAACACATCATGTGCTTCATCTTTTATTCTCACACATTTATGTGTTAAAGGGACCGTATTCTCTCGGCAAACGTTCCAAAGTAGAACGTTTACTCTTTCAATGGATCTGATTCATTCACAAATAACTTTTGACAAAGAATAATGTCGGTTTAGCCCTCTGAGATTCACTCCAGCGCTGCATGCGGGTTAGCTCTATTTAGATGCTTCGTCGGCTTTGACTGATAATCCGTATTCTTCATCGGATCGCTGTTCATTCGGTTATGTGAGTTTAGAAACCGGTTTATGACTGAGGGCTTCAACTTTATCGAGTCCAATGTAAACTAGAACGAGAAGAACAGCGGTGGCCCTCAGGGTTTAGAAGAACGCTCGAGTCTTTGGTTTGGACCCCTGTCAGTAAATCCTGGAGTTTCTTTAACCCTTTGAGTCGACAGAGCGTCCTCTACACTGAAATACTTACTTTAATAAACCTTCAGAACATCTGATCGTGTCTGTTTTAAAGTCGTTGATCAGCACATCTACACCTCAACGCTCAGACTGAGATTCTCATGTTCAGCTCGTCAAAGAGACTCTCAGTATGAACCTGGAACTTCGCTTTACAAACGCATTGATTGGCATGTTATTGATCTATATAAACATCTGTTTTTAAAAAGAGCTGTTGTCCATCTGCATTTTTGTCTTGTTTTCCAGCACTATCATCTAAACATTCTTAAATCAAGATACAATTACTTTAGATACAAAAACTAAGTGGATAAGAAGTCTTGTTTTCTGAGCAATTACTAAAAGTTTGTTTATTATTGAAACAAGAAAAAATATATGCCAATGGGATCAGAAATATAAACGTGTTTTCCTTCTGAATGAAGTTTATGTTTGGCCCATTGGTATACACGAGTAAATGCATATTGATTTAAGAACGTTCAGATATTTGTACAGTAGAACAAGATATACTGAGGAAGAACAACACTTTATACAGTGTAAAACCCCATGGCATTAGATAATAAATACTCCAAATTGTTCATAAAGAGATATTTGTTAGATTTCTACCAATTGCCATTGGCTCGGCTAAGTCCAGTTGCACAGCATTTTGCAGCTTTTAGACATTCAGTCTCTACTCTTCAATACATAGGCATCGAGGTAGTTAAGTATCCACGTCGTGGAGGTGACATTGATAAATTGCTTTTACAGCGTGAGGCTTTTTGGATTTTCACATTAAACACGTTGTCCCCTAGAGGACTTAATGAAGATTTTGATATTCGTCCATTTCTTTGAATTGTTATACATATGTGTGTGTGTTTCTCTTTTTCTCTTTTTGTATGTAATACATCAAAGGTTTTGGAGTGATTACTTTAATTTAATTATTTTGATGTATTTTTGCAGGTATCAAGAAAAGTGTTTTTTGAAGTGCATATTAATAATGATACTGTTGTATTTTGCATAGTTTTTTAGATATTTTTGTGTGTATATATATTTTTCTTTTTTTCTTTTTTCTTGTTTTGTATTGGTTAGTAATATGATGTTTGGACATGTGATCACCTGGAGATATAAAGGGTTGCACATCTGTAGTCAATTTGTCTGATGAAGAGCCTGCGTGCTCGAAACGTAACATACGCTATGCGATAGTTGTCTTGAAAATAAATATTTTTGATAATTTTGGAGCTTAGGTGTTGCCGACTTTATATTTTATTCTTTACTTGTTTGTTTTTTAGTCGAGCACCCTTTTGAGACTGATGTGCGTGCTTTTGTTTCATTTTTCTCGGCTTGCTTGGGGACATTCAATTTAACATTTAATATCCACGCATCAGTCCTGTTCCACCCTCAAAAACAGGAAGTGAATTAATTTAGCACATGTGCGACAGGAAGTGAGGAGCTTCTGGACACAAAGGGTTAAAGTTGGCATAATTTAGCCGGAGCGACGACACAGCGAAGATGAAACAGAGGCACTGAGATAGAGTCCCTTTAACTGGAGTTTAGATGTTCTGAGCAGTGAACAGTGCGTGTTGCTGGGGTTAAGGGAGGGTTATGTGGGGGTTATTGGTAAGGTTAATACTCTGGAGAAGTGCAGTCCCATTGTCAGATGTCTGAACATCACGCATCTGAGGATCGCAGCGCAACTCTTTAGCAAGTCACACTTCTTCGAATTCGACAGAGGAATTAAACTCTGGTGGTTTTGATGTCTCTAATCATTTTCCACATGTGAAGATCGCTGGACATGGATGTTTTCGGCTGCGTCTCTGGGCGTGCACTTCATCCAGAGATGTGTTTAGCGTGATTAGACAGGTCGTTCATTAGTGGGGTTTGTGCTGTTTAATTACCTTTGTCGAGTAGCCATTCGTCAACTACCCGACCGAGTCGGTACGGGATTCTTTGCCTAGCAATAGCCAGCCGTTCATTATCAAAGTTCCCTTTGAAGAACAAACAAATTCAACAGGTTACAATCTGGAAGGTCAAAGGTTAAAGATTAGAGGTTAGAGAGAACGTTTAGCAGGTTATGAACTTTAAAATCAGATTTAACACCTTCAAGGCTTTAAACATCGTTTTTTTTTTTGAGGTTAGAAAGTGAACCAAGCTCTGGTTACCAAGTGTTTTAAACATGAGTTAAGCATATTTATGAGTCATTTTAGAGGTGGAATATTACTTAAGGATAATTACAGTGCATTAAAGTGTCATAATGAAGGTGGAAAAGCAACATCAACTCATTAAAAATGCATAAAGAACATTTTCATATCAGTCCTGGTGAACATCAAAACTGTAGAACTGCAGGAAGATGTTTTCTGTTTCAGGTCAAATAACCACACGTTCTTCAGTGCATTGATTTAGTTTGATTAGCACTTACTAAACAGAAAATCATTAAATAAAAACCTGGAAAAAATAAGAATCAAGACAACTTTTCCATTTTTGTGGAAGTACTAAAATAACAAGAACTTAAACTGAAGTAATAAACACAAACTATATAGACATATTAAAAATCACATACTATTAAACATAACAAGAACACAACCAATGCAAGTAGAAAATGTAAAAATATAAACAAATTCAAAATATGAATCGAAACTAGAATAGCACTGATCACACCAAACCTGTCTGACTTGTAGACACACACACACACACACACACACACACACACACACACACACACACACACACACACACACACACACACACACACACACACACACACACACACACACACACACACACACACACACACACACACACACACACACACACACACACACACACACACACACACACACACACACACACACAAACACACACACACACTGAGAATAAATCAGTGTGTTGCTGCAGGACCTGTGGAGATCATTATGATTCATATATAAACACTTATTGTGAGAGAAACTCACACTGTGAAAGTGAGAATCTGCTGGCGTGACGTCTCATGGTGTCGTCTCTGTAGTGAATCAGAGTCAGTTCTTTAATTATCGTCAGCAATCTTTCCTCTCCGTCTTTAATGAAGTCGCTGCTATAGAGCGACGGACTCTTAATAACTCCTGCATCTCGACTGCACACGATCTCATCATAATCCACACATGCATCTCTACTCGCGCTGGCCATCAGAGTCAGCTTTATTAGCAGGATCAGATCCTCTGGGTCATATACCAACAATATATCAATATAAAGTGTTGCTTGCATGAAGTATTCAGATGGTTTCTTTCAGGGGTGTAAAATACTTACTACTATACTGTTTCACTATACTTCAGTATTATTTTGGGTGATTTGTACTTTACTCTTCTACTTAAGGCCAGACACTACAGGCAATACAGTTGTCTTTTCATGCACTAGTTAATCTTGAGATTTTGTCTTATTTCAGACTGTAAAATCTAATTAGTTAGACTTACTTGAAAAAAGCATGCAAACCGACTACCTCAAAAAACGAAGTAAAGTGAACTAGGAATTGTTTTGTTGTACTGACAAATTCGTAGTGAGTTTAGTTCACTTACACAAGCGTTCTAGTAACTAAAACTAACTATAACTATAACTAACTAAAAGTAACTATAATAAATAAAATGTAATTGTTACCATTGTTGTGTTTGTGTGCTGAATGTTGAAGTGTGTGTGTGACTCAAGCATGATGTTGTCACACATATAGAGAGAATATATAAACCCAAGTAAAATTTTCACAAGGTGTTTATCATTATTCAACATGAAAAATAGACTAATGACTTTGTTAGAAGCTAAAGGTCACCTTTTCAAAGCAACCTGTGTATTACTAACTTCCCTTCCTTTGAAACCAAATAACTGTGATTTCTTGTTGCATCACTGCATCAATAGCAAGAGAATTACAATCATATCAGTTAAGTTCCGAGTGCCGAATCAGAGGAACACTGATCACCATAAGCGCGAGTGCAGACTATCTATTATTTTAGGAAAACCAACATCAGCGTATGTGATGTCTCGAATGTGTCAGTTGTATTGACAATTCAACTTTCAAGATGACTTTGGGAAATCAGTGAATGCAACTAGAGAAAAGTATCGGCAAAAGAGGAGGAAATTCCCGCCTCAAAAACAAATCTTTTAAGCTCGACAACATGTGCTCAAATCATTCATTAATCTTTACTTGGGTTTTCTGAGTAAACTATAGTGTGCGAGCAGAAGAGAAGATTTTTACAATTAAGTTAAGACATTAAGTAAAGTTAACTAAAATATCTTAGTTAGAACAACTGTTGGATTTTTATTTTATTACACTTTATCTATTTGCGTCTGTATATTTCAGTTACTATACATGTTGTTAAATGAGTTTTTTCTCCACTTCTGTAACTCTGACATACACCAACATTTAGAGTTTTATTCACATCTATATCCTGAAGGTTTTTACAGAGGGGTTTGTTCATATATCATTCAACCTGATTTTAATAACATTTCATTCCTAAAAACATGGAGAAAATTTGTTTTTTTTCTTCTTCTGAGAAATCCATAAACCCCTCATTAAAAACCTTAGACTCTCAACAAAATCATACACTCATTTTGAACCTTTATCCAATGTTCAGATTTATGTTCTGGAATGTTTGCAAATTAGATTACATTTACTTATTTAATTAGCATATTTAAACAACGTTTCAGAAAAGTTGTAATATAAAACAATTGTCTTAGATATCAATATATATCAATAAATGAATTTTTCTCCACTTCTGTAACACTTACACACAGCAACATTTAGAGTTTTATTCACATCTATATCCTGAAGGTTTTTACTGAGGGGATTGTTCATATCTCCTTCAACCTGATTTATATAACATTTTATTCCTAAAAACATGGAGAAAATGTGTGTGTTTTTTTCCATCTGTTGACAATATTTTCTGATTTTCTGATAAAAATAGATACATTTTTTTAACTCTAATATCTCAACAAAATCAAACAAGAATTTTGAATCAGGCTTTATCTAATGTTCATATTTATATTCTGGAAATGTATGCAAATTAGTGCATTTAATGCATAGATTGATTTTAAATATAACATTTTAGAAAACTTGTAATAGAAAATGTAATGAACTGTGATTAATTAAGTGGTTAAGTATGGTGATATCTACTATTATTATTAGTTAATCATTAAGTGTCCTGCCATAATTACATTTCCCAAAGAAAAATACAGTACTTTCACTCACTGTTTGCCGGATTACATTTTATATCTTTATTACATCTTACTTCAAATACAGTTTAAAGTTTTACTTTTTTACTTTGACTCTAGTATGTTCTTAGTTTGATTCTTGTAATCGAGTACGTAATTCACACAGTATCCATACAGTACTTCCACTTATATCATTTATTTTGAGTATTTTACACCTCTGGTTTCCTTTACATGTGAGATCACTGTGAGACCGAGTGTGTGTGAGATGGAAACAGCCCTCACAACATCTATATCAAACACATCAGATGCGGTTCTCTTACGAGAGGTCTCTCGTACTTGCTTAAGATATCTTACGCTAGGGGAAAACCTCTTTTCCTCGAGATATTGAAGCCAAAAATTATCCTTAATTTTGCAATAATGTAAAACGCATTGCAGCAGCATGCAGACATGGGCGAGACAGCTCGCGCGCCCATTGGCTGCTCTGCGGCAACTGCACCAGCCTATCGATAGAGGCCCCTCATGACGTCAGAACCAATGAGGGTGCTTCGCGCCCATTACGTCATGTCCCGCCGAAAGCGGGTGGGGCTAGGGCTATAAATACGGCCCAGAGAGGCTGGTTTGGTCAGTTTTTCATCTCTTCAGCGGGCCTTCGCATCGCTGGATCCTGAGAGGAAGCCGCGCCGTCTGAGTCAAGCACCCAGCGGGATTAGTGCATCTGAAGCTGCTGGTCGCTTCTGCTGACGCTTTCCGGCGTACATATCCTTTTCTCTGCTACTGTGTTTTGTGTATGTGTGTGTGTTCGCCGCCGCGACACACACTCTCATTGCACTAAAAGAGCCAGGTGTCTTTTTCAAGACGCCCCTTTCCCCCCCAACCCGCAAAGCTCGCCGGTGCGCCCGCTTGCCTTGCCTGCTTGGAGGATGATACCTGCTCTCCCTCTGTTCGAGCCGCGCAAACCGCGCCGTTCACAGGGGAGGCTGGAAGCGGACGGTCGGGGTTAGTTTTTCTTTACGTACAAGAAAGCTACCCTGCCCCTGCGCCCCATTCACGCGTCACTCACCGGCGAAAGGAGAAAATAGTGTTTATAGTCCCGCCGGACTGACCTGAATTTTCGCACACATTTCTCAGTTCCCTGATCAGGCGACTGGAAATATAAATATTGCAGCGCCTGCAAGCAAACGCCGAAGGAAACCTGTTGACGCTCTTATATGCTCGTGCATCCGAAAGCCTATGTGTTCCCCCCTGTGGCTCAGTGGCGGAATTTTTGGTTTTTCACACGAGAGACCGGTGTTCGAATCCCGGTCTAACGGCAGATAAATTATGCCTCCTGTAGCGACAATGGGTATGAACCAAACACAGACTAATCTTCATCCAGAATATTAATTCAAACTCTCTGTGAACAAAGAGGAAGATTTGGTCAGGACTTCGTATCCTCATCCATCTTGTCATGGGATCCAGGCGCCGACCAGTCTGGCTATTTAAAAGAGCCCCCCAGCACTAACAAAATAACTGGTCAATGACTAGCTTTGTTGCCAAATTACTGATTGGTTAAGAGAAAGACAGAGACCAAGGCATCACACAAGTGTCTTCACATTCCAGATTCAAATCTTACAAACCACAGCTATAAATCACCCAGGCTCCAGAGAGTCTGTAACCAAATACTTGTATTGGTTAACTGAAGAACTGGTCAACTTCGATAGTTTGCAAGACGGATCGATACCAGCAGATGTTGTTTTCCCCCACAACATTCCTGACCCCTTCCCCCTTAAGACCTCTGAACGAACAAACAGAGTCCGTTTCTCTCTAAACCAGAAAACTGAGATTTTTCCTACAGTATACATAAAACTCATTCAAGAACAATTTTCAATGGACTTACAATCAAACATCATGCAACTACATAACTCTATTTTGTGTCTGCAACTTATATGTGTGTTTAATATGCTTAGATACCATATAACTCATGTAATGTTATAACTGTTAGATGTTTGAATGAAAGTGTGTTGTGTTTCATATCAGTATGATCCTATGCTCTTGATTCAAAAGATGGCTTGATTGAAATCTGTGTAAAATATTTCATATTCTTATAATACTGATCATGTCTAAACTGTGGCATCTGTTCTCTCTGTTAGTAAGGAAACCCCCCAGATAAGATAATTTACGATCAGAACTGAGAAGAAGGCCACCTCCTAAATTTAGCCAGTGTCTAATTGGCCAGAACTCATCCTGGAGGTTGGACAACTTTGAGTTTAAAATCTTAGACCCAAAACAGGTCTCTTCGCTAGACTCTCTTCGCTCTGCTCGCTAACTCTGCTCGTTCAAAATGTTCTGATAGAGAAGAGCTCTGCTCTCTCTGCTCTCTGCACTCAACTCTAGCTCTCTGGGTTCACCCCCAAGAAACGTCTGCTACCACTCTCAAGAGAGATGGGCAGAAAAAGGATGAAGATCTCAATCAGATGAGTAACCATGTAAACGCAGAGACAAAGAACCCAAATTAAGATCAGAAGAACGGGTTCAACAGCTTTATTCAAGCCATCTTACTACTCTCGTCTAAGTTGTCTTTTCTTTTCTAAGTTTTCCTTTATTTTCCCTTGTGAGCCTCGGTTCTAAGTTAAGTTTTGCGACAAGATTTCGAGCCACGTTTCTTCTGCAAAGCCAGCTTCAAACAAAGACTTTCATTCCGCCAGCACACCACGTGACTGGCCGCCCCAGACCCAGGCACAAGGACACCAGCCAACGAACGGACCGGGAAAACCCCTTTCACGCAACAAAAGGGAATCCCCAAAAGCAAAGACAAGCAAGTATCTCCAGACTAAGAGCTGAACTGGTGTATGGATATAAATTGAATAACCTGTCTAAGAAACGATAGAAGGGTTAAATTAATGATGGATGGTTCGTTCCAGGTCATGTCTTATAAGTGCATAAACTTAGGATTTCATCATCTCACTCTTAAACTCACTCTTAAAACTTAATCTTTCCTTACTCTTTTCCTTCTGCAACTCGTATGAATGTGTGTGTGTGTGTTTGTGTTAGATATTAGTTTTATGTGTTAGTATATAATCAATAAAGTATTGTTTGTATTTGAACAAAGAGATTACTTGTTTTCTGCTTATACATTTTATTGTCTTGAACTTTGATCTAAGTTACCGATGCTTTTACCCGTGATTATTTCTTAATTTATTGTTAGCTGGGGATTAATTCTTTCTTGGCCAGGAAGATATTATATTTCCTAGAGTTAATACTTGTTTATGCTTTCTGTTCATTGGATGAACTGATAAAATGATCATACTATTGATTCTGCTACAGTAAATTATGAAAATAATTAAAAATAATTAAAATATTAATTATTGATCATAATCCGTTATGAATAATAATTAATTATATTTATACGTGGGCGTATAAACGCTGTGCATTTTGCAGCCAACGAGCGCGTTGTACAACCCGCCCGCCTGCACCCAAACACCGTTTCTATGGTTTCCGTGCGTCACTACCTCCATTCTCACACATTTCTCTGGAAATGTCAATATTGCAGTGGACGAGCCTATTGTAATACACGCACACCTGCAAACAAACGCCAGCATGTTGACGCTCTCTGTTTCTATGGCAATTTCTCGCTCGTTCAGTTCCAGTAAATGCGACTGTTCCAGTGTATTCTACAGTAAACAAGTCGGCGACACAGCCCACTTGCCTGCACACAAACGCCGCTTTATGGCTACCCAGATAAAGCCCATAAGAGTGTATTTTCTGGTGTTCCGGCCACGGCCGATGGTGTTATGAGTGTGGACAAAATGCCCACTGCCTGCCCAGTGCTCATTCCTACACAGAAACACAGCCCGTCGCACAGGGCTCGCGCACATGAAATCGACCCAGATCGATTGCGCATTAAATGGGGTAAATGTGCCCACTGCCCAGTGCCCACAAACACTACGTTCTGCATGTCTCAAGGTTTCTGTAAAACGAAACCAACATGCATTCGCTCTGCTCAGGCAGACAATGCTCTCAGTGTTGTAAATGTGCCCACTATCCCACGCCCACATTCACACATAGACATGACAGGTCTTACGGGACTCGCCCAGCCCTCCCCCTCTCGGTTGACCACCGCAGAGGAGTCGAGCGCGGGCAATCTGCCCGCTGTTATCAGCGCGCCCCCTGCCTCAAATGTCATAAGCGCGACGCTTATGTTTCAGCACACTGAAGCCCCTCTGTCACTGAGCGACCAGAGCGCGCTTCGCATTCAACCCCTAGCCATTCGTGCAAACGCATGGGCAAGGCTACCCGGGGTTTCGAAGTGGGTGCTAGACATTATAGAAAGAGGCTATTCGCTACAGTTCGGTCGACGCCTGCAACGCAAAGCGGCGCAAATCGATACTACGGTGAAAAAGGAAGTAGCACACCTACTTCGGGCCGAAATAGCGAAGTTACTGAGCAAAGGGGCTATAGAACCCTTATCACAAGCTCAGAGCGAAGGGGGCATGTACAGCAGATATTTTCTGGTACCCAAAAAAGACGGGGGTCTCAGACCCATTCTAGATCTAAGACGACTAAACAAAGTACTTCTGAAACGACGGTTCAGAATGCTCACGACCAAGAAAATCCTCTCGCAAATTTGCCAAGGGGACTGGTTCATGTCGATAGATCTGAAAGACGCTTATTTTCAAATACAAATAGCGTCACGTCACAGGCGATTTTTTGAGATTCGCCTTCGAGGGTCAGGCATATCAGTACACAGTCCTGCCATTTGGCCTATCCCTGGCACCTCGCGCATTCACAATGTGCATGGATGCAGCGCTCGCACCCCTCAGGCTCCGAGGCATACGAGTGCTGAATTATTTGGACGATTGGCTGGTTCTAGCTCGATCACAATCGGGGCTCATAGAACACAGGACCATATTACTCGATCACCTCGAGAATTTAGGTCTCACAGTCAATTGGGCGAAGAGTTCACTGTCTCCCAGTCAGAAAATATCTTTTCTGGGCACAGATCTGGACTCGCTCACTATGACAGTATTCAGCGCATGACAGAGATTTTTCGCCACGGCGCTTTAGTCCCGCTCAAAAAGTTTTCAAAGGATGCTGGGTCTCATGGCTTCAGCATCCTCAGTGCTTCAGCTGGGTCTGCTTCGCATGCGCCCGCTGCAGTATTGGTTAAAAGCGCGCGCGCCGCGCAGAGCTTGGAACTCCAGTCTCGCGCGCCTCAAGGTCGATCAGAAATGCGTCGCAGCTCTGAAACCTTGGACAGTGACCGACTGGTACCGGTCAGGAGTAACTGGGGACTTCCTCGAGTGTGAAGGTGGTGTCTACGGACGCCTCAACCTCGGGATGGGGAGCGCTGCTCGAGGGCAGACCGTTATTCGGCCATTGGTTGGAACGGGAGAAGCTTCTGCATATAAACTGCCTGGAAATTATGGCAGTCGACAACGCGCTGAGGCGCTTTTGTCCCCAGATAAAAAGATACCACGTCTTGGTCCGTTCGGACAACATGTCAGTGGTGGCTTATATAAATCACCAAGGAGGTATCAGATCCAGAATCCTTCACAGGCTGACGGAACGCCTCCTGGTCTGGGCTCAGCACAATCTGCGCTCGCTCAGAGCAGCGCATGTGCCCGGCCATCTGAATGAGGGACCAGACAGACTGTCCAGAAACTATCTTCCGGCAGGAGAATGGTCTTTACACCCACAGACAGTCAAACTGCTATGGAGGACATTTGGCAGAGCGAAAATAGACCTATTTGCGTCTCAAGAGAACGCTCATTGTCAGGAATTTTTCTCCAAGAGCAGGGACGCGCTGGCTCACGTCTGGCCCCGCTGCCCGCTCTATGCGTTTCCCCCTGTCACGCTCCTACCCCAGGTGTTAGAGCGAATCAGGGAGAGCGGATGCCCAGTGCTACTCGTCGCCCCATTTTTGGTCAAACCAAGCCTGGTTTCCAGTCTGACGAGTACCGCCCCGTGGCCGATACCGGTGAGGAGGGATCTCCTCTCGCAGGCAAACGGCTCGATCTGGCATCCTTGCCCGGAGCGTTGGTCCCTACATGTGTGGGCCATCAACGGGTACCCGTTAACCTCCCAGCGGCATGGCCTCGTCGTGGGCTTGGTCCAGTGGGATTGCCTTGCAAAATATCTGTATGGCGGCAGGCTGGGCCTCCCCGTCTACATTTATAAGGTTTTATAACCTCGAGGTTCCCGCTTTGCAAGCTAGGTTGCTCTCGGTTAAATTTTTCAGTATTGCCCGCCTGATGCTATCGGCTCAGGATGCTGAAACTGCTAGAGCGTCGATCACTGATCGTCTGTATACTTCTGTGGGCAGTGCGTAAGTCCCCCATATTTACCAGTCCAGGCCGAGTTCGCCCTGGCTGTGTGGAACACTTGATATAACATGCTCTTATCAGAGCTCCATATTACAGGAATGATGCTATTCTAGCCCCTCTTCCCGGATTCTCTGTGAGTCCCTTGTGATTAGGCACTGTATGAGCCCCGGGCACCTGCCCTTGGGACTTTAGTGTTATGTCTCAAGCACGCACGGCGTTTTACATTGTGTTCCCCATCTCACGCTGAGCTACTCTCACACACACACACACACACACACACACACACACACACACACACACACACACACACACACACACACACACACACACACACACACACACACACACACACACACACACACACACACACACCAGCTCGTCTAATGCAGGATTCACTGTGACGGTGATGTGGTGAATAAGGCTGGGAATCACTGGGTACTTCACGATACGATACGATACACGATACATTGTTCACGATACCGATAATATCACGATATGGCAATATTGCGATAATCGATATATTATCAGTAATAACTCACAACATATCATGTTTTAAGAAAAAAATAAAAAATAAATTTAATTAGGAAAATGAATCTCCATTTATTTTTTTGGATGAAACACAATAACAAAAACAACTTGTGTCTTATCAGTTGCAACAAAAGTCACAGACACTATTTTTGTTTTGCTGCAGATAATTTTTTTTCACTCGGGAGAAATCGAGTGGAATTGGTGAAGCTCGCATGGTTGCGGTTCGCAGCGTGTGAGAGGAATTACAAGCCAAGCCGAGCACGTTACGAGCACCTCCCGACCTCCCGATAATTTTTAAACATGTTTTTTCACCAGCTGTCCCCTATTGCCAAATCATACACAACCACGTCGATGGGGCTATACCTCAGTGGCAGCAACCATACAGTGTGCGCATACACAGTCACTGTCACACACAAACACACACACACTTTTCTCTCTCTCTCTCTCCCATTCGCAACATGACGGTCTCTGTGTTTAGCGCGAAAGCCCACGTGATTGCTGCCGGCTCGGGATAAAATTCGTGCAGGACAGTCGTGCCGTGTACCAGCTGCTTTGACGCGATTAGCAGTTAAACTGACTCGCAACGTGTGCAACATCTCACGACCTCCCGAGTGTCCGAACTCGCACCGTGTACGCCCGCCCTAACGGCTTTTAAGATCGATACGCTGAGCTCCTCACACACACACACACACACACACACACACACACACACACACACACACACACACACACACACACACACACACACACACACACACACACACACACACACACACACACACACACACACCTCTCACACACCCACACACCTGGCCTGGGGCCCCAAGACAACGACTGGTTAAGAATAAAATGCAACGACAAACTGTGTGAGCGCCCCTTTGATAGTCAATGCAGTAAAGTGCAATGACACTGTTATCGGGATCCCCCTCAAGGGGGCCCCTCTCAGTACAGCAGCCAGCCAACCACGTGATCTCTGCTGCCGGCAAAATACAAAAACTCCTCGGCAGTCATCATGAAGCGGAATTATGCTTCAGGAAGCCAGAAAAGAATGAATAGAAAGGAAGAGGAGGATAAGAAAAAACAAGATAGTGGTAAGTAGGGGTGTAACGATACACGTATTCGTATTGAACCGTTCGGTACGAGGCTTTCGGTTCGGTGTTCGGTACGCATTTTCAAACCGAGGTTCGTTGGATCATTTTTCCTGCCGACCAAAATTTCGTTATTTCAAATGTAGGCGCGTTGCGCGTGGCAAGCGCGCTCATAATGTAGAGACGCCGGCGCGACCACAACATTGCCCAACATCAAATGGCAAACGTAATGCAAGCGGAACGAAACTGAGCTACTCGTTATTGTGTGGTTGACGGACCGTTGTTTATCAGTTTGGACCAGTGCAGCGCGAGCCGATCGTGATCATGCGACACTGTTACTACACAGCGCTAATAAGAGATCCAGTAAAGAAAGCATTTGAATTCGCCACAGAAGTAATAACATCGCTGCGAGATCTAGTGAGAAACATTCACATAGTTTGGCAGGAATAGTAGGCTATAATGCCTTCGCTACCAGCTTTTAAATCCCTACTGAAAACTCATCTATTCTCCTTAGCTTTTAATACCATCTAAGTGTCCTCTCTTCTGTAGCTTATAAATTTTAATTTGATGTTAAATATGTGTCTATAGTTCAATTGTCAAATACTATACATGTAACCTCTCAGCTGTTGTGTATTTTAACCGTATGCTATGTTCTATTTAATGATTGTACAGCACTTTGGTCAGTCCTGTGACTGTTGAAATGTGCTTTATAAATAAACAAACTAAACTAAACTAAACAAACTAAGTAACATTACGTCGGTTTTATTTTGACATTATGAATACAATGCAAATGTTAATCTTAACTAAAATAAACATTTGTTTATAACTACTACAATATTACATTAAATTTTTTCCAAGGAGCTGTTTTGTTTTATATGCTCCTAAGAAGAGCCAATTATAGCTCCAGAATTGCTCAAAGTAAAAAGAAATCATATTTTATGATAAAAAAAGAAAGAAAAATAAATAAATCAAGGAAATTGGCATTTCTTTCTTTTTGCTGTATCGAAAACATAGCAAACCGTAACACATGTGTATCGTATTGAACCGAACCGTGAATTTTGTTACACCCCTAGTGGTAAGTGATAAATTACACTGGATAAAATAGCTCCACTTGTCTTGTACAAATGGTGTAATTTTGCAGCAGGTAGGCTAGAATTTTTTTTTATGTTAGCTACCTGCCTGGCGGCAAATGCTGCTTGTAACAAACAGTTAGTGCAACTTTTTTTTCGAACGGACGGAATATGGTTACATATTATGTTTTTTATTGGGGGGGGGCTCCATGTCCATGTCCATGTCCATTTTGCTTGGGGCCCCCAAATTCCTTCAAACGGCCCTGCTCACACACACACACACACACACACACACACACACACACACACACACACACACACACACACACACACACACACACACACACACACACACACACACATCTCATGCTGCTCTTGATAAGCATTGTAAAGCAGAGTAAATAGTCACACTGATGGCCATATCCACCCACCACACACACACACGCACGCGCACGCACACACACACACACACACACACACACACACACACACACACACACACACACACACACACACACACACACACACACACACACACACACACACACACTCCAAACCTTTGTGAGTCTCAGTCTACTGGGAATATCATTGTAAAGTGACACTGTACAAGACAGCTCATTAAATAATGCTCACAATTTAACTATGTTTGTCACGTTGTTACATTGTACTGAAATTTTATTTAGAGAAATTAAATCAGATGAATGTACAATTATAATTTTGTAATATTTCATGTGCCATACAACTGTTATTGTGTGCTCCTCTGGAGAACTCTGGTTTAGTCTAACATCAGTATTGTTAAGGATTGTCTGACAGTAAACGGGCAGAATCTACGATGAGTACCTCACTCACAAACTAACAATAATTGATAAAGTCTCCTTATATATGGACTGAGAGACCGTAGAGGAACAGTGATCACATGCTCTTATCCTCAAGCTTCAGATCTACGGCTTCCATGTCCGACTGCACAGATATCGGTCTGAAACTCAATCTTTCAGACATTATCAGTAACCCTGATCCCTCAGTAATGCCCTTCATCACGACACCCCCCCTCTTCTAACCCAGATCACGGTAACTTCCCTCCAGAACCCGTTGCTATGGCGACGGCTCGGAGACTCGGTTCAATCCCGGACGGGTTTCAGATTCTGCTCAACATTCTACCCACAATGCCACTGCGCTAACTGGGTCACGGGGTATTTATACTCCTCCGGTCTCCTCGCGTCACACCGCACTTGTTCGCTGAGGAGGAGCGCAGATACGCCTCATTAACATTCATCTCAATCATCATGACACCAGTATATGTTCATATCCAGCTGTGTGTGAGTGTGAGCTTACTGTGCTGAAACTCCACATGAATCACACACACTGACCGAGCGTGTTCATCAGCTCCCAGTGACTCCACCAGCAGAGACTGATCATACTAGATGCTGTTCAACACACAACTCCTTTCATAACTGATGAACTTTACACAGTTATTGAACTCATAACTAACTGGACCTTCATATCCGGCAAGCTCCAGCAACAGAAATTGTTAAGTCTCAGTTGAAAACTTATCTTTTAGTTAAGGGTATTCTGTTCATTGAGGTAATAACTTATTTGTATTTAGTTTTGAACTGAATTTATCTTAATAATGACTCTATTGTCTTTACAGCCAAATATGAATTTGTCCCAAATTTGATAAAGTTTGCATCACTGATTCTGTTATGGAATCACGCTTCACACATAGAGCTGGACAAACACAAACAGGTTTGGTGTGATAGTCTGAATCATTCAAATGTGGAACAGTTTATGACCATCATTTACACAAAAAACATCTTCCTCAGTGACAGAGAGAGAGAGAGAGAGAGAGAGTGTGTGAGTGTGTGTGTGTGCGCTCACCTGAAGGGAAGCGCTCGATCACGGGCAGATTGTCCACCTGTAGTGTAGCGTTCCCGCCGCTGCGAGTGAACCGCACCACATGATACTTCCCGTCGCTCACCATCACGCCAGCCTCCTCGATGACGATATCATCCGTCCCCACGTTAAAGATCACGCCGACCTTCCCACGCTCCTGACACACACACACACGGGGGAGAGAGCGAGAGAGAGAGAGAGAGAGAGAGAGAGAGAGATTAGGGGCGGGTCAGCATGAAGCATGTGATTTTACACCCAGAAATCATCTCTTCATCCTGATAGTAGTGACTGATGCTTTTTGTCTCACTTGCAGGTCAAACTCATTAATCACTGCTTTCTTTTATTTGCTGATGCTCATTCTCTTCCAAACTAATCCAAACTCTGTTTCCTCTCAAATTCACACACACAGTTGAGTCATCTGCCCCGCCCCCATCTACTATTGGTCAGTCAAACTGATAGTCCCGCCCCCATCTGCTATTGGTCAGTCAAACTGATAGTCCCGCCCCCAAGTAGGTTTGCTGTCATGTGTGTGTGTTTGGATTATTTTTTGTGATAGTTGCATGTTTCAGACAGAGCAATTTTGACTCATAACAATGAAATATATGCTCCCTTTCAAGGGAACTCGCGCTTTGGGAACGCCTCCGCGTGATGGTGTCTGAAGCACGTGTGTCAACTGGTCCGATGGCGAGACGGAACGTAACATGGTTTTTTCGTCACGACACTTTTTTAATAGCCTACTTAAATTGTTTATTACAAACAAATGACTAAATTCTAAAAATGAATAAATGTAAATTGCATTTACAATCCTGTGAAAACCGCACCCCCAGCACCCCTGCATTTATGGCTCAATCGTGCTGAGATTAGGAACAAGAACCGAGCCGTTGGTAGCGCCCCCTGGCCTCTTCGGCGACGCATGAATCATGGGGGCTCCTAATGACACTCTCAGCCGAAGCCTTCTAAGCAGAAGCCGGATCTGAGGACCGTTCTTTTCATGAAGAAGGCTTCGGCCCAAAAGTAGTCCTGACGCCACTGGAGTCACCAAGTGGCTGCTTTTAGTATACCAGAGACGAGCCTCGAGAGCCGGTTCCCTTAGTAGATTATGGTGGCTTTCTGCCAAACGTATCTCAATGGGTCCTGCAGATTGTAGAGAAAGGTTACAGGATCCAGTTTTGTTCTCGTCCACCGTGATACAACGGGGTGTTACTCGCAGTAGTACATCCAGAGCAGGCTCTGGTGATGGAACAAGTAAAAAATATGTACCAAAATATAGGAGCAGACCTCCTGTCGAGGCAGGAGCTGAGGCCAGGGGATTGGAGACTCCACCCCGAGGCGGTGGAGCATACAGTATATGGGAGATCTACGGCCAAGCAGAAGTGGGTCTGTTTGCGTCTCAGGATACTACGCACTGTCCACTTTGGTTCTCCCTCATACAACCAGCCCCCCTGGGGTTGGATGTTGTGGTATAGACATGGCCGAGGCTACGTCTGGTCTGTATGCTTTTCCCCCGATTGCCTTGCTCCCAGGAGTTCTGGAGAAGGTCCGCCAGGACGGAATAAGTCTATTGCTAGTAGCGCCGTACTGGCCGAGCCGAATATGGTTCTCGGACCAAGTGTCCCTCCTCAACGGCTCTCCTTTGGAGATTCCGGACAGAAGGGACCTTCACCCCCCGCCCAGAGATATGGAAACTGTGGGTTTGACCTCTGAGGGGGCCCAGCTCATAGACTCAACCGAGGCTGTAGTGACCATACTTCACTCCAGAGCTCTGTCTACGAGGAAACTTTACTCCCTGAAGTGGAAAGTTTTCACTTCTTTGAGCGACAGTGGGATCCAGTTAACTGTCCGGTTGGTTCAGTGCTAGAGTTTCTACAAGATCGCTTTTCAGCAGGGCTATCCCCTTCTACATTAAAAGTTTACGTGGAGGCTATAGCGGCTTACCATGTCCCTTTGGATGGTGCATCTTTGGAGAGGATCCCTCTAATAACACGTTTATTAGGTTGAGGACTGCAATTCGTACCAGGGTTCCTGGACCTGGCTAATGTTTTAGAAGGCTTATCTGCGGCTCCCTTCAAACCCCTTAATATGGTTTCAGAAAAGTTTCTGACTTTAAAAACAGTCTTCCCTCTAGCCATTTCTTCTCTTAAAAGAGTAGGAGATCTTCAGGTCTTAATGGTATCCTCCACGTGTCTTGAGTTGGCACTTGGGATGGTCAAGGCATTTCTTTACCCTAAACCCGGCTATGTCCTGAAGGTGCGGACCAACGTACCGTGGCCTGTCGGTTTGCAAGCCTTTTGCCCTCCTCCTTTCAGAGATCAGGACCAGGAAAAGCTGAACCTTCTCTGTCCAGTAAGAGCGCTGGATACATATGTCCACAGAGATGAAAATCTGATCAGGAGTTTGTTTGTTTCGGATCACCTAAGAAAAGTCTTCCTGCTTCAAAGCAGACAGTCAGCCAGTGGATATTTGAGGCTTTCTTGCTAATGAGGTCTCCAGTCAGCCCTCACCTTCAGCTGTCAGAGCTCATTCTGCCAGGAGTACGGCGGCCTCCAAGGCCTTAATTTCGGGTGTATCCCTTCAATAGGTTTGTGATGCGGTGGGTTGGTCTTCCCTGCTCATATTCGTGAGGTTATGCTTATGTCTTAGTTGTGCCACAGTTTCACACAGACAGGCACTTGTAAGTACGATGTTGTTTGGGCATTATCATTCCCAAAGCGACATCGACGCAGCGTCTCGTTCTCTTCTCAGGGAACTATGGTTCAAGAAAAGTACCATGTTTTTAGACACCGCTAACCCGAATGCAACCCAACAGCTCCATTCAGCATCATATAAATGTTTGATATGTGTATGTGTGTCACTGTGAGTCTGAGAGTGAAGAGAAACCGGAAGTCAAGATGAATGATTCAACGATTCAGGCACGTGAATCAATGGAAGCTCTTCCCCGAAGCGAGAGCGAGGAGTGTTGTGTACACGTTACGTCATGCCGTGTTTATTTTAGCCGTTCTGAGATGAACTCATTTATTTATGTGGCAAATATATGAATTCATACGCACAAAACACCAACAGCCAAATGTGTTTCTGTGACGAATGGACGGTCCATGAACACGATCTAAAAATAATTGTCCTTGTTTTTCCTCAATACAAAATATCCTTAAAGCAAGACACATTAACCTGGGAAATTAAAGTGCATGAGATATTAAGACAACAAAACCAGAAGCACCCATTACTGTTCTTCCTCAGTGTATATACGCCTCCTGACGCTAACTGAGTTGATTACATGAATGAGCTCCTCCCATGTTAATTAGGTTAATTATCTGAACATGCTCTTCTCCGAACAATTTTAATAAAACATCATGTCTTGTTTTCCAGCACAAATATCTAATCATTCTTAAATCAAGATACATTTACTGGAGAAGCAAAATGACAACAGATAATGTGCCGCTGAGGTCAGAAAAATAAACTTAATTCAAAGGCAAAACTAATATTTTTTCTGACCTCAGCGGCACATATTTGTTCTCATTTTAACCGTAAACTCATTTTATTTAGATCAGTTTCTCTGACTTATTATCTGTTGTCATTTTGCTTCTCCAGTAAATGTATCTTGATTTAAGAATGATTAGATATTTGTCTAAATTAGTTTGGAATATAAGTTGCAGAAGATGATGAAAAAACGTAAGTTATATTCTGGAAAATTCTGTAATTTCTCTCTCTCTCTCTCTCTCTCTCTCTCTCTCTCTCTGTCAGTATCATGGCTCTCTCTCCCTCTCCCTCTCTCTCTCTCTCTCTCTCTCAGATGTGTGTGTGTGTGTGTATGTGTGAGAGGTGGTGAAATGTGACACGCGTAGCAGCAGATGGTTTGTAAATGCGCCTCGTTCGCTGTGTGAACGTTAGCTAACACACGCTCAGCAAACTCTGAATACTGATGAAGTGATGAAAGCAGCCTGACCTCTGACCTGACACAGCCACGCCCACTCATCCTGTCAATCATCACTGTTCTGAACTGTGTGTGTGTGTGTGTGTGTGTGTGTGTGTGTGTGTGTGTGTGAATGAGTGAGCGTGTGTCCTTCATTTGTCCTTCTGTTATGCGTGTGGATCTGTGTAAACACAGATAAATCACAGTCACACTCTCTTACACACACACACAAACACACACACAGGCTTATTTAACTATGTAAATGAGTTGATAATAATGAATGCGCAGCAGCACACACCGGTGAGAGATTTCAGCTCTTTCATGCGCTAGGGTTAAAACATAACATAATATTTGTGTTACCAAACTGAAATACCATAAAATATATTTTTAAAAAAACACAACAAAATTACTAAAACTTTAAAATTAGAAACTTTTAAAATACAAAAATAAAAGTTAATTAGCAATATTAAAGGTCCTATGACATGCTGGATGCTCTTCTATAGGCTTCAGTGGCCCCTAATACTGATACTGAAGCCGTGGTGCAGCATTACTGCCACTACCAGTCCCACAGTGAGCTCTCCTCAGGACGAGCCATGTCTGTGTCTGTAGCTTTAAATGCTAATGAGGAGGAGAGAGGCGGGGCAAGGTGGAGGGTGGGGGTGTGGCCTTGACCAGCTAATGTTTACAGGGGATGTAGCAATGGCTCGTAGACACGCACTCGTTTTCCAGTTTGACCCAGAGTCCGATCCGGATGGAGAAGCTCCTGAAGATGCTAACACTAGCCTACGCTGTTGGCTTTTCATGTTGCTCTGAGTTGCTATCGTTCTAAAGCCATATTAGCATCTATATCAGTGATCTTTGTAGTTTAGAGAAGACTGTACACTGGCTAATATTTAATGACAGAGTTCTCCATGTCCACGTAAACTGAAGTCCTGTTACACATAACCCATGATTTACTCCTGAAGATTTACCTCTACTCAACACTCTGTCATATATAACATCAGGTATAGACACTAACCAGCGCCACTACATTAGTCAGTCCTCTGCCATTATTACATGAAGGAACTAAAAAAAAAGACTTTTGTGTTCATTTGTACATCCAAACACTGAGCAACTGCCATGCGCCGCTCGTTTGCTAGCCATGATGTCTCTCGAGGAGAAACCAATATCGCGCTCGTGAAGCTCATGTAACCGTTCCCCGTATGACGACATAACGGAAGACTCCAGACTGGCCAAGGCTGAGCACCTATCGCCATATCTAGCCACTGCGGGACCACAGGCAGGCTAGCGGAACTCTAGCGGATCTCGTCTAGCGGATCTCGTCTAGGGGATCTCTAGCGGAACTTTAGCGGAACTCTAGCGGATCTCGTCTAGCGGATCTCGTCTAGCGGATCTCTAGCGGAACTCTAGCGGAACTCTAGCGGAACTCTAGCGGAACTCGGATCTCTAGCGGAACTCTAGCGGATCGCTAGCGGAACTCTAGCGGAACTCTAGCGGAACTCGGATCTCTAGCGGAACTCTAGCGGAACTCTAGCGAAACTCTAGCGGAACTCGGATCTCTAGCGGAACTCTAGCGGAACTCTAGCGGAACTCGGATCTCTAGCGGATCTCGTCTAGCGGATCTCTAGCG
>NC_138726.1:65879820-65899820 GCF_965113295.1 Leuciscus leuciscus
AGAATTGTATACATACTGTATATATATATATATATATATATATATATATATATATATATATATAGATAGATAGATTAAAAGGAGTGATTTAATAATAAAAAAAAAAAATTAAAAAAAAAATACACTCACAATCACACCGCGGTGAATGAAGGTAAAGAACATCTCTCTACAATCACTTAATGAATCCAGTGCAGGGAGTCCTCCGTCTTCCGTCTTCTCTCTCTCTGCCTCTCTCTCTCTCTCTCTCTCTCTCTCTCTCTGCCTCTCTCTCTCTCCCTCTCTCTCTCTCCCTCTCTCTCTCTCTCTCCTTCTCTCTCTCTCTCTCTGCCCCTCTCTCTCTCTCTCTCTCTCTCTCTCGTGTTTATCTGCTCTGCTGTAATCACAATGGTCATACAGAAGCGTCTCAGTCCTCAATCCAATCTGTCAGCTTGATCGTCGAGCCTTTGGACTCACAATCGCTTTCACTAAGAATAATATTTGTGTCTTATTGAGCGGCTTGATAAACCATGAACGATTGAGAAACTGTGATGGCCGTCGAAGAAATGCCTTCTGGGAGAGAGAGTGTGTGTTTGTGTGTGTGAGAGTGTCATTTAAAGTTGCATGACTTTTGTTCTGTTTATTTTATTTTTTTTAAACGTATTCAAGCTTTAAAAATGTATTATATGAATGTGACGATTCCTTAAGACGTACACAAAACCCCCCCCAAAAAACATCATATGGCTTCAGTGAGTAAATAATGACAAACCTTTCATTCCTGGGTGATATTCCTCTTTAAAGTGCATGAAAGTCATGAAATGCAACATTTGGCGTCACATTATTTGTCCGGTTCGTTTATTCAGTTAGTCAGATTACACACGTTGCTTGAGTGAACGAACAAACAGCACCAGCAGATGCTTGAACAGATGAGAGGAAGACCAATCACAACTCATTCGCTAATATGGCAATGACATCATCACTGTAAGTTCCACGCTACGCTCTAAAAATGCTGGCTTGTTTCAACCCATGTGTGGGTCACATATGGACAAACCCAACCATTGGTTTACATTTTTAAATACAATTTTTTAACACAGTTGGGTTTGTCGATATTTGACCCAAACATTTTTAGAGTGTATTAGAGCACAACAGTGCCACACAACAAGACAGTCGCTCTGCCTTTAAAGGTTTATAAGATATCATTAAAGTTCAGTTTCCCTATGGCACTCTTCTTCTGAAAATTCTAGTCAGTGTGTGTGGATCATCCCACATCCAGACAGACACACAGTCCGCATCGTTCTAATTGACTTGAGAAAGATTAAAGAGATGCCCAGATGCTCACTAGTAAGTGACCTACAGCACAGAACTGTCACTGGGAGATTAATGGAGCGCATAAGCGGCGAGCCAGCCCGGAGGAGCAGCGACGTCTGTTCATCACCCATCCGATGGCTCCGAGAAACTCCAACCGGCCCACATCGACAACCAGATGAAGTACTGATCACTACTACAGCGTAACACACAGATAAAGCGTAACATACACACAGATAAAGCGTAACATACACACAGATAAAGCGTAACATACACACAGATAAAGCGTAACAACACCAGAGAACACTGCAAAACATGCTCTTCCTCAGTGTTTCTGTCCTGCTTTCCAGCTCAAACATCTAAACATTCTTAAAGGGGTCATGACATGGTTTTTGTTTTATTATGTTCCCTTAGGTGCAATTAAAGTATTACTATAGTTTTTTGGACAAAATTTTTGTGATTTATGACCTTTTCCCACCCTCTGATTCAAACTGTCTGTTTTGGGGGTGTTTCCCCTTTAAGAGTTCAGTGGTAACGCCCACTGTTATGATTGGCTAACATCATTGGCTAAAAGTACTTTTAAGATGAAATACATTACTTAGTGTTTGCAGCGGGCCACACCTGTGGCGTGACAATGATGTGATGATGTGAAATGAGGTGTGGTTGTCTTGCGCTGGAGGCGGTCATATGCAAACGACTGGTACGTCACTTCGTACCGTGACGTCACTTCTTACCATGGATTCCCAACGAGCCGTAATTAGAGCTTGATTAAATAAATGCTTGGTTTATAATGGGGAGGACGTCTTAAGCTATGAAACTTGCAGGAAGGGCTAATGGTACAAAGACCTCTTATATACCAAAAGATCAAGGCAAATTTGGTTTCTCATGTCATGACCCCTTTAAAAATCAAGATACATTTACCGGAGAAGCACAATGACTGAAGATATTAAGTGTTGTTTTCTGAGAAAATGGTCAAAATGAAGTGAGTTTATGCTTACAACAACAAGTAATATCTGCCAGTGGGGTCAGGAAAATAAACTTCTTTTTTATTTGGATCAGTTTATTGAATTGAGGCTTCTGGACACTAGGAGAGTATAACTTTTATTCTTCATAATGATGCCCTCGTTTCTGAAACTGAAACTGGAGAAAACAGAAGCTGTGGTAAGTGTGTGTGTGTGTGTGAGAGAGTCTTGAGGGCTAAAAGAGTTTCCTCCCACGCAGGGTAAAATTAATTGCCGTCCCCTGCAGACACCAACACACAGATTAATCACTGCACACCTTCACAAACACCGTACTGCCGACACACACACACCACAATACAGAAGCTTTATCAGAGGAGTAGAATACACACACACACACCTCACAATCCAAGGTCTTTATCACTCCCAGAACACACACAAACACACGGTGTGTGGTGAGAAAGCAGTGATGGTTAACGGAGAAAAAGACGGATGCTATAGGGTCAACAGCAACAACAGCCTGAGACCCTCCGTCTGTCCTTCATCACACACTCTGAGAGACAATTACTGGAGAGACCGAGGAAACGGGTTAGTAATTGATCTCAGAGAGAGAGAGAGTCTGGCTTTAGATTTAGGGTGAGAATTTGAGGAACACATTGAAGCTCCAGAGATCCAGATGGATATGTATGGACAGATGGACGGACGGATTTATTTCAGTCTATGGTTTGTGTTTCTGAAATAAATTTTAAGGTAAATAAAAGCTGCATGTTTACCCAGAAGCCCCGAGCCGAAGCACTCATTTACAGATGGAGATTGTGTACATATATCAGCACAGATGCTGTTTCACAATCATCCCTTCATCACTCCACGTTCATATTACTGTTTTTAAACAATCACTATAATCCCCACCCTCAAACACAGTCACTATAAGCCCCGCCCTCAAACATCCTAGACACTCACTGTAAGCCCCACCCTCAAACACAGTCACTATAAGCCCCGCCCTCAAACACACAGTCACTGAAAGCCTCGCCCTCAAACATCCTAGACACTCACTGTAAGCCCCGCCCTCAAATACACAGTAACTATAAGCCCCGCCCTTTAAGCATACACAGTCACTGTAAGCCCCACCCTCAAATACAGTCACTGTAAGCCCCGCCCTCAAATACACAGTCACTGTAAGCCCCGCCCTCAAACATACACAGTCACTGTAAGCCCTCAAACACACAGTCACTATAAGCCCCGCCCTCAAACATCCTAGACACTCACTGTAAGCCCCATCCTCAAACACAGTCACTATAAGCCCCGCCCTCAAACACACAGGCACTGAAAGCCTCGCCCTCAAACATCCTACACTCACTGTAAGCCCCGCCCTCAAATACACAGTAACTATAAGCCCCGCCCTTTAAGCATACACAGTCACTGTAAGCCCCACCCTCAAATACACAGTCACTGTAAGCCCCGCCCTCAAATACACAGTCACTGTAAGCCCCGCCCTCAAACATACACAGTCACTGTAAGCCCTCAAACACACAGTCACTATAAGCCACACCCTTTAAACATACAGTCACTGTAAGCCCCGCCCTCAAACATACACAGTCACTGTAAGCCCCGCCCTCAAACATAGTCACTGTAAGCCCCGCCCTCACATACACAGTCACTGTAAGCCCCGCCCTTTAAACACACAGTCACTATAAGCCCTGCCGTTTAAACATACAGTCACTGTAAGCCCCACCCTCAAACATACACAGTCACTGTAAGCCCCGCCCTCAAACATAGTCACTTTAAGCCCCACCCTCAAACATTCAGTCACTGTAAGCCCCGCCTTCAAACATAGTCACTGTAAGCCCCGCCCTCAAATACACAGTCACTATAAGCCCCGCCCTTTAAACATACAGTCACTGTAAGCCCCGCCCTCAAATACACAGTCACTATAAGCTCTACCCTTTAATCATACAGTCACTATATGCCCTCCCTTTTAATCATACACAGTCACTGTAAGCCCCGCCCTTTAAACATACAGTCACTATAAGCCCTGCCCTTTAAGCATACACAGTCATTACAGTGTTTCCCCTATAAATTTTTCCAGCAGCGGTGCTGTTACGTGCCGGAGGTTGTTACCAAGCAGCTCGCGGGGGGTCCGGGGGCATGCACCCCTGGAAGATTTTTTTTTTTAATTACCCCTTAAACCATGATTTCTGGCAAGTTTTGTGGATAGAAATGGACATTTTGAGACATACAAATTTTACATACCATCAACAGAAGGCATGATTATTGCAGCACGTACCTTGAACTGGTCACAAACAGGATTAGGACAGGATTATTGTTATTTGTTTTTCTTTTGTGTTAATTTTCAGCTGTAAGGTAGAAATTGATAGTGGAAAAATGAAACTCTTTCCACCTTACCTGCACTACTGATCTTTTTTTCTGTAACACACTTTAGCACTTAGATACATCATCATGTAACCAGTACTTTCATTTATTTTATCCTGTAGACATTTTGAACATTCAAATCCAAATGAAACTTTTCATTAGTTTAAAAGGTGACTAGCTTGCATAGCCTATTTTACTTCACTAACCCCCAGGGACGTGCAAAGAGTTCATCAGGGGCAGGGGCTCAAATGTAAGAAACGGTAATGTAATAAAAATAAAATTTTATATATATATTACGGCTGGGAATCGATTATTATTTTTTTTTACTAATTAATCGCACAATTTGCTGTAATTAATCGCATTTCCCCCAAACTTGTAATCATCCATATTTAAATGTAGAATCACTAATTAAATTAAACACACAAAAAAGGGGAAAAAAAGAAAAATGTCCACACAAATTGGACAGAAAATAGCCCTATATTAAAATATAAAACACCAATATATTATTCTTCATTCAGTCCTATGCAACTGACTAATTATCAAAATAAAGTATAGTCATACAAAGCTATTATTACTAGAGCATGTGATCAGAGCAGGTCATTTTACCATTGTTGCCCAGCATGGCTATACCAGCTCAGCAAACAGAAGTCTACTACTGAGAAATTTCACGTTATTTGAGCGGATTTTGCTTTTCCAGTGCGTGATCGGTAGCCAACATGATTGGAGCGTTTGGGCCGTTAAGGAGCAGAACGCGCAGCGCAAAGACGGAGCGGAACATTGAGCAGAGAGCGCAGTGCGCCGACACACACACACATGAACCATGAAGAGAGGCGCGCCTGAGAAAACGAGCGCGCCGCGTCGCGTCGCTTCTATATGAGCGCGCTTACCGCGCGCCCACATTTGAAATATTTGCATGTGAATGTGAAGTGAACGGCCCCTTATGGCAACGAGACATTAGCCTAATCAAAAATATTTCCATTTGCTCTTTCCTTGTCAACAAGTGGATTCAGAGCCATCACATTAGGAGCGCCGCCGGTCGCCATGTTTCAGTGTTTTTAGGTGTGTAAGTGAATGTCGTGATATTACTGATCATGTGAAGATTTTGCAGCGGCGCTGAAAATCCAGCGGCGGCGCTGCGCTGCTGCCTAATACATTGTAGGGGAAACACTGCATTATAAGCCCCGCCTTCAAACATAGTCACTGTAAGCCCCGCCCTTTAATCATACAGTCACTGTAAGCCCCGCCCTTTAAACATAGTCACTGTAAGCCCCACCCTTTAAACATACACAGTCACTGTAAGCCCCGCCCTTTAAACATACAGTCACTGTAAGCCCCGCCCTTTAAACATACACAGTCACTGTAAGCCCCGCCCC
Source organism: Leuciscus leuciscus (assembly GCF_965113295.1). Lineage (NCBI taxonomy): Eukaryota > Metazoa > Chordata > Actinopteri > Cypriniformes > Leuciscidae > Leuciscus > Leuciscus leuciscus. The sequence goes on from NC_138726.1 coordinate 65,885,804, forward strand.
CTCGGGTCCCCAGGCATCACTCTTACTATGTGAAGCTCCAGATAGTCTCCGAGGCTCTTGGCGCTCTCCACCCGCACCAGGACGGCCTCCTTGAGCTGAGTACTGAAGCCCACAGCCAGCCGGTCGGCCCTCGTGCTCGGCCGGTCGTTCGGGGGCCACGAGTAGGTGATGAGGGCTCCTCCGCGGCCGAAGATGTAGGTAGTCCCAGCTGAAACAGACACAGAGACTCAGTGTTAGATGAAACACTGACAGCTGAATGAGCTCAGCGTTGAGTGTGAACACGAGCAGGTGAAGATCAGTAAGTAACCCTTGTTCACTGCTCAGTCCAGGAGCGTGTGTACGTGTGAACGTTTGAAGGTCACTGCATCTCTGCTCGTGTAATGAGGCGACGCTGAGCTCATGTGTGCTTCCATCTGCTTTAATCAGTCATTGTGTTCAAGAGACTTTCCAAAGCGTCAGGCTCTGCAGGTTTCAGATCAATCAGCACCTGAGAACGTGTAGCGGACCTTCATCAGAGCCTGAGTCTCATCCATCCAACACACAAAACACTCCCCATGATGATAACTCAATTATTTCAATCAAACATGCTGTTGACAGAATACATAAACAAGTAAAAATATCAACAATGCACAAACAATAACTGAGAAATGAAAAATAGAAAGAGTTCATGCAAAAATACTGTAATCTGCAAGCATGTCTAAAAATAAGCCGATCAGATTTCGCTCTCCTTCTGACGTATGAAGAGGATCTTATTATAATATTACCGGCCCTTAATCTGCACGTTTACACACACCAGCCGACATTTGGTTTTACAAGCGACAACAGAGACCAGTTCTAACGCAATGATAAAGATCCAGCAAAGCCTGAAACTGTTCTGTGGTTGAGCACAGACGAGCACTGAACACTATTGACCAGAACATGTCACCGCTGTCTTATAAACACCTCAGGAACTGTGGACACTTGTGGAGAAGTTCAACATGATGATGAGATGATCAATGTAACTCCACAACAACTACAGAGATGTCTCCACTAACATTCAGAAGCTCTTCCTGAGTCTCTCCGTAAGGCTGCACTCGCTACTGGTTATTCTGGGATTCTGGATGAGTGAGATTGGAGTGTTTTGTTATTGCCGGAGTTTCTGAAGCTCGAGTAAAGACTCCGCCCTCTTCTGAACGGAGGCGGAGCTAAAGCTAATTTGCATTTACAAAACGGCTCGTTTTTGCTCACACACAAAAAAGGGAAAATTTTACAAGCTATAATAAATGAGTTTGAGCTGAAATTTCAAAGACACATTCTGGGGACACTATAGATTTATATTAAATCTTGTAAAAAGGGGCACCTTTAAAGGTGTACATTTTTTATCAGTTCATGCATTCACTGGGAATCGAACCCATGATCCTGGCGTTGCTATAGCCCTATTCTCTAGTGTTTGAGGTACAGGAAAGTTGAAAGTTCATTGAAGTGCATGTGAAGATGAGAACCGAACCGGTCAAGAATGTCAGCCGGATTAAGAGCTAATAATTCATCCTGGAGGAATAAAAAAAAAAAAAAAATTGAAAGACAGAAATAAAAGCAGGATCACCAGCAGGATTTGTGAAGCGTCTCATGTGACTCTCGAGCATCATTCATCAGCCACACCTCGACAATTACAGCCTGGCCAAGAAACCTCGTCACAAGCCACCGATTCAGAAACAAGCAATTGATTCAGAGCCCAGACTCAATCGGCTCCTTCGCTTCCCTCGGGCCAGACCCGCTTCAGACTCCTGCTGATAGTTGTAGTATCTGGCAGCGACTAATTATCAGAGGAAAAACATCAGAGGAAATACAAGAGCCTCATGGGAAACTGAGTGAGGAGGAGGAGAGAGGAAGGCACTGACTGGCTTTAGAGAAGGAGAACAGAAGCAGAACGAGAGCGAGTTTCCTTTCATCATGTCTCTGTTCTGTTTTCATGCGGCGACGTCATCAAAACCCGCTCGAGTCGAGTCGAAATGAGCCCATGCAAAAACAAAGAGAGACGAGAGAGAGAATGTAAAATGGCTGCCGGGAATGGAGAGACATGTTGAGTCTCGCTCCGCACTATCCTTCCAATCTAATTTTCTTTTCCTCATGAATATGAAGCGTGACTGAAATGAGAGAGAGCCGTGGGGGTACACACGAATGCAGGAGATGCTCGTTCTCACTCCATCACACACACACACACACACACACACACACACACACACACACACACACACACACACACACACACACACACACCTGTGTACACAACCAAAACACACACACACAATCGACACTCAGTCGTGAGCTGACACTGCTATTCCATCACATTCACTGACATAGAAACATGTCATGATGGTCTTCTTAACTCTGCTAGAATCACTGCATGCATTAAAACGACTTCTGAAAAGTAGTCTGATCATTATTGATGCTTCATGTTGCATTCGGTTGATTGACATTAACTTAGTTAAATGCAAAAACATTCATGTACACTGAAAAAACAGAACCAGTTAAACCTCAGATTTCCAGTTTCTCCTCCTCACGAACCTAAAATGATCTGAACAGACCATAATAATCATCAGCACATCATAACAACTGAGAGTGAAAACAAACAGTCATCTGCGTAATTTATTCACGCCGCACTGCATGCTGGGAGCTACTGAGAGTGTTCAGTTCAGTACACTGCCTCAAACCTGTCTGAACTTCATTAACTAATGGAAGAGTCACATCTACACAGGCACCCTAGCAACCACACAGGCACCCTAGCAACCACACATGCACCCTAGCAACCACACAGGCACCATAGCAACCACACAGGCACCCTAGAAACCGCACAGGCACCCTAGCAACCACACAGGCACCCTAGCAAACCGCACAGGCACCCTAGCGACCACACATGCACCCTAGAAACCACACAGGCACCCTAGCAACCGCACAGGCACCCTAGCAACCACACATGCACCCTAGCAACCACACAGGCACCCTAGCAACCACACAGGCACCCTAGAAACCGCACAGGCACCCTAGCAGCTGCACAGGCACCCTAGCAACCGCACAGGCACCTTAGAAACCGCACAGGTACCCTAGCAACCGCACAGGCACCTTAGCAACCGCACAGGCACCCTAGCAACCACACTGCCTCTCACACTGTGCAGAGAACAGACTGTTGTGACTGATGTGCTTTGTGTCCAGTGATGAATTATAATGACTCCAGCTGATAATGAAGAGTGTATTGATTGTGTTAATATTCTCTCTCTGTGTGTGTGTGTGTGTGTGTGTGTGATTAATCAGTGTATGAGTCAGAGACACTAGAGACAGCTGTCGATTTTAACACGCTTAATTGCTGTTATTGGAAGAACAACACATAAACACTCTGGATTCCAAGAAAAGAAGAGTGACAATCTCACACACACACACACACACACACACACACACACACACACACACACACACACACACACACACACACAATGAAAATGTATCAAAATATGTATTTTTGTTCCACATAGTCCTATAGGTTTGAATGTGTAAATGATGACAGAATAATTATTCCTGGATGAATTAACCCTTTAAATATCAAGACTATATCAGATGATAGATATCAGATCAGGTCTGTGTTCCCGCAGTGATGGAGACCGATGGAGCGCCGGAAACACACACCGTGATCAGCGAGCAGGACCTGAGTGAGAGCAGGACCTCAGTTAGAGCAGGACCTGAGTGAGAGCAGGACCTGAGTGAGAGTAGGACCTGAGTGAGAGCAGGCCTTTCATCAGCCGCCGGATCGATGAAGACACGCCCTCATTGACAAATGCGGAACAGTTAGTCCATGCGTTCATGACCTCAAGGCTAGATTATAGTAATGCTCTACTGGGTGGTTGCCCTGCATGCTTAATAAACAAACTACAGCTGGTCCAAAACGCAGCAGCTCGAGTTCTTACCAGAACCAGGAAGTCTGACCATATTAGCCCGGTTCTGTCAACACTGCACTGGCTCCCTATTAAACATCGTATACATTTTAAAATATTGCTGGTTACTTACAAAGCACTAAATGGTTTAGCTCCGCAGTGCTTGAGCGAGCTCTTAACGCATTATAGTTAGGACACGACCATAGCATATGACTAACTCAACGAACAAGCATGTCCGTATATTATTCACACAATACCATATTACTGACATGCTTATCATTATAAGACTCGAGCCGATATCAACACATCACAATCATCACATCAGCACCGTCAATGCAGCTCTGCTTCTACACATCTAAACTCAATTAAACACACATTTATTTCATTCTCACTCCAGACGTGTCCAACAGACTAACGGCCTGATCTGAGGAACACCATCAACCCAGAAGATGGAGACCCAGAGAACCAGGACAAACATCATCAGGACGGGTCGAGGAACACCATAAACCCAGCAGATGGAGACCCAGATGAGGTGAGAGACCCAGAGGACGAGGACAAACACCATCAGGACGGGTCAAGGAACACCATAAACCCAGCAGATGGAGACCCAGATGAGGTGAGAGACCCAGAGAACCAGGACAAACACCATCAGGACGGGTCGAGGAAGACCATAAATCCAGCAGATGGAGACCCAGATGAGGTGAGAGACGCAGAGAACCAGGACAAAAACCATCAGGACGGGTCGAGGAACACCATAAACCCAGCAGATGGAGACCCAGATGAGGTGAGAGACCCAGAGAACCAGGACAAACACCATCAGGACGGGTCGAGGAACACCATAAACCCAGCAGATGGAGACCCAGATGAGGTGAGAGACCCAGAGAACCAGGACAAACACCATCAGGACGGGTCGAGGAACACCATCAACCCAGCAGATGGAGACCCAGATGAGGTGAGAGACCCAGAGAACCAGGACAAACATCATCAGGGCGGGTCAAGGAACACCATAAACCCAGCAGATGGAGACCTAGATGAGGTGAGAGACCCAGAGAACCAGGACAAACACCATCAGGACGGGTCGAGGAACACCATAAACCCAGCAGATGGAGACCCAGATGAGGTGAGAGACCCAGAGAACCAGGACAAACACCATCAGGGCGGGTCAAGGAACACCATAAACCCAGCAGATGGAGACCCAGATGAGGTGAGAGACCCAGAGAACCAGGACAAACATCATCAGGACGGGTCGAGGAACACCATAAACCCAGCAGATGGAGACCCAGATGAGGTGAGAGACCCAGAGAACGAGGACAAACACCATCAGGACGGGTCGAGGAACACCATAAACCCAGCAGATGGAGACCCAGATGAGGTGAGAGACCCAGAGAACCAGGACAAACATCATCAGGACGGGTCGAGGAACACCATAAACCCAGCAGATGGAGACCCAGATGAGGTGAGAGACCCAGAGAACGAGGACAAACACCATCAGGACGGGTCGAGGAACACCATAAACCCAGCAGATGGAGACCCAGATGAGGTGAGAGACCCAGAGAACCAGGACAAACACCATCAGGGCGGGTCAAGGAACACCATAAACCCAGCAGATGGAGACCTAGATGAGGTGAGAGACCCAGAGAACCAGGACAAACACCATCAGGACGGGTCGAGGAACACCATCAACCCAGCAGATGGAGACCCAGATGAGGTGAGAGACCCAGAGAACCAGGACAAACACCATCAGGACGGGTCGAGGAACACCATAAACCCAGCAGATGGAGACCCAGATGAGGTGAGAGACCCAGAGAACGAGGACAAACACCATCAGGACGGGTCGAGGAACACCATAAACCCAGCAGATGGAGACCCAGATGAGGTGAGAGACCCAGAGAACCAGGACAAACACCATCAGGGCGGGTCAAGGAACACCATAAACCCAGCAGATGGAGACCTAGATGAGGTGAGAGACCCAGAGAACCAGGACAAACACCATCAGGACGGGTCGAGGAACACCATCAACCCAGCAGATGGAGACCCAGATGAGGTGAGAGACCCAGAGAACCAGGACAAACACCATCAGGACGGGTCGAGGAACACCATAAACCCAGCAGATGGAGACCCAGATGAGGTGAGAGACCCAGAGAACCAGGACAAACACCATCAGGACGGGTCGAGGAACACCATAAACCCAGCAGATGGAGACCCAGATGAGGTGAGAGACCCAGAGAACCAGGACAAACATCATCAGGACGGGTCGAGGAACACCATCAGGACGGGTTGGGACAATAAGATACTGTCCGACTGCGAGATGTTCTAGACTGCCTCACAGCAGGAGTCGTGTGTTTACTGTGATTAGGAAAGTGAGCAGTGTAGTGACAAACTGGAATAGATTAGGAAGGATTAATGTGTAATTCATTAATTGCAGCTGAACGCACCCGTGATTTTAATCACAGCGGCACACGGGCCCTTGAGGTCCTCAGAGTCTCCGGGGCCGCGGGGGGACAGCACAGGCTACGCTTCAGTAAACCAGTCACTATAATACTGTGGTTCTGCTCACCCACACTGACCCTCATCCTTCCCTTGCGGGGCAAAATCACCACAAGACATTACATTATACTTCCTTTTTTTTTTCTTTTTTTTTTTCAGAAATCTTATTTTAGGTCATTTGGATAAAAAAAAAAAAAAGATTTATTAATGCAATTTTTTTGGGACGATTTTTTGTTATTTTTTGTTTTATTTCCCTTTAAATTACTAGATTTGATCAATAAATAATAAATAAATTGTAATTTAAGCACATTCCTCACATTCTTAAATTAAGAAATAACTCACAATTTCATGCTTGATCAAACCACACTCAACTCAGCAACCAGTCACCATAACACTGTGGTTTATACTGGTTTATAACTATGATCGCACATTTCATTCCTCAACCGCCTCAAAAACAACAGGAGCTTTTATTAACGATTTCACTGCGAAACTGCTCTTCCTCAGTGTTTCTGTCTCTTTTCCAGCATAATATCTAAATGTTCTTAAATCAAGATACATTTACTGGAGAAGCATTAATAATGTTTAGATATTAGTGCTGGAATACAAGACAGAAATGTGACATTTGAGACATTTATGACCATAACATCTGCCTTCATGCCCATGTGAAAACAAGAGCACTTCAAATCTCAAAAGTACATATTTAAACAACTGTATTTGCAGCTAATACAATATTAATGAAGGAAAATGCCACTTGCACTTAAAGAGAGTTTCTAAACACACTTAATTCACTTTTTAACTAATGCAGAAATGTCAAACTGAAAGTTTTGAATTATTATTTAAAGAAGTGCACTTGATTCGATGTGTTGTGTAACATACTAAAGTACCTGACTTTAATTTTAACCGTAGTCTGTTATTCAATATTGCATTTAAAGTTAATATATTATTGCAACTGTGTAATAACAAATGTGTGCAAATACATAATTTACAAGATTCAATAGAAATGGCATTACAGGATATTTTGGTTACACACACACACACACACACACACACACACACACACACACACACACACACACACACACACACACACACACACACACACACACACACACACACACACACACACACACACACACACACACACACACACAGTGTTCAACTAAGCACATTTAAACTAATATATTTCAATTCAAGTATTATATTTCCGTAACAAGTCATCTTCATAAAAGTAGTTTGGCTCACTTGCACGCGACTCGTTTAATAATGAACCGAACTGACACTGACGATCTCAAAGACGTTTAAGAGCAGATGTCAAACTCACACCCAGTTCCTCCAGATTCTACACACACGTGTGAAAGTTATTCAGCCGCTTTCAAAGTGCAATTAAAAGCTAAAGGAAGTTTCAGGACATCGTTCAGTGCCAGGAACAAAGATGCAGTGCAGGACCATATAATTAAAAACCCCTTCCCATCCGTCCCTCTGTGGCCATTAAAACACTGGGCTTTATTAAAGTTTGATGAAGCTCAGAAATCTTTGGTGTGTGTGTGTGTGTGTGTGTGTGTGTGTGTGTGTGTGTGTGTGTGTGTGTGTGTGTGTGTGTGTGTGTGTGTGTGTGTGTGAATGTCGAGACCTGAGCTTTGACGCTTCTTCACCCTGTAATGGGGTTTCGCTAAATAAAACATCCGCTGCGGATAAACAGCACAAAACGCATGAAATATTGAAGCCACAGAAAGCAGGCGCTGATGTTACTGTGAAGGGTTTTGTGTTTAGTTAGAGGAGACTTTAAATAAACCGTGAAATCGAGTGTGAAAACCGTCAGCAGACGAAATCATGCCGAAGACTTCGACACGTGTGTTACATGAGAGAGTTAACAGGCAGAGAGAAGAGAAATCACTCAACTGGGGATTTTACTTAAAGAAATTCATACTTTTATTCATCAAGGACGCATTAAAATGATCAAATTAGACATTTATAATGTTACAGAAGATTTGTATTTAAAATAAATGCTGTTCTTTTGAACTTTGAAATCAGCATATCAGAAGACTGGAGTAATGATGCTGAACATTCAGCTTTGATCACAGGAATAAATTACACTTTACTGTATATTCACATAGAGAACAGATGATTTACATTAGAATAATATTTCACTGTTTTACTGTATTTTTGATCTAATAAATGCAGCAGAAGAGACTCTTTCAAAATGTCTGAGGATTGGTAGTGAACCCTAAACTTTTCAGCGTGATTTAGATATGCCTTGACGTATCAAAACATTTGTCCAAAAATCACTCACACACTCACACACATTCACTCACTCACTCACTCACTCACTCACTTCACTCACTCACTCACTCACTCACTCACTCACTCACTCACTCACTCACACACACACACACACACATTCACACATTCACTCACTCACTCACTCACTCACTCACTCACTCACGCACTCATTTACTCTTGTATAGTAGAGGTACAGTACAGTAGAGTACAGTAGAGGTAGAGTACAGTAGTGTACAGTACAGTAGAGTACAGTAGAGTACAGTGGAGGTAGAGTACAGTAGTGTACAGTACAGTAGAGTACAGTACAGTACAGTAGAGGTAGAGTACAGTAGAGTGCAGTACAGTAGAGTACAGTAAAGGTAGAATACAGTGGTGTACAGTAGAGTACGGTAGAGGTAGAGTACAGTAGAGGTGGAGTATAGTAGAGTACAGTACAGTATGGTAAAGGTAGAATACAGTGGTGTACAGTAGAGTACAGTGGAGGTAGAGTACAGTAGAGTGCAGTACAGTAGAGTAGAGTACAGTCAAGATAGAATACAGTGGTGTACAGTAGAGTACAGTAGATGTAGAGTACAGTAGTGTACAGTAGAGTACAGTAGAAGTAGAGTATAGTAGAGTACAGTAAACGTAGAGTACAGTAGAGTTAGTGTACAGTATAGGTAGAGTACAGTAGAGTACAGAAGAGGTAGAGTACAGTAGAGGTGGAGTATAGTAGAGTACAGTACAGTAGAGTACAGTCAAGATAGAATACAGTGGTGTACAGTAGAGTACAGTAGATGTAGAGTACAGTAGTGTACAGTAGAGTACAGTAGAAGTAGAGTATAGTAGAGTACAGTAGACATAGAGTACAGTAGAGTTAGTGTACAGTATATGTAGAGTACAGTAGAGTACAGAAGAGGTAGAGTACAGTAGTGTACAGTAGAGTACGGTAGAGGTAGAGTACAGTAGAGGTGGAGTATAGTAGAGTGCAGTACAGTAGAGTAGAGTACAGTCAAGATAGAATGCAGTGGTGTACAGTAGAGTACAGTAGAGGTAGAGTACAGTAGAGGTAGAGTACAGTAGAGTGCAGTACAGTAGAGTACAGTAAAGGTAGAATACAGTGGTGTACAGTAGAGTACGGTAGAGGTAGAGTACAGTAGAGGTGGAGTATAGTAGAGTACAGTACAGTATGGTAAAGGTAGAATACAGTGGTGTACAGTAGAGTACAGTGGAGGTAGAGTACAGTAGAGTGCAGTACAGTAGAGTAGAGTACAGTCAAGATAGAATACAGTGGTGTACAGTAGAGTACAGTAGATGTAGAGTACAGTAGAGTACAGTAGTGTACAGTAGAGGTAGAGTACAATAGAGTACAGTAGAGGTAGAGTACAGTAGTGTACAGTAGAGTACAGTAGAGGTAGAGTATAGTAGAGTGCAGTAGAGGTAGAATACAGTGGTGTACAGTAGAGTACAGTAGAGGTAGAGTACAGTAGAGGTAGAGTACAGTAGTGTACAGTAGAGTACAGTGGAGGTAGAGTACAGTAGAGTGCAGTAGAGTAGAGTACAGTCAAGATAGAATACAGTGGTGTACAGTAGATGTAGAGTACAGCAGTGTACAGTAGAGTACAGTAGAAGTAGAGTATAGTAGAGTACAGTAGACGTAGAGTACAGTAGAGTTAGTGTACAGTAGAAGTAGAGTACAGTAGAGTACAGAAGAGGTAGAGTACAGTAGTGTACAGTAGAGTACAGTAGAGGTAGAGTACAGTAGAGTACAGTAGAGGTAGAGTACAGCAGTGTACGGCAGTGTACAGTAGATGTAGAGTATAGTAGAGTACAGTAGAGGTAGAGTATAGTAGAGTACAGTAGAGGTAGAGTACAGCAGTGTATGGCAGTGTACAGTAGAGTACAGTAGAGGCAGAGTATAGTAGAGTACAGTAGAGGTAGAGTACAGTAGAGTACAGTAGAGGTAGAGTACAGCAGTGTACAGTAGAGTACAGTAGAGGTAGAGTATAGTAGAGTACAGTAGAGGTAGAGTACAGTAGAGTACAGTAGAGGTAGAGTACAGCAGTGTACGGCAGTGTACAGTAGAGGTAGAGTATAGTAGAGTACAGTAGAGGTAGAGTACAGCAGTGTACAGTAGAGTACAGTAGAGGTAGAGTACAGTAGAGTACAGTAGAGGTAGAGTATAGTAGAGTACAGTAGAGGTAGAGTACAGCAGTGTACGGCAGTGTACAGTAGAGTACAGTAGAGGTAGAGTACAGTAGAGTACAGTAGAGATAGAGTGTATATTAGAGTACAGTAGAGGTAGAGTACGGTAGATGTAGAGAATAGTAGAGTACAGTAGAGGTAGAGTACAGTATAGTACAGTACAGTAGAGTACAGTAGAGGTAGAGTACAGTATAGTACAGTAGAGTACAGTAAAGGTAGAGTATAGCAGAGGTAGTACAGTAGAGGTAGAGTACAGTAGAGGTAGAGTACAGTAGAGTGCAGTACAGTAGAGGTAGAGTACAGTAGAGTACAGTAGAGTAGAGTAGATGCATATTTAAACCTTTCAGCTTCTGTTATTCTGGATTAAAGATCAATAGGAGACAGGAGAAGGAAGTTCAACACTCTTATTTCTAAATCTAATCTAAAGTAATTTTTTCTTATTAATATGGTTGAATAAGATCACTTAAGGTCAGCAGCAAAGACATTGGTTAATGAAGTGAGATTAAATAAAGTATATTTGTGTAATTCAATATAGTTAATTATAAAGTTTTGCGTAAAATTCTGAGATTGATTGCATTTTACTGTTTTTATTCGTTTTGAGGGATACTGAACGTTTTTGTGCAAGTGAGACGAGTAAATGCTCACATTTAGTCTACAATAGAACTACAATAACCATCATGTTTACACACACACACACACACACACACACACACACACACACACACACACACACACACATGCCTCTGCACTTCGATTTGTCTCAACATGAGGACAGGAGAGCTGTCAGTCAATAAATGGGAAAACAAAGTATGTGTGTGTGAGTATGTGAGTGTGTGTGAGTATGTAAGTGTATGTGTGAGAGTATGTGTGTGTGTGTGTGTGTGTGTGTGTGTGTGTGTGTGTGTGTGTGTGTGTGTGTGTGTGTGTGTGTGTGTGTGTGTGTGTGTGTGTGTGATTCAGTCTAATATCTTTAATCTCTCTGTAGGTGTTTGATGAGTGTATTCATTCTCTCTGTGTTTCCGGAGTGTTTTTATTTACTCAGAGACGCACAATTCCTCCGAGAGCCTGATACCGAGTCCTAACTACACGTGACGCCGCGACGATTCAATTTTAGAAACGGTTTCTATTTTTCTGCGACGTCGCGCTGGAACAACAAACACAAAGTGTGGCGATGATGATCTCAGGGACTGCTTTATTTAATGTTAAAAGCGTGTCATGTGACTCTGAATATCATTTAGTGCTCCAGCTTTGCTGTAAAAGCAACAGTGGATAATTCACCTCAGATCTTGAAATTAAACAAATGGAAACAAGAACATTAGAACTGTGAACAAACAAGTGTATTCTTTGACAACGATTGTTTTAGTAACTCAGTAGCCTATGTGTTTGAATAATGTTTAAATGGTGTAATATATGTGTATTTGATTATGTAGGGACTCAAGATTACTCTCTGGTGCCGCGAGACTCCGCCCACACGCTGTTCTGATTGGCTGACTCCGCCCACACACTGTTCTGATTGGCTGTGTGGTTTTGATTGATTTTGATGCATCTCGCAGTCGCGTCGCGTCTAGTGTGGACAGACACATTATTTGTCCCTGGAATCTTATCGCATCACGTCTTGTCAGGACAAGGTGTGTGATTGGCTGATAGGAAGAGCGTGAGATCTATATCTGTGTTAGATAACATCTGCTCCTGTGATCCGGTTCGCTCTCTCATGCGAGTGTGTGTGTGTGCTAATGTTTGGGCCGATAGCATCACCAGCAGAGTCTCGTTGACATTTGGCACTTTATCCACAGAGACTCTGGAAACGTGTGTATTTTCATCAGTTCTGCAGTCACACCCGTGATCTAGTGCTGTCCTGTGTGAGCGATGAACACACTCCTGTTCTGGAGATCACTGATATGCTTCAAGCTTTTCTTTTGGCAAAACACAGACCAGAAGCGGCTTCTCATCGACATCAACTGCAGTCGTATAATAATCTTCAGTTTCATATTCATGAACTCACGTAATCGTTCTTATTGTGTCCTGTGTGTCGGACAGTGACGCTCTGCGCTCTGTGTGTGTGTGTGTGTGTGTGTGTGTGTGTGTGTGTGTGTGTCCTCCGTCTCCAGTGACATTTAACAAACGCAGCGAAAATGAATAAATAAACACACTGAGGCAGATAAGAGGACCAGAGATGCTGCGCAGTAATAGTGTGGGATAAACAAGTGATTAGAAGCGATAAAGGAAGGAAGGAAATGTCAGACGAGACAACAGAGTGTGTGTGTGTGTGTGTGTGTGTGTGTGTGTGTGTGTGACACCAGCGGAGCAATAGAGGAAAGAGGACATGTTGGCCAGTCCTCACTTTCTGAGAGCCTTTAAAGGGTTTGAGGGTCAAGACTTGGTTTTAGGGTCAGGCTATTAGTTATGATGGTTGGGGTTAGGGCAAAACACACACACACACACCGCACTGATCAATCAGCTTTAAACACCTTCACTGAATCTCAGTAGAACGATCAGCTCATGTTCTCCGCAGAATTCAGTCAATAACAGCAGAAACAATATCAATCACTGATGAAACAACAAGCAGAAAACAGAGACATCCGTCAAACACTCCCAGTTATGAAAACATTATTCCTGAATGTTCTCTGAACGTCCTGACACAAGTAGCAACGTTTCAAACACGTTAGACGAACGTCCAACTAAAAAACGCTCCATGATCGATGTATAAATAATGTTTTTGTGCTAACATTTTGAGAGCTTTATTAAAGACCAGATGATATTACTGAAAGAGCGTTTGATCATAACTCTGAGAGAGCATTCCCTGTTGGCTGGAATTGAGCTTCACACACACACACACACACACACACACACACACACACACACACACACACACACACACACACACACACACACACACACACACACACACACACACACACACACACACACACTGTGTTATATGTGTTATGTGTGCTCAGCTCAGATTCAGACAGTAATCGCCGCAGGACAGAAGCTTTCAGACGTCCATTAGTGACCCTGAGGTCAAAGGTCACGCCCTGCTGTCTGCTCGCTCTGCCATTATACAGACAGCAGAGCTGGTGTCACGCACATGTGACGCTGGTTCAGTCCGGCCTCTCTCCACGAGTCGACTGTAAATGAGAACAACAGACTCGTGAGATTCACTC
>NC_138726.1:65912320-65914481 GCF_965113295.1 Leuciscus leuciscus
GATACAGTGAATGAGTCATAATGACGCTTCATCATCCTCAGACTGTAAACGAGCAGATCTATCCTCATCCGTCAGGAATAATGACGAGAGGCGCTCCGGGTCACACGAGGAAGACACGAGCACTGTTCAGCATTCCAGGTTTATGAGGCGGTATAACATCACTGAGGAGAACAGACACACCACGAGTTCTTCATCAGAACATGATCTGGTTATTTCTCAACCGCATGGCAAAGAGCATTAAACCACTCAGAACGGTTTAGCAACTGCATAGCAACACCCTGGCAACCACCCATTTCACCCTATTAACCGCATAGCAAAGAGCAATAAACCACTCAGAACGGTTTAGCAACTGCATAGCAACACCCTGGCAACCACCCATTTCACCCTATTAACCGCATAGCAAAGAGCAATAAACCACTCAGAACGGTTTAGCAACTGCATAGCAACACCCTGGCAACCACCCAAATCACATTATTAACCGCATAGCAAAGAGCAATAAACCACTCAGAACAGTTTAGCAACTGCATAGCAACACCCTGGCAACCACCCATTTCACCCTATTAACCGCATAGCAAAGAGCATTAAACCACTCAGAACGGTTTAGCAACTGCATAGCAACACCCTGGCAACCACCCATTTCACCCTATTAACCGCATAGCAAAGAGCAATAAACCACTCAGAACGGTTTAGCAATTGCATAGCAACACCCTGGCAACCACCCATTTCACCCTATTAACCGCATAGCAAAGAGCAATAAACCACTCAGAACGGTTTAGCAACTTCATAGCAACACCCTGGCAACCACCCATTTCACCCTATTAACCGCATAGCAAAGAGCAATAAACCACTCAGAACGGTTTAGCAACTTCATAGCAACACCCTGGCAACCACCCATTTCACCCTATTAACCGCATAGCAAAGAGCAATAAACCACTCAGAACGGTTTAGCAACTGCATAGCAACACCCTGACAACCACCCATTTCACCTTATTAACCGCATAGCAAAGAGCAATAAACAACTCAAAACGGTTTAGCAACTGCATAGCAACACCCTGGCAACCACCCATTTCACCCTATTAACCGCATAGCAAAGAGCAATAAACCACTCAGAACGGTTTAGCAACTGCACAGCAACACCCTGGCAACCACCCATTTCATCCTATTAACCACATAGCAAAGAGCAATAAACCACTCAGAACGGTTTAGCAACTACATAGCAACACCCTGGCAACCACCAAGAATACCTTAATATACCTAGAAAACCATATTAGCCACATACTAATACCATAGAACACCCAAAACACCCTAGTAACTGCATAATGTAACCCCCCCCCCCAAAAAAAAACCCCACCCACGACACCATTAAACACCCTAGTAACTGCATAGCAATGTGCAATAACTTACTCAGAACACTTTAAAAACTGCATAGCAACCCCCTGACAACCACCAAGAACACCTTAAAATACCCAGAAAACCATATTAGCCACATAATAACACAATAGAACACCCAGAACACACTAGTAACTGCATAACAATGTGGAATAAACCACTCAGAATACTTAGAAACTGCATAACAACACCTCGGCAACCACCAAGAACACCTTAAAATACCTAGAAAACCATATTAGCCACATCATTACACCATATAACACCCAGAACACCCTAGTAACTGCATAACAATGTGGAATAAACCACTCAGAATACTTAGAAACTGCATAGCAACACCTCGGCAACCACCTACAATACCATTGAACACACAGAACACCCTAGTAACTGGATAATGTAAAAAACAACAACAACAAAAAACACCCACACCACCATTAAACACCCTAGTAACTGTATAGCAATGTTCAATAACTGACTCAGAACACTTTAGAAACTGCATGGCAACACCCTGACAACCCCTCAAAACAACCTACTCAGAACACCATAAGCCACCTATAATACCTTAGTAACTCCCTAGTCATGTGCAATAAACCACTCAGAACACCTTAGCAACTGCATAGCAACACCCTCACAACCATCCACAACATGCAAACATCCTCAACCATCCACCCTAGCAACTGCATAGCAACCTGCTATAGAACTTGCTTAAACACTTAGCAACGCCCTGGGAACTGGCTAGTCTCACAAGTGCAATAACCTCTCACATTTCCTTCTG
>NC_138726.1:65914681-65937181 GCF_965113295.1 Leuciscus leuciscus
GTCTGTCAATCTGTCTATCTGTCAGTCTGTCTGTCTATCTATCTGTCTATCTGTCTATCTGTCAGTCAATCTGTCTATCTGTCTGTCTGTCTGTTTGTCTATCTATCTGTTACTGAAGGTCAAAGGTCATCTGATGATCTTCTAAATTATCTTGTGAATGTTTCTGACTGCAGTTTTAATGATCTGATGAAGAGGAGTGTGTTTCTTCATCATGTTCCCACAGACGACACTTCCTACATGCACTGATTCCCTTCTAATTGTTGTTTTAATGTTCCTGCAAACAATAGCCAACAAGGACCGAAGCACTAGGGACACGCTTCGAAACCAGGGCGACTTCAGCGTCGTAAACATCATTAAAACTGTGGCGCTCCCGAGCCGACACACACACACACACACACACACACACACACACACACACACACACACACACACACACACACACACACACACACACACACACACACACTCCCAGAATCACTAAACAGCTGAAGACGCTTCTCTCGCACACATCTTCCCACAATGCAACTCTCTCCTCAGGATCAGGCTTATTAGCGGATGCAGAGAACGGATCTGATTCATTAACATACGACTTCACTGGCTTGATCATGAACAGAATAAGAAGAGATCTGAAGTCATATTAACATGTTTTGTAACGCGTACCCCGGTTATACCATGATTTGCAGGATATTCAATATGATTGATACAAACTTCTATGAAGTACATGAATGGTACATGAAAATGGTAATATTGATCAAATTAAATATCATAATGTAACTTATGTAACTCTACATGTACTTACATTATCAGTAAAGCTGCGCTTGAACAAAATATGTGCTGTGAAAAGCGCTGTACAAATAAATGTGAGCTGAAAAATATGACGATAGAGAATTTTATACATATACAGTGGGGAGAACAGTATTTGATACACTGCCGATTTTGCAGGTTTTCTCACTTACAAAGCATGTGGAGGTCTGTAATGTTTATCATAGGTACTCTTCAACTGTGAGAGATGGAATCTAAAGCAAAAATCCAGAAAATCACATTGTATGATTTTTAAATAATTAATTTGCATTTTATTGAATGACATAAGTATTTGATCACCTACCAACCAGTAATAATTCCGGCTCTCACAGACCTGTTAGTTTTTCTTTAAGAAGCCCTCCTGTTCTCCACTCATTACCTGTATTAACTGCACCTGTTTGAACTCGTTACCTGTATAAAAGACACCTGTCCACACACTCAATCAAACAGACTCCAACCTCTCCACAATGGCCAAGACCAGAGAGCTGTGTAAGGACATCAGGGATAAAATTGTAGACCTGCACAAGGCTGGGATGGGCTACAGGACAATAGGCAAGCAGCTTGGTGAGAAGGCAACAACTGTTGGCGCAATTATTAGAAAATGGAAGAAGTTCAAGATGACGGTCAATCTCCCTCGGTCTGGGGCACCATGCAAGATCTCACCTCGTGGGGTATCAATGATCATGAGGAAGGTGAGGGATCAGCCCAGAACTACACGGCAGGACCTGGTCAATGACCTGAAGAGAGCTGGGACCACAGTCTCAAAGAAAACCATTAGTAACACACTACGCCGTCATGGATTAAAATACTGCAGCCAAGTCTCAAGCCAGCGCATGTCCAGGCCCGTCTGAAGTTTGCCAATGACCATCTGGATGATCCAGAGGAGGAATGGGAGAAGGTGATGTGGTCTGATGAGACAAAAATAGAGCTTTTTGGTCTAAACTCCACTCGCTGTGTTTGGAGGAAGAAGAAGGATGAGTATAACCCCAAGAACACCATCCCAACCGTGAAGCATGGAGGTGGAAACATCATTCTTTGGGGAAGCTTTTCTGCAAAGGGGACAGGACGACTGCACCGTATTGAGGGGAGGATGGATGGGGACATGTATCGCGAGATCTTGGCCAACAACCTCCTTCCCTCAGTAAGAGCATTGAAGATGGGTCGTGGCTGGGTTTTCAATTCACCAAAGGAACTGTTTCACTGGCTTGATCATGAACAGAATAAGAAGAGATCTGAAGTCATATTAACATGTTCTGTAACGCGTACCCCGGTTATACCATGATTTGCAGGATATTCAATATGATTGATACAAACTTCTATGAAGTACATGAATGGTACATGAAAATGGTAATAGTGATAAAATTAAATATCATAATGTAACTTATGTAACTCTGCATGTACTTACATTATCAGTAAAGCTGCTTTGAACAAAATATGTGCTGTGAAAAGCGCTGTAAAAAAAATGTGAGCTGAAAAATATGACGACAGAGAATTGTATACATACTGTATATATATATATATATATATAGATAGATAGATTAAAAGGAGTGATTTAATAATAAAAAAATAAAAAAAATAAAAAAATACACTCACAATCACACCGCGGTGAATGAAGGTAAAGAACATCTCTCTACAATCACTTAATGAATCCAGTGCAGGGAGTCCTCCGTCTTCCGTCTTCTCTCTCTCTGCCTCTCTCTCTCTCTCTCTCTCTCTCTCTCTGCCTCTCTCTCTCTCCCTCTCTCTCTCTCCCTCTCTCTCTCTCTCTCCTTCTCTCTCTCTCTCTCTGCCCCTCTCTCTCTCTCTCTCTCTCTCTCTCGTGTTTATCTGCTCTGCTGTAATCACAATGGTCATACAGAAGCGTCTCAGTCCTCAATCCAATCTGTCAGCTTGATCGTCGAGCCTTTGGACTCACAATCGCTTTCACTAAGAATAATATTTGTGTCTTATTGAGCGGCTTGATAAACCATGAACGATTGAGAAACTGTGATGGCCGTCGAAGAAATGCCTTCTGGGAGAGAGAGTGTGTGTTTGTGTGTGTGAGAGTGTCATTTAAAGTTGCATGACTTTTGTTCTGTTTATTTTTATTTTTTTAAACGTATTCAAGCTTTAAAAATGTATTATATGAATGTGACGATTCCTTAAGACGTACACAAAACCCCCCCCAAAAAACATCATATGGCTTCAGTGAGTAAATAATGACAAACCTTTCATTCCTGGGTGATATTCCTCTTTAAAGTGCATGAAAGTCATGAAATGCAACATTTGGCGTCACATTATTTGTCCGGTTCGTTTATTCAGTTAGTCAGATTACACACGTTGCTTGAGTGAACGAACAAACAGCACCAGCAGATGCTTGAACAGATGAGAGGAAGACCAATCACAACTCATTCGCTAATATGGCAATGACATCATCACTGTAAGTTCCACGCTACGCTCTAAAAATGCTGGCTTGTTTCAACCCATGTGTGGGTCACATATGGACAAACCCAACCATTGGTTTACATTTTTAAATACAATTTTTTAACACAGTTGGGTTTGTCGATATTTGACCCAAACATTTTTAGAGTGTATTAGAGCACAACAGTGCCACACAACAAGACAGTCGCTCTGCCTTTAAAGGTTTATAAGATATCATTAAAGTTCAGTTTCCCTATGGCACTCTTCTTCTGAACATTCTAGTCAGTGTGTGTGGATCATCCCACATCCAGACAGACACACAGTCCGCATCGTTCTAATTGACTTGAGAAAGATTAAAGAGATGCCCAGATGCTCACTAGTAAGTGACCTACAGCACAGAACTGTCACTGGGAGATTAATGGAGCGCATAAGCGGCGAGCCAGCCCGGAGGAGCAGCGACGTCTGTTCATCACCCATCCGATGGCTCCGAGAAACTCCAACCGGCCCACATCGACAACCAGATGAAGTACTGATCACTACTACAGCGTAACACACAGATAAAGCGTAACATACACACAGATAAAGCGTAACATACACACAGATAAAGCGTAACAACACCAGAGAACACTGCAAAACATGCTCTTCCTCAGTGTTTCTGTCCTGCTTTCCAGCTCAAACATCTAAACATTCTTAAAGGGGTCATGACATGGTTTTTGTTTTATTATGTTCCCTTAGGTGCAATTAAAGTATTACTATAGTTTTTTGGACAAAATTTTTGTGATTTATGACCTTTTCCCACCCTCTGATTCAAACTGTCTGTTTTGGGGGTGTTTCCCCTTTAAGAGTTCAGTGGTAACGCCCACTGTTATGATTGGCTAACATCATTGGCTAAAAGTACTTTTAAGATGAAATACATTACTTAGTGTTTGCAGCGGGCCACACCTGTGGCGTGACAATGATGTGATGATGTGAAATGAGGTGTGGTTGTCTTGCGCTGGAGGCGGTCATATGCAAACGACTGGTACGTCACTTCGTACCGTGACGTCACTTCTTACCATGGATTCCCAACGAGCCGTAATTAGAGCTTGATTAAATAAATGCTTGGTTTATAATGGGGAGGACGTCTTAAGCTATGAAACTTGCAGGAAGGGCTAATGGTACAAAGACCTCTTATATACCAAAAGATCAAGGCAAATTTGGTTTCTCATGTCATGACCCCTTTAAAAATCAAGATACATTTACCGGAGAAGCACAATGACTGAAGATATTAAGTGTTGTTTTCTGAGAAAATGGTCAAAATGAAGTGAGTTTATGCTTACAACAACAAGTAATATCTGCCAGTGGGGTCAGGAAAATAAACTTCTTTTTTATTTGGATCAGTTTATTGAATTGAGGCTTCTGGACACTAGGAGAGTATAACTTTTATTCTTCATAATGATGCCCTCGTTTCTGAAACTGAAACTGGAGAAAACAGAAGCTGTGGTAAGTGTGTGTGTGTGTGTGAGAGAGTCTTGAGGGCTAAAAGAGTTTCCTCCCACGCAGGGTAAAATTAATTGCCGTCCCCTGCAGACACCAACACACAGATTAATCACTGCACACCTTCACAAACACCGTACTGCCGACACACACACACCACAATACAGAAGCTTTATCAGAGGAGTAGAATACACACACACACACCTCACAATCCAAGGTCTTTATCACTCCCAGAACACACACAAACACACGGTATGTGGTGAGAAAGCAGTGATGGTTAACGGAGAAAAAGACGGATGCTATAGGGTCAACAGCAACAACAGCCTGAGACCCTCCGTCTGTCCTTCATCACACACTCTGAGAGACAATTACTGGAGAGACCGAGGAAACGGGTTAGTAATTGATCTCAGAGAGAGAGAGAGTCTGGCTTTAGATTTAGGGTGAGAATTTGAGGAACACATTGAAGCTCCAGAGATCCAGATGGATATGTATGGACAGATGGACGGACGGATTTATTTCAGTCTATGGTTTGTGTTTCTGAAATAAATTTTAAGGTAAATAAAAGCTGCATGTTTACCCAGAAGCCCCGAGCCGAAGCACTCATTTACAGATGGAGATTGTGTACATATATCAGCACAGATGCTGTTTCACAAGCATCCCTTCATCACTCCACGTTCATATTACTGTTTTTAAACAATCACTATAATCCCCACCCTCAAACACAGTCACTATAAGCCCCGCCCTCAAACATCCTAGACACTCACTGTAAGCCCCACCCTCAAACACAGTCACTATAAGCCCCGCCCTCAAACACACAGTCACTGAAAGCCTCGCCCTCAAACATCCTAGACACTCACTGTAAGCCCCGCCCTCAAATACACAGTAACTATAAGCCCCGCCCTTTAAGCATACACAGTCACTGTAAGCCCCACCCTCAAATACACAGTCACTGTAAGCCCCGCCCTCAAATACACAGTCACTGTAAGCCCCGCCCTCAAACATACACAGTCACTGTAAGCCCTCAAACACACAGTCACTATAAGCCCCGCCCTCAAACATCCTAGACACTCACTGTAAGCCCCATCCTCAAACACAGTCACTATAAGCCCCGCCCTCAAACACACAGGCACTGAAAGCCTCGCCCTCAAACATCCTACACTCACTGTAAGCCCCGCCCTCAAATACACAGTAACTATAAGCCCCGCCCTTTAAGCATACACAGTCACTGTAAGCCCCACCCTCAAATACACAGTCACTGTAAGCCCCGCCCTCAAATACACAGTCACTGTAAGCCCCGCCCTCAAACATACACAGTCACTGTAAGCCCTCAAACACACAGTCACTATAAGCCACACCCTTTAAACATACAGTCACTGTAAGCCCCGCCCTCAAACATACACAGTCACTGTAAGCCCCGCCCTCAAACATAGTCACTGTAAGCCCCGCCCTCACATACACAGTCACTGTAAGCCCCGCCCTTTAAACACACAGTCACTATAAGCCCTGCCGTTTAAACATACAGTCACTGTAAGCCCCACCCTCAAACATACACAGTCACTGTAAGCCCCGCCCTCAAACATAGTCACTTTAAGCCCCACCCTCAAACATTCAGTCACTGTAAGCCCCGCCTTCAAACATAGTCACTGTAAGCCCCGCCCTCAAATACACAGTCACTATAAGCCCCGCCCTTTAAACATACAGTCACTGTAAGCCCCGCCCTCAAATACACAGTCACTATAAGCTCTACCCTTTAATCATACAGTCACTATATGCCCTCCCTTTTAATCATACACAGTCACTGTAAGCCCCGCCCTTTAAACATACAGTCACTATAAGCCCTGCCCTTTAAGCATACACAGTCATTACAGTGTTTCCCCTATACATTTTTCCAGCAGCGGTGCTGTTACGTGCCGGAGGTTGTTACCAAGCAGCTCGCGGGGGGTCCGGGGGCATGCACCCCTGGAAGATTTTTTTTTTTAATTACCCCTTAAACCATGATTTCTGGCAAGTTTTGTGGATAGAAATGGACATTTTGAGACATACAAATTTTACATACCATCAACAGAAGGCATGATTATTGCAGCACGTACCTTGAACTGGTCACAAACAGGATTAGGACAGGATTATTGTTATTTGTTTTTCTTTTGTGTTAATTTTCAGCTGTAAGGTAGAAATTGATAGTGGAAAAATGAAACTCTTTCCACCTTACCTGCACTACTGATCTTTTTTTCTGTAACACACTTTAGCACTTAGATACATCATCATGTAACCAGTACTTTCATTTATTTTATCCTGTAGACATTTTGAACATTCAAATCCAAATGAAACTTTTCATTAGTTTAAAAGGTGACTAGCTTGCATAGCCTATTTTACTTCACTAACCCCCAGGGACGTGCACAGAGTTCATCAGGGGCAGGGGCTCAAATGTAAGAAACGGTAATGTAATAAAAATAAAATTTTATATATATATTACGGCTGGGAATCGATTATTTTATTTTTTTACTAATTAATCGCACAATTTGCTGTAATTAATCGCATTTCCCCCAAACTTGTAATCATCCATATTTAAATGTAGAATCACTAATTAAATTAAACACACAAAAAAGGGGAAAAAAAGAAAAATGTCCACACAAATTGGACAGAAAATAGCCCTATATTAAAATATAAAACACCAATATATTATTCTTCATTCAGTCCTATGCAACTGACTAATTATCAAAATAAAGTATAGTCATACAAAGCTATTATTACTAGAGCATGTGATCAGAGCAGGTCATTTTACCATTGTTGCCCAGCATGGCTATACCAGCTCAGCAAACAGAAGTCTACTACTGAGAAATTTCACGTTATTTGAGCGGATTTTGCTTTTCCAGTGCGTGATCGGTAGCCAACATGATTGGAGCGTTTGGGCCGTTAAGGAGCAGAACGCGCAGCGCAAAGACGGAGCGGAACATTGAGCAGAGAGCGCAGTGCGCCGACACACACACACATGAACCATGAAGAGAGGCGCGCCTGAGAAAACGAGCGCGCCGCGTCGCGTCGCTTCTATATGAGCGCGCTTACCGCGCGCCCACATTTGAAATATTTGCATGTGAATGTGAAGTGAACGGCCCCTTATGGCAACGAGACATTAGCCTAATCAAAAATATTTCCATTTGCTCTTTCCTTGTCAACAAGTGGATTTAGAGCCATCACATTAGGAGCGCCGCCGGTCGCCATGTTTCAGTGTTTTTAGGTGTGTAAGTGAATGTCGTGATATTACTGATCATGTGAAGATTTTGCAGCGGCGCTGAAAATCCAGCGGCGGCGCTGCGCTGCTGCCTAATACATTGTAGGGGAAACACTGCATTATAAGCCCCGCCTTCAAACATAGTCACTGTAAGCCCCGCCCTTTAATCATACAGTCACTGTAAGCCCCGCCCTTTAAACATAGTCACTGTAAGCCCCACCCTTTAAACATACACAGTCACTGTAAGCCCCGCCCTTTAAACATACAGTCACTGTAAGCCCCGCCCTTTAAACATACACAGTCACTGTAAGCCCCGCCCCCTCGGGTCCCCAGGCATCACTCTTACTATGTGAAGCTCCAGATAGTCTCCGAGGCTCTTGGCGCTCTCCACCCGCACCAGGACGGCCTCCTTGAGCTGAGTACTGAAGCCCACAGCCAGCCGGTCGGCCCTCGTGCTCGGCCGGTCGTTCGGGGGCCACGAGTAGGTGATGAGGGCTCCTCCGCGGCCGAAGATGTAGGTAGTCCCAGCTGAAACAGACACAGAGACTCAGTGTTAGATGAAACACTGACAGCTGAATGAGCTCAGCGTTGAGTGTGAACACGAGCAGGTGAAGATCAGTAAGTAACCCTTGTTCACTGCTCAGTCCAGGAGCGTGTGTACGTGTGTACGTGTGAACGTTTGAAGGTCACTGCATCTCTGCTCGTGTAATGAGGCGACGCTGAGCTCATGTGTGCTTCCATCTGCTTTAATCAGTCATTGTGTTCAAGAGACTTTCCAAAGCGTCAGGCTCTGCAGGTTTCAGATCAATCAGCACCTGAGAACGTGTAGCGGACCTTCATCAGAGCCTGAGTCTCATCCATCCAACACACAAAACACTCCCCATGATGATAACTCAATTATTTCAATCAAACATGCTGTTGACAGAATACATAAACAAGTAAAAATATCAACAATGCACAAACAATAACTGAGAAATGAAAAATAGAAAGAGTTCATGCAAAAATACTGTAATCTGCAAGCATGTCTAAAAATAAGCCGATCAGATTTCGCTCTCCTTCTGACGTATGAAGAGGATCTTATTATAATATTACCGGCCCTTAATCTGCAGGTTTACACACACCAGCAGACATTTGGTTTTACAAGCGACAACAGAGACCAGTTCTAACACAATGATAAAGATCCAGCAAAGCCTGAAACTGTTCTGTGGTTGAGCACAGACGAGCACTGAACACTATTGACCAGAACATGTCACCGCTGTCTTATAAACACCTCAGGAACTGTGGACACTTGTGGAGAAGTTAAACATGATGATGAGATGATCAATGTAACTCCACAACAACTACAGAGATGTCTCCACTAACATTCAGAAGCTCTTCCTGAGTCTCTCCGTAAGGCTGCACTCGCTACTGGTTATTCTGGGATTCTGGATGAGTGAGATTGGAGTGTTTTGTTATTGCCGGAGTTTCTGAAGCTCGAGTAAAGACTCCGCCCTCTTCTGAACGGAGGCGGAGCTAAAGCTAATTTGCATTTAAAGGGACACACAAAAACGGCTCGTTTTTGCTCACACACAAAAAAGGGAAAATTTTACAAGCTATAATAAATGAGTTTGAGCTGATATTTCAAAGACACATTCTGGGGACACTATAGATTTATATTAAATCTTGTAAAAAGGGGCACCTTTAAAGGTGTACATTTTTTATCAGTTCATGCATTCACTGGGAATCGAACCCATGATCCTGGCGTTGCTATAGCCCTATTCTCTAGTGTTTGAGGTACAGGAAAGTTGAAAGTTCATTGAAGTGCATGTGAAGATGAGAACCGAACCGGTCAAGAATGTCAGCCGGATTAAGAGCTAATAATTCATCCTGGAGGAATAAAAAAAAAAAAAAATTTGAAAGACAGAAATAAAAGCAGGATCACCAGCAGGATTTGTGAAGCGTCTCATGTGACTCTCGAGCATCATTCATCAGCCACACCTCGACAATTACAGCCTGGCCAAGAAACCTCGTCACAAGCCACCGATTCAGAAACAAGCAATTGATTCAGAGCCCAGACTCAATCGGCTCCTTCGCTTCCCTCGGGCCAGACCCGCTTCAGACTCCTGCTGATAGTTGTAGTATCTGGCAGCGACTAATTATCAGAGGAAAAACATCAGAGGAAATACAAGAGCCTCATGGGAAACTGAGTGAGGAGGAGGAGAGAGGAAGGCACTGACTGGCTTTAGAGAAGGAGAACAGAAGCAGAACGAGAGCGAGTTTCCTTTCATCATGTCTCTGTTCTGTTTTCATGCGGCGACGTCATCAAAACCCGCTCGAGTCGAGTCGAAATGAGCCCATGCAAAAACAAAGAGAGACGAGAGAGAGAATGTAAAATGGCTGCCGGGAATGGAGAGACATGTTGAGTCTCGCTCCGCACTATCCTTCCAATCTAATTTTCTTTTCCTCATGAATATGAAGCGTGACTGAAATGAGAGAGAGCCGTGGGGGTACACACGAATGCAGGAGATGCTCGTTCTCACTCCATCACACACACACACACACACACACACACACACACACACACACACACACACACACACACACACACACACACACACACACACACACACACACACACACACACCTGTGTACACAACCAAAACACACACACACAATCGACACTCAGTCGTGAGCTGACACTGCTATTCCATCACATTCACTGACATAGAAACATGTCATGATGGTCTTCTTAACTCTGCTAGAATCACTGCATGCATTAAAACGACTTCTGAAAAGTAGTCTGATCATTATTGATGCTTCATGTTGCATTCGGTTGATTGACATTAACTTAGTTAAATGCAAAAACATTCATGTACACTGAAAAAACAGAACCAGTTAAACCTCAGATTTCCAGTTTCTCCTCCTCACGAACCTAAAATGATCTGAACAGACCATAATAATCATCAGCACATCATAACAACTGAGAGTGAAAACAAACAGTCATCTGCGTAATTTATTCACGCCGCACTGCATGCTGGGAGCTACTGAGAGTGTTCAGTTCAGTACACTGCCTCAAACCTGTCTGAACTTCATTAACTAATGGAAGAGTCACATCTACACAGGCACCCTAGCAACCACACAGGCACCCTAGCAACCACACATGCACCCTAGCAACCACACAGGCACCATAGCAACCACACAGGCACCCTAGAAACCGCACAGGCACCCTAGCGACCACACATGCACCCTAGAAACCACACAGGCACCCTAGCAACCGCACAGGCACCCTAGCAACCACACATGCACCCTAGCAACCACACAGGCACCCTAGCAACCACACAGGCACCCTAGAAACCGCACAGGCACCCTAGCAGCTGCACAGGCACCCTAGCAACCGCACAGGCACCTTAGAAACCGCACAGGTACCCTAGCAACCGCACAGGCACCTTAGCAACCGCACAGGCACCCTAGCAACCACACTGCCTCTCACACTGTGCAGAGAACAGACTGTTGTGACTGATGTGCTTTGTGTCCAGTGATGAATTATAATGACTCCAGCTGATAATGAAGAGTGTATTGATTGTGTTAATATTCTCTCTCTGTGTGTGTGTGTGTGTGTGTGTGTGTGTGTGTGTGTGTGTGTGATTAATCAGTGTATGAGTCAGAGACACTAGAGACAGCTGTCGATTTTAACACGCTTAATTGGTGTTATTGGAAGAACAACACATAAACACTCTGGATTCCAAGAAAAGAAGAGTGACAATCTCACACACACACACACACACACACACACACACACACACACACACACACACACACACACACACACACACACACACACACACACACACACACACAATGAAAATGTATCAAAATATGTATTTTTGTTCCACATAGTCCTATAGGTTTGAATGTGTAAATGATGACAGAATAATTATTCCTGGATGAATTAACCCTTTAAATATCAAGACTATATCAGATGATAGATATCAGATCAGGTCTGTGTTCCCGCAGTGATGGAGACCGATGGAGCGCCGGAAACACACACCGTGATCAGCGAGCAGGACCTGAGTGAGAGCAGGACATGAGTGAGGACCTGAGTGAGAGCAGGACCTCAGTTAGAGCAGGACCTGAGTGAGAGCAGGACCTGAGTGAGAGTAGGACCTGAGTGAGAGCAGGCCTTTCATCAGCCGCCGGATCGATGAAGACACGCCCTCATTGACAAATGCGGAACAGTTAGTCCATGCGTTCATGACCTCAAGGCTAGATTATAGTAATGCTCTACTGGGTGGTTGCCCTGCACGCTTAATAAACAAACTACAGCTGGTCCAAAACGCAGCAGCTCGAGTTCTTACCAGAACCAGTCTGACCATATTAGCCCGGTTCTGTCAACACTGCACTGGCTCCCTATTAAACATCGTATACATTTTAAAATATTGCTGGTTACTTACAAAGCACTAAATGGTTTAGCTCCGCAGTGCTTGAGCGAGCTCTTAACGCATTATAGTTAGGACACGACCATAGCATATGACTAACTCAACGAACAAGCATGTCCGTATATTATTCACACAATACCATATTACTGACATGCTTATCATTATAAGACTCGAGCCGATATCAACACATCACAATCATCACATCAGCACCGTCAATGCAGCTCTGCTTCTACACATCTAAACTCAATTAAACACACATTTATTTCATTCTCACTCCAGACGTGTCCAACAGACTAACGGCCTGATCTGAGGAACACCATCAACCCAGAAGATGGAGACCCAGAGAACCAGGACAAACATCATCAGGACGGGTCGAGGAACACCATAAACCCAGCAGATGGAGACCCAGATGAGGTGAGAGACCCAGAGGACGAGGACAAACACCATCAGGACGGGTCAAGGAACACCATAAACCCAGCAGATGGAGACCCAGATGAGGTGAGAGACCCAGAGAACCAGGACAAACACCATCAGGACGGGTCGAGGAAGACCATAAATCCAGCAGATGGAGACCCAGATGAGGTGAGAGACGCAGAGAACCAGGACAAAAACCATCAGGACGGGTCGAGGAACACCATAAACCCAGCAGATGGAGACCTAGATGAGGTGAGAGACCCAGAGAACCAGGACAAACACCATCAGGACGGGTCGAGGAACACCATCAACCCAGCAGATGGAGACCCAGATGAGGTGAGAGACCCAGAGAACCAGGACAAACACCATCAGGGCGGGTCGAGGAACACCATAAACCCAGCAGATGGAGACCCAGATGAGGTGAGAGACCCAGAGAACCAGGACAAACACCATCAGGACGGGTCGAGGAACACCATAAACCCAGCAGATGGAGACCCAGATGAGGTGAGAGACCCAGAGAACCAGGACAAACATCATCAGGACGGGTCGAGGAACACCATCAACCCAGCAGATGGAGACCCAGATGAGGTGAGAGACCCAGAGAACCAGGACAAACACCATCAGGACGGGTCGAGGAACACCATAAACCCAGCAGATGGAGACCCAGATGAGGTGAGAGACCCAGAGAACCAGGACAAACACCATCAGGACGGGTCGAGGAACACCATAAACCCAGCAGATGGAGACCCAGATGAGGTGAGAGACCCAGAGAACCAGGACAAACACCATCAGGACGGGTCGAGGAACACCATCAACCCAGCAGATGGAGACCCAGATGAGGTGAGAGACCCAGAGAACCAGGACAAACACCATCAGGACGGGTCGAGGAACACCATAAACCCAGCAGATGGAGACCCAGATGAGGTGAGAGACCCAGAGAACCAGGACAAACACCATCAGGACGGGTCGAGGAACACCATAAACCCAGCAGATGGAGACCCAGATGAGGTGAGAGACCCAGAGAACCAGGACAAACACCATCAGGACGGGTCGAGGAACACCATCAACCCAGCAGATGGAGACCCAGATGAGGTGAGAGACCCAGAGAACCAGGACAAACATCATCAGGGCGGGTCAAGGAACACCATAAACCCAGCAGATGGAGACCTAGATGAGGTGAGAGACCCAGAGAACCAGGACAAACACCATCAGGACGGGTCGAGGAACACCATAAACCCAGCAGATGGAGACCCAGATGAGGTGAGAGACCCAGAGAACCAGGACAAACACCATCAGGGCGGGTCAAGGAACACCATAAACCCAGCAGATGGAGACCCAGATGAGGTGAGAGACCCAGAGAACCAGGACAAACATCATCAGGACGGGTCGAGGAACACCATAAACCCAGCAGATGGAGACCCAGATGAGGTGAGAGACCCAGAGAACGAGGACAAACACCATCAGGACGGGTCGAGGAACACCATAAACCCAGCAGATGGAGACCCAGATGAGGTGAGAGACCCAGAGAACCAGGACAAACATCATCAGGACGGGTCGAGGAACACCATAAACCCAGCAGATGGAGACCCAGATGAGGTGAGAGACCCAGAGAACGAGGACAAACACCATCAGGACGGGTCGAGGAACACCATAAACCCAGCAGATGGAGACCCAGATGAGGTGAGAGACCCAGAGAACCAGGACAAACACCATCAGGGCGGGTCAAGGAACACCATAAACCCAGCAGATGGAGACCTAGATGAGGTGAGAGACCCAGAGAACCAGGACAAACACCATCAGGACGGGTCGAGGAACACCATCAGGACGGGTTGGGACAATAAGATACTGTCCGACTGCGAGATGTTCTAGACTGCCTCACAGCAGGAGTCGTGTGTTTACTGTGATTAGGAAAGTGAGCAGTGTAGTGACAAACTGGAATAGATTAGGAAGGATTAATGTGTAATTCATTAATTGCAGCTGAACGCACCCGTGATTTTAATCACAGCGGCACACGGGCCCTTGAGGTCCTCAGAGTCTCCGGGGCCGCGGGGGGACAGCACAGGCTACGCTTCAGTAAACCAGTCACTATAATACTGTGGTTCTGCTCACCCACACTGACCCTCATCCTTCCCTTGCGGGGCAAAATCACCACAAGACATTACATTATACTTCCTTTTTTTTTTCTTTTTTTTTTTCAGAAATCTTATTTTAGGTCATTTGGATAAAAAAAAAAAAAAGATTTATTAATGCAATTTTTTTGGGACGATTTTTTGTTATTTTTTGTTTTATTTCCCTTTAAATTACTAGATTTGATCAATAAATAATAAATAAATTGTAATTTAAGCACATTCCTCACATTCTTTAAACTTAAATTAAGAAATAACTCACAATTTCATGCTTGATCAAACCACACTCAACTCAGCAACCAGTCACCATAACACTGTGGTTTATACTGGTTTATAACTATGATCGCACATTTCATTCCTCAACCGCCTCAAAAACAACAGGAGGTTTTATTAACGATTTCACTGCGAAACTGCTCTTCCTCAGTGTTTCTGTCTCTTTTCCAGCATAATATCTAAATGTTCTTAAATCAAGATACATTTACTGGAGAAGCATTAATAATGTTTAGATATTAGTGCTGGAATACAAGACAGAAATGTGACATTTGAGACATTTATGACCATAACATCTGCCTTCATGCCCATGTGAAAACAAGAGCACTTCAAATCTCAAAAGTACATATTTAAACAACTGTATTTGCAGCTAATACAATATTAATGAAGGAAAATGCCACTTGCACTTAAAGAGAGTTTCTAAACACACTTAATTCACTTTTTAACTAATGCAGAAATGTCAAACTGAAAGTTTTGAATTATTATTTAAAGAAGTGCACTTGATTCGATGTGTTGTGTAACATACTAAAGTACCTGACTTTAATTTTAACCGTAGTCTGTTATTC
Source organism: Leuciscus leuciscus (assembly GCF_965113295.1). NCBI lineage: Eukaryota > Metazoa > Chordata > Actinopteri > Cypriniformes > Leuciscidae > Leuciscus > Leuciscus leuciscus. The sequence continues at coordinate 65,930,379 of NC_138726.1, forward strand.
AATATTGCATTTAAAGTTAATATATTATTGCAACTGTGTAATTACAAATGTGTGCAAATACATAATTTACAAGATTCAATAGAAATGGCATTACAGGATATTTTGGTTACACACACACACACACACACACACACACACACACACACACACACACACACACACACACACACACACACACACACACACACACACACACACACACACACACACACACACAGTGTTCAACTAAGCACATTTAAACTAATATATTTCAATTCAAGTATTATATTTCCGTAACAAGTCATCTTCATAAAAGTAGTTTGGCTCACTTGCACGCGACTCGTTTAATAATGAACCGAACTGACACTGACGATCTCAAAGACGTTTAAGAGCAGATGTCAAACTCACACCCAGTTCCTCCAGATTCTGCACACGCGTGTGAAAGTTATTCAGCCGCTTTCAAAGTGCAATTAAAAGCTAAAGGAAGTTTCAGGACATCGTTCAGTGCCAGGAACAAAGATGCAGTGCAGGACCATATAATTAAAAACCCCTTCCCATCCGTCCCTCTGTGGCCATTAAAACACTGGGCTTTATTAAAGTTTGATGAAGCTCAGATATCTTTGGTGTGTGTGTGTGTGTGTGTGTGTGTGTGTGTGTGTGTGTGTGTGTGTGTGTGTGTGTGTGTGTGTGTGTGTGTGTGTGTGTGTGTGTGTGTGTGTGTGTGTGTGTGTGTGTGTGTGTGTGTGTGTGTGTGTGTGTGTGTGTGTGTGAATGTCGAGACCTGAGCTTTGACGCTTCTTCACCCTGTAATGGGGTTTCGCTAAATAAAACATCCGCTGCGGATAAACAGCACAAAACGCATGAAATATTGAAGCCACAGAAAGCAGGCGCTGATGTTACTGTGAAGGGTTTTGTGTTTAGTTAGAGGAGACTTTAAATAAACCGTGAAATCGAGTGTGAAAACCGTCAGCAGACGAAATCATGCCGAAGACTTCGACACGTGTGTTACATGAGAGAGTTAACAGGCAGAGAGAAGAGAAATCACTCAACTGGGGATTTTACTTAAAGAAATTAATACTTTTATTCATCAAGGACGCATTAAAATGATCAAATTAGACATTTATAATGTTACAGAAGATTTGTATTTAAAATAAATGCTGTTCTTTTGAACTTTGAAATCAGCATATCAGAAGACTGGAGTAATGATGCTGAACATTCAGCTTTGATCACAGGAATAAATTACACTTTACTGTATATTCACATAGAGAACAGATGATTTACATTAGAATAATATTTCACTGTTTTACTGTATTTTTGATCTAATAAATGCAGCAGAAGAGACTCTTTCAAAATGTCTGAGGATTGGTAGTGAACCCTAAACTTTTCAGCGTGATTTAGATATGCCTTGACGTATCAAAACATTTGTCCAAAAATCACTCACACACTCACACACATTCACTCACTCACTCACTCACTCACTCACTTCACTCACTCACTCACTCACTCACTCACTCACTCACTCACTCACTCACTCACTCACTCACTCACTCACTCACTCACTCACACACACACACACACACACACACACACACACATTCACTCACTCACTCACTCACTCACTCACTCACTCACTCACTCACTCACTCACTCACTCACTCACTCACGCACTCATTTACTCTTGTATAGTAGAGGTACAGTACAGTAGAGTACAGTAGAGGTAGAGTACAGTAGTGCACAGTACAGTAGAGTACAGTAGAGTACAGTAGAGGTAGAGTACAGTAGTGTACAGTACAGTAGAGTACAGTAGAGTACAGTGGAGGTAGAGTACAGCAGTGTACAGTACAGTAGAGTACAGTACAGTACAGTAGAGGTAGAGTACAGTAGAGTGCAGTACAGTAGAGTACAGTAAAGGTAGAATACAGTGGTGTACAGTAGAGTACGGTAGAGGTAGAGTACAGTAGAGGTGGAGTATAGTAGAGTACAGTACAGTATGGTAAAGGTAGAATACAGTGGTGTACAGTAGAGTACAGTGGAGGTAGAGTACAGTAGAGTGCAGTACAGTAGAGTAGAGTACAGTCAAGATAGAATACAGTGGTGTACAGTAGAGTACAGTAGATGTAGAGTACAGTAGTGTACAGTAGAGTACAGTAGAAGTAGAGTATAGTAGAGTACAGTAAACGTAGAGTACAGTAGAGTTAGTGTACAGTATAGGTAGAGTACAGTAGAGTACAGAAGAGGTAGAGTACAGTAGAGGTGGAGTATAGTAGAGTACAGTACAGTAGAGTAGAGTACAGTCAAGATAGAATACAGTGGTGTACAGTAGAGTACAGTAGATGTAGAGTACAGTAGTGTACAGTAGAGTACAGTAGAAGTAGAGTATAGTAGAGTACAGTAGACATAGAGTACAGTAGAGTTAGTGTACAGTATAGGTAGAGTACAGTAGAGTACAGAAGAGGTAGAGTACAGTAGTGTACAGTAGAGTACGGTAGAGGTAGAGTACAGTAGAGGTGGAGTATAGTAGAGTGCAGTACAGTAGAGTAGAGTACAGTCAAGATAGAATGCAGTGGTGTACAGTAGAGTACAGTAGAGGTAGAGTACAGTAGAGGTAGAGTACAGTAGAGGTAGAGTACAGTAGAGTGCAGTACAGTAGAGTACAGTAAAGGTAGAATACAGTGGTGTACAGTAGAGTACGGTAGAGGTAGAGTACAGTAGAGGTGGAGTATAGTAGAGTACAGTACAGTATGGTAAAGGTAGAATACAGTGGTGTACAGTAGAGTACAGTGGAGGTAGAGTACAGTAGAGTGCAGTACAGTAGAGTAGAGTACAGTCAAGATAGAATACAGTGGTGTACAGTAGAGTACAGTAGATGTAGAGTACAGTAGTGTACAGTAGAGTACAGTAGAAGTAGAGTATAGTAGAGTACAGTGGGCGTAGAGTACAGTAGAGTTGGTGTACAGTATAGGTAGAATACAGTAGAGTACAGAAGAGGTAGAGTACAGTAGTGTACAGTAGAGTACAGTAGAGGTAGAGTATAGTAGAGTACAGTAGAGGTAGAGTACAGTAGAGTACAGTAGAGGTAGAGTGCAGCAGTGTACGGCAGTGTACAGTAGAGGTAGAGTATAGTAGAGTACAGTAGAGGTAGAGTACAGTAGTGTACAGTAGAGTACAGTAGAGGTAGAGTATAGTAGAGTACAGTAGAGGTAGAGTACAGTAGAGTACAGTAGAGGTAGAGTGCAGCAGTGTACGGCAGTGTACAGTAGAGGTAGAGTATAGTAGAGTACAGTAGAGGTAGAGTACAGTAGTGTACAGTAGAGTACAGTAGAGGTAGAGTATAGTAGAGTGCAGTAGAGGTAGAATACAGTGGTGTACAGTAGAGTACAATAGAGGTAGAGTACAGTAGTGTACAGTAGAGTACAGTGGAGGTAGAGTACAGTAGAGTGCAGTAGAGTAGAGTACAGTCAAGATAGAATACAGTGGTGTACAGTAGATGTAGAGTACAGTAGTGTACAGTAGAGTACAGTAGAAGTAGAGTATAGTAGAGTACAGTAGACGTAGAGTACAGTAGAGTTAGTGTACAGTAGAAGTAGAGTACAGTAGAGTACAGAAGAGGTAGAGTACAGTAGAGGTAGAGTACAGTAGAGTACAGTAGAGGTAGAGTACAGCAGTGTACGGCAGTGTACAGTAGATGTAGAGTATAGTAGAGTACAGTAGAGGTAGAGTATAGTAGAGTACAGTAGAGGTAGAGTACAGCAGTGTATGGCAGTGTACAGTAGAGTACAGTAGAGGCAGAGTATAGTAGAGTACAGTAGAGGTAGAGTACAGTAGAGTACAGTAGAGGTAGAGTACAGCAGTGTACAGTAGAGTACAGTAGAGGTAGAGTACAGTAGAGTACAGTAGAGGTAGAGTATAGTAGAGTACAGTAGAGGTAGAGTACAGCAGTGTACGGCAGTGTACAGTAGAGTACAGTAGAGGTAGAGTACAGTAGAGTACAGTAGAGATAGAGTGTATATTAGAGTACAGTAGAGGTAGAGTACAGTAGATGTAGAGAATAGTAGAGTACAGTAGAGGTAGAGTACAGTATAGTACAGTACAGTAGAGTACAGTAGAGGTAGAGTACAGTATAGTACAGTAGAGTACAGTAAAGGTAGAGTATAGCAGAGGTAGTACAGTAGAGGTAGAGTACAGTAGAGGTAGAGTACAGTAGAGGTAGAGTACAGTAGAGTGCAGTACAGTAGAGGTAGAGTACAGTAGAGTACAGTAGAGTAGAGTAGATGCATATTTAAACCTTTCAGCTTCTGTTATTCTGGATTAAAGATCAATAGGAGACAGGAGAAGGAAGTTCAACACTCTTATTTCTAAATCTAATCTAAAGTAATTTTTTCTTATTAATATGGTTGAATAAGATCCCTTAAGGTCAGCAGCAAAGACATTGGTTAATGAAGTGAGATTAAATAAAGTATATTTGTGTAATTCAATATAGTTAATTATAAAGTTTTGCGTAAAATTCTGAGATTGATTGCATTTTACTGTTTTTATTCGTTTTGAGGGATACTGAACGTTTTTGTGCAAGTGAGACGAGTAAATGCTCACATTTAGTCTACAATAGAACTACAATAACCATCATGTTTACACACACACACACACACACACACACACACACACACACACACACACACACACACACACACACACACACACACACACACACACACACACACACACACACACACACACATGCCTCTGCACTTCGATTTGTCTCAACATGAGGACAGGAGAGCTGTCAGTCAATAAATGGGAAAACAAAGTATGTGTGTGTGAGTATGTGAGTGTGTGTGAGTATGTAAGTGTATGTGTGAGAGTATGTGTGTGTGTGTGTGTGTGTGTGTGTGTGTGTGTGTGTGTGTGTGTGTGTGTGTGTGTGTGATTCAGTCTAATATCTTTAATCTCTCTGTAGGTGTTTGATGAGTGTATTCATTCTCTCTGTGTTTCCGGAGTGTTTTTATTTACTCAGAGACGCACAATTCCTCCGAGAGCCTGATACCGAGTCCTAACTACACGTGACGCCGCGACGATTCAATTTTAGAAACGGTTTCTATTTTTCTGCGACGTCGCGCTGGAACAACAAACACAAAGTGTGGCGATGATGATCTCAGGGACTGCTTTATTTAATGTTAAAAGCGTGTCATGTGACTCTGAATATCATTTAGTGCTCCAGCTTTGCTGTAAAAGCAACAGTGGATAATTCACCTCAGATCTTGAAATTAAACAAATGGAAACAAGAACATTAGAACTGTGAACAAACAAGTGTATTCTTTGACAACGATTGTTTTAGTAACTCAGTAGCCTATGTGTTTGAATAATGTTTAAATGGTGTAATATATGTGTATTTGATTATGTAGGGACTCAAGATTACTCTCTGGTGCCGCGAGACTCCGCCCACACGCTGTTCTGATTGGCTGACTCCGCCCACACACTGTTCTGATTGGCTGTGTGGTTTTGATTGATTTTGATGCATCTCGCAGTCGCGTCGCGTCTAGTGTGGACAGACACATTATTTGTCCCTGGAATCTTATCGCATCACGTCTTGTCAGGACAAGGTGTGTGATTGGCTGATAGGAAGAGCGTGAGATCTATATCTGTGTTAGATAACATCTGCTCCTGTGATCCGGTTCGCTCTCTCATGCGAGTGTGTGTGTGTGTGTGTGTGTGCTAATGTTTGGGCCGATAGCATCACCAGCAGAGTCTCGTTGACATTTGGCACTTTATCCACAGAGACTCTGGAAACGTGTGTATGTTCATCAGTTCTGCAGTCACACCCGTGATCTAGTGCTGTCCTGTGTGAGCGATGAACACACTCCTGTTCTGGAGATCACTGATATGCTTCAAGCTTTTCTTTTGGCAAAACACAGACCAGAAGCGGCTTCTCATCGACATCAACTGCAGTCGTATAATAATCTTCAGTTTCATATTCATGAACTCACGTAATCGTTCTTATTGTGTCCTGTGTGTCGGACAGTGACGCTCTGCGCTCTGTGTGTGTGTGTGTGTGTGTGTGTGTGTGTGTGTGTGTGTGTGTCCTCCGTCTCCAGTGACATTTAACAAACGCAGCGAAAATGAATAAATAAACACACTGAGGCAGATAAGAGGACCAGAGATGCTGCGCAGTAATAGTGTGGGATAAACAAGTGATTAAGAGCGATAAAGGAAGGAAGGAAATGTCAGACGAGACAACAGAGTGTGTGTGTGTGTGTGTGTGTGTGTGTGTGTGTGTGTGTGTGTGTGTGTGTGTGTGTGTGTGTGTGTGACACCAGCGGAGCAATAGAGGAAAGAGGACATGTTGGCCAGTCCTCACTTTCTGAGAGCCTTTAAAGGGTTTGAGGGTCAAGACTTGGTTTTAGGGTCAGGCTATTAGTTATGATGGTTGGGGTTAGGGCAAAACACACACACACACACCGCACTGATCAATCAGCTTTAAACACCTTCACTGAATCTCAGTAGAACGATCAGCTCATGTTCTCCGCAGAATTCAGTCAATAACAGCAGAAACAATATCAATCACTGATGAAACAACAAGCAGAAAACAGAGACATCCGTCAAACACTCCCAGTTATGAAAACATTATTCCTGAATGTTCTCTGAACGTCCTGACACAAGTAGCAACGTTTCAAACACGTTAGACGAACGTCCAACTAAAAAACGCTCCATGATCGATGTATAAATAATGTTTTTGTGCTAACATTTTGAGAGCTTTATTAAAGACCAGATGATATTACTGAAAGAGCGTTTGATCAAAACTCTGAGAGAGCATTCCCTGTTGGCTGGAA
>NC_138726.1:65952181-65964681 GCF_965113295.1 Leuciscus leuciscus
GCAAAGAGCATTAAACCACTCAGAACGGTTTAGCAACTGCATAGCAACACCCTGGCAACCACCCATTTCACCCTATTAACCGCATAGCAAAGAGCAATAAACCACTCAGAACGGTTTAGCAATTGCATAGCAACACCCTGGCAACCACCCATTTCACCCTATTAACCGCATAGCAAAGAGCAATAAACCACTCAGAACGGTTTAGCAACTTCATAGCAACACCCTGGCAACCACCCATTTCACCCTATTAACCGCATAGCAAAGAGCAATAAACCACTCAGAACGGTTTAGCAACTTCATAGCAACACCCTGGCAACCACCCATTTCACCCTATTAACCGCATAGCAAAGAGCAATAAACCACTCAGAACGGTTTAGCAACTGCATAGCAACACCCTGACAACCACCCATTTCACCTTATTAACCGCATAGCAAAGAGCAATAAACAACTCAAAACGGTTTAGCAACTGCATAGCAACACCCTGGCAACCACCCATTTCACCCTATTAACCGCATAGCAAAGAGCATTAAACCACTCAGAACGGTTTAGCAACTGCATAGCAACACCCTGGCAACCACCCATTTCACCCTATTAACCGCATAGCAAAGAGCAATAAACCACTCAGAACGGTTTAGCAATTGCATAGCAACACCCTGGCAACCACCCATTTCACCCTATTAACCGCATAGCAAAGAGCAATAAACCACTCAGAACGGTTTAGCAACTTCATAGCAACACCCTGGCAACCACCCATTTCACCCTATTAACCGCATAGCAAAGAGCAATAAACCACTCAGAACGGTTTAGCAACTTCATAGCAACACCCTGGCAACCACCCATTTCACCCTATTAACCGCATAGCAAAGAGCAATAAACCACTCAGAACGGTTTAGCAACTGCATAGCAACACCCTGGCAACCACCCATTTCACCCTATTAACCGCATAGCAAAGAGCAATAAACCACTCAGAACGGTTTAGCAACTGCACAGCAACACCCTGGCAACCACCCATTTCATCCTATTAACCACATAGCAAAGAGCAATAAACCACTCAGAACGGTTTAGCAACTACATAGCAACACCCTGGCAACCACCAAGAATACCTTAATATACCTAGAAAACCATATTAGCCACATACTAATACCATAGAACACCCAAAACACCCTAGTAACTGCATAATGTAACCCCCCCCCCCCCAAAAAAAACCCCACCCACGACACCATTAAACACCTTAGTAACTGCATAGCAATGTGCAATAACTTACTCAGAACACTTTAAAAACTGCATAGCAACCCCCTGACAACCACCAAGAACACCTTAAAATACCCAGAAAACCATATTAGCCACATAATAACACAATAGAACACCCAGAACACACTAGTAACTGCATAACAATGTGGAATAAACCACTCAGAATACTTAGAAACTGCATAACAACACCTCGGCAACCACCAAGAACACCTTAAAATACCTAGAAAACCATATTAGCCACATCATTACACCATATAACACCCAGAACACCCTAGTAACTGCATAACAATGTGGAATAAACCACTCAGAATACTTAGAAACTGCATAGCAACCACCTACAATACCATTGAACACACAGAACACCCTAGTAACTGGATAATGTAAAAAACAACAACAACAAAAAACACCCACACCACCATTAAACACCCTAGTAACTGTATAGCAATGTGCAATAACTGACTCAGAACACTTTAGAAACTGCATGGCAACACCCTGACAACCCCTCAAAACAACCTACTCAGAACACCATAAGCCACCTATAATACCTTAGTAACTCCCTAGTCATGTGCAATAAACCACTCAGAACACCTTAGCAACTGCATAGCAACACCCTCACAACCATCCACAACATGCAAACATCCTCAACCATCCACCCTAGCAACTGCATAGCAACCTGCTATAGAACTTGCTTAAACACTTAGCAACGCCCTGGGAACTGGCTAGTCTCACAAGTGCAATAACCTCTCACATTTCCTTCTGAAAGCGTCAAAATTAATATTTTAACTAACAATAAACACAATTTATTTAATTAATACATTTTGGTTAATGTTCATTTCTACATACTAATGCATTTTTCACATTACACGTTTCATAAGTATACTTTTTTTTATTGATTAGTTACTATGAAATAATATGAACGAAAATGTACAATTGATAAATGAACAAGCAAATATAATTTATCTTGGTTTAACAGGTAATTAAACGCCACACTTTTCACTCACAAATCAGACGAAATGACATGCATTTTTACAACCAGAATGATTTTTTTTTTTAGCATTATTTTAAAATTATGATTTGTATTGTTGTCAGTCCTGCACATGAAGAAGTGAAGGAGTTCTCTGATCACAGAACACTTCCTGATCGAAACATTGAAATATATTATATATATTGAAAAATATGATTTTGATTGTGGTCAGAAAAGACTGGCTAACAGACTGATATTGTGCACAAAACACACGAATGCCTGACATCCATGAACCATCTACACACACACAGAGAGCAGAGCAAGATATTAAGAGCCCTATTTTAATGATCTAAGCTCATGGTCTAAAGCACACGTTCACTTAGGGCGTCCGAATCCACTTTTGCTAGTTTAACGATGAGGACAAATGGTCGGTGCTCCCGGCGCATGGTCTCTAAAAGGGTTGTCCCTATTCTCTTAATGAGTAATGGGTGTGTTTTGGGCTTTACGTGCATTAAACCAATCAGAGTCTCATCTCCCATTCCCTTTAAATGCCAGTTGCACTCCCCCATGACGGATTCACTATTTACATGACGGACTTTGATAGAGGAAAGACCGAACGCGTCTCCAGAGCGCAAACGGAACTGCTCGTGCGCGAGGTAAAAGTGCGCTAACAGAACATCTACGGGACAAGCCGGATTCACCATATCTTTATGTACACAATAATACTCTTTTACATTGTCATCCTTTTATTTTTACTATTTGGCATGTTTGTGTGCTACTGTGTGTCCCTGTGTGTGTAATAAGCAGAGTGTGTGTGTAATAAGCAGAGTGTGTGAGTAATAAGCAGAGTGTACGTGCGTTGTGGACCCGCCTATAGGCGCACATTACTAACGCGCTCTTTAAAGAACAAAAAAGACCAGGTTTAGAGCAGGTTTCAGTCGGTCAATGACTCAGTCTATTTCTGTTCCTCAAAATAGCAACGCTCCAACAATGCGCCAGAACACACTAGTTCTCAGACCAGCAGCTCATGGGCCACAGATGCATTTGCTATTTAAACAGCGCGGCGCAGGACGTGAAAATGAAAACTGCGTCAGGCTGAAACTAGCAAAAAACACTTGCGTCGCTGCATTGCACCGGGTGTAAGATAGGGGCCCTAAGTCTGGCTTTCTGATCAAATATATCCAAATTAAGTGAGTTTATGCTTAAAAAGGAATAAGAAGTGCTATGTGATAGCTGTACACACTCCTGTCTGATCACAGAACACTTCCTGATCCAAACCTTGAAACAAGCTTTTTCTGTAAAGCTGCTTTGAAACAATATGTATTGTGACAAGAGCCGCACAAATAAACTGAACTGAAGTGAAGAGAAACACAAGGTGTAAAGGCCGTGACTGGAGGCTGACGTGTGTGTGTGTGTGTGTGTGTGTGTGTGTGTGTGTGAGGTGACTGCAGGGAACAGCTTCAGTCTGCGTAGCATCAACACACTTCAGTGCCAAACACAGCAGATGAGCCGACCAGACACAACACAAACACACATAACTCACACATAACAAATACTAATAGTCATATATAAATATGAGTAATAATTGCAGCATGTGAGCTCTAATATGATTGGCTGAAGGGTATTTTATCAGTCTGTCCGGAGACAGAATCATGTTTACAAGGCGTCAGATTGATAATAATAATGCAAATGTCTGTGTAATAACTAGGGGTGTAACGATTCGTTTTAACAACGATTCGATTCGTATCGCGATTCGTGGTTGTCAAAACGATTCAAGGACGGTATTGGTTCATTTAGAACGATCCGATCCGAAAAGATTCAGTGACTTGAAATTGATTCAGTGACTTTTTAGCCAAAAATTCTTGTAAGGGAATCAGGTATCAATTACTTATGGATATAAACAAACAAGTAAACAATTAATGTCAAATGCATTCACTTTTTGAATAAAGTAGGACTGCACGATTATGACAAAAATTATAACTGTCGATTATTCCCTTGAATTTGTAATTGTGATTATTAATTACGATTATCACAACATTGAATGATGTTTTGAATAGTTTGGCCATGGGACCCACATTTCCCCCATGGTCATCAAGCCGCGACCCACCTTTTTAGGAATTATATAGGCCTATTATAATACATTTGTTTACACAAAAATTGTTGACACACAAGTTCTGTCCCCCTTTACTTAACATACAAAAAAAAAATGGTAAGAATGTGTCAAATACTGATAAACAGTAGGCACTGCGAGGTTAAGCTATATAGCAGTCCCAAACTAGTTTTTGTTAATACAATCTTGGTATGAGGCACAACAGTCATATAAAAATATACAAAATAACCAGTAAGTGGCATTTTGTTATGGAAACAAACAACAATTAGGCTACCATGGTGATACACAATACTTGGAAGCACTGATAAAGAAACATGGAAACTGCTCCTGATAAATAGCAACACACATGATGTACCAATAACGTAATTTATTGGTATTTTACTTTTATTTCTTAACTTACTAATTTACGACGTTGCATGCTCGTATGACTTTTGCGCTTTAGTGAAGTGATACAGCGCGCTCCGCCGCATTTGCGTGTGCAGTTGAAGAGTGCGCGCTCCTGCAGTATAGCGGCTGAGAGGACAGGAAAGTCCGTTTTTCTGAGGTGAGAGACTTTGCGCTGCTTGACTGTTGTCGCGCTGCTGCTGCTGCGTCACGCATGGCGATCACGTCACAGATAGGCAGACTGAATCGAGTAACGTTTAACGCCTTTATCATTAAAAGTGCTAAGAAAAAACATCCATATAAAGTCTGACATGCTTAAATCCAATGCGTTATTTCCTAGTATCGATACAATCGATTCATTACCTTTTAAAACGATGTTAGATCGATATATGTCGTCCGGAAGGCCAACTTGCCGAGCACAGATCGCTGTAGTTGGATCGTAGGAATATAAATCGATACATCGATCTAGTTGATGAATCGTTACACCCCTAGTAATAACTAATGGTTGTGTTTTGTTAATGAGGTTTCCTTCAGATGAGTCTGAGGTGGATTGTTCGCTGTGCTCATAAGTTTACACCCCCTCACACAATCATTAAAATTGTATTATTTTATAATTTCACACAGCATAAATTCATTTACTTTGCTAAAGAGAGAATCTCTATTTACACTCCATGACACCAAAGAACAGATGTATGTTCATACGCAGAGATCATTCCAGAAGCTGCCGGCTATGAAGGTAATATGTCGTCATAAAGAATCGCATGCGCAGGGTGAGAACACACGCTAACTCACGCTAACACACGCTAACTCACGCTAACACACACACTAACACACGCTAACTCACGCTAACACACGCTAACTCACGCTAACTCACGCTAACAGCAGTAATCCTGCGCAAAGACGTGTTTATTTACAGCAGATTCATAGCCGTCACACCGAGCAATTCATTGCTGAATCAATGAGAGTCGACTCTCTCATGACTCTATCAGGATAATTCTGTGGTGTAAACACGTCTCTGCTGTAAATAAACACGTCTGTGCGCAGGATTACTGGTGTTAGCGTGTGTTAGCGTGAGTTAGCGTGTGTTAGCGTGAGTTAGTGTCGGTGTTTCACCTGCGGCGGCTCAAATCACTCCAGATTCATGCAAACAATCAGTTCAGAGGCACGAGTGTTCATTAACATGCATGAGCTGAGAGAAGAATCAAACAAACATCAGAGAGAGAGAGAGAGAGAGAGAGAGAGAGAGAGAGAGGGAGAGGGAGAGAGAGAGAGAGAGAGAGAGAGGGAGAGGGGGAGAGAGAGAGAGAGAGAGAGAGAGAGAGAGAGAGAGAGAGAGAGAGAGAGAGGGAGAGAGAGAGAGAGAGAGAGAGAGAGAGAAAGAGAGAGAATAAACTGATGCACCAAAACGAATCAGAATCCTAAATGTCCAAGTGAACTGATTCACTAAAATGAACTGAACTACTAATCATCCGTTTAATTGAATCACAAAAATGAATTGGACTCCCAATCATCCAAATGAACTGATCCGCTCAACTGAACAGTGCCGGCCCGAGCCTTTTGGGGGCCCTAAGCAGAATTTGATTTGGGGGCCCCCTCCCACCACGCAGAGTCACCTGTGCTTAACGATTATTGATGTCACGCTATAATGTTACATTATAAATTGAGGTTATGTATTAATACAAAATAAATACTTAATAAAAAATAGATACTTAAATAAAAAAGTTTTAACTTTTTCTTTACTTTTACTAACTCTTTGAAACTTCTGAAAACAAACGGTCACAAAACATATTAAATAAATTATTAGCAAAATATCCTCCAACGTTTTGCAACACTTTTGAATGATGTCTTGTATGAACATGACAGAGTATGTTTTTATGTTTCCGCTGTTCGATCGCGCCCGCGCCTCACACACACACACACACACACACACACACACACACACACACACACACACACACACACACACACACACACACACACACACACACACACACACACACAACATATTCCAGCATTGCAATCTTGACATCGCAGCCTATTCGTTAGGCTATAGCCGTAATAAAATATAATAATTAAATAGTCAACCTAACATATAAAAATGACACTGCTCTGTTTAAATAGTCAGTAGAAAAATTCGTACATTCAGCGTAAGCACCGCTCCTCCACTGTGATGTTTCCAAGCTCGTTTTTGCGCGTGTGAAGAGGATGATTTTTTCCGTCGATATTGGACAGTGAGTGAAGTACAAAGCCTATGATAAAGAATAGTTTACCATCCAAATCCATCGCGAATGTTTAAACATGTTGATTCTGAGAGAGATACGTGAGCCCAACACGCTTACTTTCACTTTCGCTTTAAATTATTTCGTTTTGGCTTGTTTATAGTTATTTTTAGGGCCCAAGCCCTGAAAGGCTCTGTTCGTGCTCTAAGTTTTGTGCCAGCCCAACAGGAAGTCGGCTATTATGGGTTGTTTGGAAAACACTTGCTGTGGAATGTGAAATACTCCTCCTAGAGAATTCATCCAATCCCCATCAAACTCGGTGTGCATGAAGTCAAGACATTGAGGATGCTAAATTGCGGACGGATTTTTGATATCTCGAACGGTTTGGCCGTGGCCAGGAAACGAATTTATGGCGAGAAAAGAGAAAAACTAAGTGTTATAACTTCTGCATACATTAACTGATCTTGATGAAACTTCAGCAGTGTGTTCGTGGTAAGAGGCCAATCAGATGGATGTAACTATTGTGAGTCAAAGTTATAGCGCCACCAACTGGCAGCAGGAAGTGTGTCACTTTCAAAATGCTTTTGACAAAAGTGGGGGGGTTAATTTTATGTACAGTCACAAAAATCAGTACGCATATTGGTCTCATTGAGCCGGACAATTTTCTAATTTACAGTAATTAGCTCCGAGCAACAGGAAGTCAGATATTTTGGTTTGAATGTGGATTTCTTTGCAAAATCAGCCTCTGAATGTTTACCCACTCCTCTTAAGTGGTTTATTTTATTCCCACCAAACTTTTTCAACATGATGAAAATACATTAAAGATGCTAAATTGTAAACAGATAATAAATATCTCAAACGGTTTTGCTATGGCAAGGGATTAAAGTAATGTCCAAAAAGGAAACACTAAAAACCTCCTATCTTCTAAAAATGTAATTATACACCATTTATTTCTATATATAATTATACAAATATCAGAACTAAACCCATTTTATTATTTTTTTCAATTTAATAATTGTTTAAGTTTAAAAACATCCAGAATGTTTTTTTAGTCCAAAAAATAAATAAAAATTATGTCATTCATAGTGCTATACTGCCCTCTTGTGTTCAAAGTCAGGTAGGCCTATTGTATCTATATCAAATATACTAGGTACCGGTATGTGACGGTGAGGAATATTTTACCACCGGTTAATCAATGTGTGACACCGCTGGGGGCTTTTGAATTGCTAACTTAAAAACGAAAGTAAAATATGTTCGTCCGCACTGACATGGATAATGGTGCAGAGCGAGCGTTTTCAATTAATTCCTATGGAAGTAGGAATGAACTAAAAAACGTTCGCTCTTCTCTGCCCGTTCCTCGCCGTGGACACACACCATATATATATATATATATATATATGTATATATATATGTTTTTTTTTTTTGTTTGTTTTTTTTTGTTACATATATATAATGTATACACCGCTGACACCGCCACCCCGGTGGCTTTAGTGTAACTAAAGGCACCAGGGTGGCGGTGCCACCGGCTTGGGCCCGCAATCGCTGCTCGCAGCTATATTTATATATATTTTATTCTTGTTCTGTTCTTCATATCATTACATTTAAAGGATAAATCATTGATTTAAATGTCAATCACTGATCAAATCAAATGTTTGTGACATGGCTTAACATTACCGTGACTTTGCGCACGAACTGTCTATGCATGCGAGGTTATGCGCATCACTCAAACACTGGCAGACACAGCAGCAGTTGTAGGCAGGTTTATTGATCATGAAATCAGAATTTTCTTGTCTTGAATTATTCATCCATTCATTCATTTATGTCACTTATTTAAGTTTATTAATATGTATTAAAAAAAATAAAAAATAAAAAATAAACTTGATTGGGGGCCCCCTGGTGGCGAGGGGCCCAAGCAGCCGCTTAGTCCGCTTATGCCTCGGGCCGGCCCTACAACTGAATCAACTGTCCAAATGAAGTGATCCACTAAAATGAATCTGATTCGCAGGCCAGAAGTGTGTGTCTCCGACTATATTTATGTTCATGGTGAATTATTTGTGTTGATTAGAGTTTGTGCTCTATCAGATGGAGAGGATCGAGCAGAAACAATCATCGACACGCTGAGATTCAATGCAATGCTTGACGAATTCAAGTCCGTTCAGAGCGAATACGCTGATATGACTGAAGACACGAGAATATTGAGCTAATATATAAACCACAGTAATGCATTATATTCAAATGTAAGGAAATGGATTTTTAGCCTTCAAAAATCATCAGTGGTGAACGATCTCACTTCAGCAGGAGTGTGTGTGTGTGAGTGCGAGTGTGTGTGTGTGTGTGTGTGTGTGTGTGTGTGTGACTCTCTGTCTGTCTCTCTCTCTCTCTCTCTCTCTCTCTCT
The DNA here is from genome assembly GCF_965113295.1 of Leuciscus leuciscus. NCBI lineage: Eukaryota > Metazoa > Chordata > Actinopteri > Cypriniformes > Leuciscidae > Leuciscus > Leuciscus leuciscus. The sequence goes on from NC_138726.1 coordinate 65,961,506, forward strand.
CTGTTTCGCTCTCTCACTCTCACTCACTCACTCACTCACTCACTCACTCTCTCTCTCTCTCTCTCTCTCTCTCTCTCTTCCTGTCTCTCTCTCTCCGTCTCCGTCTCTCTCTCACTCTCTCTCACTCACTCACTCACTCACTCACTCACTCTCTCTCTCTCTCTCTCTCTCTCTCTCTCTCTTCCGCTCTCTCTCTCTCTCTCCGTCTCTCTCTCACTCACTCACTCACTCACTCACTCACTCACTCACTCACTCTCTCTCTCTCTCTCTTTCACTCTCTCTCTCTCTCTCTCTCTTTCGCTCTCTCTCTCTCTCTCTCTCTCACTCTATCTGTGCAGGAGTGTATTCATGGAGGCGATACTCACAGGCATATAATTACTGATTCTGTCTAGATAATTAATTCAGGGCCGTGTTTGAAATGACACAAGCCACCTCCACACACACACACACACACACACACACACACACACACACACACACACACACACACACACACACACACACACACACACACACACACACACACACACACACACACACACACGCGATCGACCCCTGAAACGAAGCACTGTAGATGTTTCTGTCAGACTGAAGAAACACACACTGTCACACAGACACGAGGAACCAGAGACTCACACAGATTTTATTTTCCTCGATTATGACAAGAACAAAATAAATCTACAGCACTCGTTCCACTGAAAGACTCTGAAGAGCTGCAGGACCTTCATCCCAACATAAAACACACCAGCTGATTAAATCCGGAATTCAAATATGTTCAGAGTTTGATTCAATTGAGTGAATCAGTTTATTCAGAGTTTGATTCAATTCAGTGAGTCAGTTTGGAGTCCAACAGATTGAAGTTTCTATTCATCAAAGGATCCTGAAAAATAAAGAGTTTGAGTGTTGTTGTTAATCAGGTAAATGTGTGTTTGTCTGAACGAGATAATCAGGTGTAGTCTGGAGACGACAGATTCGATCAGACACACACACCATCAGTCATGACTCTCTCTCACCGCCGTCTGTTCATTAATCAATGGAAATAAACAGAAGAACAGAAGAACCGCTGCTCTCTGAAACGAACACCTGCCAACAGCCTGTGAATGTACCAGCCAGAACACAGATTAATCCTTATTAAAGCTCCAGAAGCTCCTCAGACCAGAGCAGAGAGTCCTCCATACTATGACTGCTATTAGATCACTGTTTAACGGAGAGCATGTGTGAGAGAAAAACACACAGTTGTGTCTGATATCTTCACATTCTTTCAAACAGCAGGAGTGTTGACTATCACCATCAGTAACCATCACTACTGAGCCAGCGACACACACTCCTTCATTAACATGGAGAACCACGACATCAGCAGCATCCAGAGCTTCTCCCATCACATCGCTAGATCCTGCTGTCTTCACCAGAGTAAGAGCATCCAGAGCTTCAGTGGAAGAACGTCATCTGACCGTCAGTCACATGATCAATGACACGCGCTTACTGACATTAGATGGATCATCTAGACATAGAGCACAATCAATCTGAAATATTAATACATTTATCTATAATATTTTTTGTAACAACCTTTCTTTGTTCAAAGATAGACAGATAGATGGATAGATAGATAGACGGATAGATGGATAGATAGATAGATGGATAGATGGATAGATAGATAGATAGATAGACAGATAGATGGATAGATATACGGATAGATAGATGGATAGATAGATAGATAGACGGATAGATAGATAGACAGACAGATAGATAGATAGATAGATAGATAGATAGATAGATAGATAGATAGATAGATAGATAGATAGATAGATAGATAGATAGATAGATAGATAGATAGATAGATGGATGGATGGATGGATAGATGGATGGATGGATAGATAGGATAGATAGGATAGATAGATAGATAGATAGATAGATAGATAGATAGATAGACGGATAGATATATAGATAGATAGATAGATAGATAGACGGATAGATGGATAGATGGATAGATAGACAGACAGATAGATAGATAGATAGATAGATAGATAGATAGATAGATAGATAGATAGATAGATAGATAGATAGATAGATAGATAGATAGACGGATAGATAGATAGATAGATGGATAGATGGATAGATGGATAGATAGATAGACAGATAGATAGATAGATAGATAGATAGATAGATAGATAGATAGATAGATAGACAGACAGATACAGTGAGGAAAATAAGTATTTGAACACCCTGCTATTTTGCAAGTTCTCCCACTTGGAAATCATGGAGGGGTCTGAAATTGTCATCATAGGTGCATGTCCACTGTGAGAGACATAATAAAAAAATAAATAAAAAATCCAGAAATCACAATATATGATTTTTTAACTATTTATTTGTATGATACAGCTGCAAATAAGTATTTGAACACCTGTCTATCAGCTAGAATTCTGACCCTCAAAGACCTGTTAGTCTGCCTTTAAAATGTCCACCTCCACTCCATTTATTATCCTAAATTAGATGCACCTGTTTGAGGTCGTTAGCTGCATAAAGACACCTGTCCACCCCATACAATCAGTAAGAATCCAACTACTAACATGGCCAAGACCAAAGAGCTGTCCAAAGACACTAGATACAAAATTGTACACCTCCACAAGGCTGGAAAGGGCTACGGGGAAATTGCCAAGCAGCTTGGTGAAAAAAGGTCCACTGTTGGAGCAATCATTAGAAAATGGAAGAAGCTAAACATGACTGTCAATCTCCCTCGGACTGGGGCTCCATGCAAGATCTCACCTCGTGGGGTCTCAATGATCCTAAGAAAGGTGAGAAATCAGCCCAGAACTACACGGGAGGAGCTGGTCAATGACCTGAAAAGAGCTGGGACCACCGTTTCCAAGGTTACTGTTGGTAATACACTAAGACGTCATGGTTTGAAATCATGCATGGCACGGAAGGTTCCCCTGCTTAAACCAGCACATGTCAAGGCCGTCTTTAGTTTGCCAATGACCATTTGGATGATCCAGAGGAGTCATGGGAGAAAGTCATGTGGTCAGATGAGACCAAAATAGAACTTTTTGGTCATAATTCCACTAAACGTGTTTGGAGGAAGAAGAATGATGAGTACCATCCCAAGAACACCATCCCTACTGTGAAGCATGGGGGTGGTAGCATCATGCTTTGGGGGTGTTTTTCTGCACATGGGACAG
>NC_138726.1:65969681-65974681 GCF_965113295.1 Leuciscus leuciscus
AACATAATCGGTTTTGTTGAAAAAGAAAAATATATACGAGTGCAGATTAGAACTCAGAACCTTTGACACGCTTGGCAAGTTCTGCCACTGGACCATTAAAGTACATACCGGTACGTGGAACAGTCGATCTATGTAGCCTATTTATTCACGTGAAAAAAACAACATATAGCCTAGTGGAGTTGATCTCATTAAATGTCTAAGTAAACCCAGTGTACTATTTAAATCGATTGCTGGACATTGTAATGTTATTCTACATTTGTCTGATTTATGATTTAGCATTGTATTAGCAGTAGCACGGGCACAAGGCTACATTGCGCATGCGTCGAACCGTGCGAACCGCGCGACGCACACACGCACCGAACCGAGACAAGCGAACCGAACGGTTCGGATGTTTTTTCATGTACCGTGCCACCCCTAGTGTCTATGTGTGTGTGTGTAAGGGATAATGTATATCCAGCCGGTTGTTATCTCAGAATAAACCCCCTTCAGGTGTGCGTGTGTGTGTGTGTGTGTGTGTGTGTGTGTGTGTGTGTGTGTGTGTGTGTGTATGTGTATGTGTATGTATGTGTGTGTGTGTGTGTGTGTGTGTGTGTGTGTGTGTGTGTGTGTGTGTGTGTGTAAGGGATAATGTATATCCAGCTGGTTGTTATCTCAGAATAAACCCCCTTCAGGTGTGTGTGTGTGTGTGTGTGTCTGTGTGTGTGTGTCACGCCCGGCTATGAAGTGCTGGGTGTCTCTCCCTGGTTTGGCCCGGTGTGGGTAATCAAGCCTGCATTGCCTACTGCTGCTGTTCTGTGTCACTTTTAGGTGGAGCTGTTGCGGTGGGCCGTGCCGTGCTAATTGGTGGACCGATGAGAGAGTCTTTAAAATCACTGCCTTCCAGTTGGCTCGCGCTCTCTTTCTGCTATTCCGGCCGGATGACGAGAGGCTGGCTTCGGTCGGCGCTCCTTGCCCGTTCTCCTTTTTGCTTCCCATTTACTGACTTTTGTAAATCATTCGTTAATAAACCAGCATTCTAATTAAATATTAAGTTAAGTGTGGTCTCCCCTATGTCAACTCTACATTGAGCCAAGTGGTCTTGACATTGTGTGTGTATGTGTCTGTGTGTGTGTGTGTGTGTTTAAGGGATAATGTATATCCAGCCGGTTGTTATCTCAGAATAAACCCCCTTCAGGTGTGTGTGTGTGTATGTGTGTGTGTGTGTGTGTGTGTGTGTGTGTGTGTGTGTGTGTGTGTGTGTGTGTGTGTGTGTGTGTGTGTGTGTGTGTATGTGTGTGTAAGGGATAATGTATATCCAGCCGGTTGTTGTCTAACCCTAATTTTGAAGATACTTGCCACATAAGTAAATAATTAGACACGAAATATTGATCTGAGTTGAAATATGTTATTAGCTCTTTAAATGCACAGCTTCTGAGTGAGCAGTTTCAGCGGCGAGATCACACTAGACGGACATTTCAGAGATACGGTATACAGTCATAACACTTATTACACAGCATTTCAACACATAAATAATTATGGAGATCAGAGATATTGATTTCAGATTAAACTGTTTTAAAATCGTGCCTGTTTGTATCTTATAATCCAACAGTGAACAAAACAATAGCCACAAAATGGCCACCGCTGTGTTTGTATGAAACAAGAGAGAGCGAGTCCACCATACTGGATGGCATAATTAAATAACTGTTCACAAAATATTGATTTGACAAAGTTTAAATATTTTATTAGCTCACCAAATGCAAAACTTCCATGAAGAAAAAAACATTCCTTGCGAGCGTATAGCACTTCAGTAACCCAGTGTTTCTGTTTTCAGTGGTTATTATCTGGGAATAACATATCGCTGGATGGAGCAATTGACCAATCAGAATCAAGTATTCCACAGAGACGTGTAATAAGAGCTGAGAACCAATCATCACCAACACAGACAGGGTTCAGGACGACTGACAGGCTCTGTGCCAGGACCACGTTAACACCTGACTGAAACCCAACGGAATAAGTGAGGTGAGAAAGAGCGAGAGAGAAAATATAGAGACTCAACGAGTCAGACATCTCAGAGTGAAGCTCAATCAGACAAACGCTGATTACAGGAGTCTCTACTCATACATGAGCTGACAGGCTCTCTACTGATTCCACAGCTCACCGTGCAGCACAGAGGACGATTATTCCTTACATAAATCTGGATTTATAGCCTTGCCCCAGAATCCGCCGTCTCTGAGCTCACAGAAGTCCAGTTTTCACAATGTCACTGATATTCCAGCACACCTTCATTCACTGGCGAACGAGCCTGTGGCCTCCACCATCATTTACTGAGACAAAACTAAACTGAGATTCCTGTAGTTCAAACTCATTCCTACTTATTCCTGTAGTTCAAACTCATTCCTGTAGTTCAAACTCATTCCTACTCATTCCTGTAGTTCAAACTCATTCCTACTTATTCCAGTAGTTCAAACTCATTCCTACTCATTCCTGTATTTCAAACTCATTCCTACTTATTCCTGGAATAACTACTGGAATAACTACTGAAATACAGGAATGAGTAGGAATGAGTTTGAACTACAGGAATAAGTAGGAATGAGTTTGAACTACAGGAATGAGTTTGAACTACATTAATGAGTTTGAACTACTGGAATAAGTAGGAACTACAGGAATGAGTAGGAATGAGTTTGTACTACTGGAATCAGTTTTAACTATATGAATGAGTTTGAACTACTGGAATAAGTATGAATAAGTTATCCCAACTACTTATTCCAGAAGTTCAAACTCATTCATATAGTTAAAACTGACTCCAGTAGTACAAACTCATTCCTACTCATTCCTGTAGTTCCTACTTATTCCAGTAGTTCAAACTCATTAATGTAGTTCAAACTCATTCCTGTAGTTCAAACTCATTCCTGCTTATTCCTCTAGTTCAAACTCATTCCTACTCATTCCTGTATTTCAAACTCATTCCTACTCATTCCTGTAGTTCAAACTCATTCCTACTCATTCCTGTATTTCAAACTCATTCCTACTTATTCCTGTAGTTCAAACTCATTCCTACTCATTCCTGTATTTCAAACTCATTCCTACTTATTCCAGTAGTTCAAACTCATTCCTACTTATTCCTGTAGTTCAAACTCATTCCTACTCATTCCTGTATTTCAAACTCATTCCTACTTATTCCTGTATTTCAAACTCATTCCTACTTATTCCTGTAGTTCAAACTCATTCCTACTCATTCCTGTATTTCAAACTCATTCCTACTTATTCCAGTAGTTCAAACTCATTCCTACTTATTCCTGTATTTCAAACTCATTCCTACTTATTCCAGTAGTTCAAACTCATTCCTACTTATTCCTGTAGTTCAACTCATTCCTACTCATTCCTGTATTTCAAACTCATTCCTACTTATTCCAGTAGTTCAAACTCATTCCTACTCATTCCTGTATTTCAAACTCATTCCTACTTATTCCAGTAGTTCAAACTCATTCCTACTTATTCCTGTAGTTCAACTCATTCCTACTCATTCCTGTATTTCAAACTCATTCCTACTTATTCCAGTAGTTCAAACTCATTCCTACTCATTCCTGTATTTCAAACTCATTCCTACTTATTCCAGTAGTTCAAACTCATTCCTACTTATTCCTGTAGTTCAAACTCATTCCTACTCATTCCTGTATTTCAAACTCATTCCTACTTATTCCAGTAGTTCAAACTCATTCCTACTTATTCCTGTAGTTCAAACTCATTCCTACTCATTCCTGTATTTCAAACTCATTCCTACTTATTCCTGTAGTTCAAACTCATTCCTACTCATTCCTGTATTTCAAACTCATTCCTACTTATTCCAGTAGTTCAAACTCATTCCTACTTATTCCTGTAGTTCAAACTCATTCCTACTCATTCCTGTATTTCAAACTCATTCCTACTTATTCCTGTATTTCAAACTCATTCCTACTTATTCCTGTATTTCAAACTCATTCCTACTCATTCCTGTAGTTCAAACTCATTCCTGTATTTCAAACTCATTCCTACTTATTCCAGTAGTTCAAACTCATTCCTACTTATTCCTGTAGTTCAAACTCATTCCTACTCATTCCTGTATTTCAAACTCATTCCTACTTATTCCAGTAGTTCAAACTCATTCCTACTTATTCCTGTAGTTCAACTCATTCCTACTCATTCCTGTATTTCAAACTCATCCCTACTTATTCCTGTAGTTCAAACTCATTCCTACTCATTCCTGTATTTCAAACTCATTCCTACTTATTCCAGTAGTTCAAACTCATTCCTACTTATTTCTGTAGTTCAAACTCATTCCTACTCATTCCTGTATTTCAAACTCATTCCTACTTATTCCAGTAGTTCAAACTCATTCCTACTCATTCCTGTAAACCAATAAAAATTACATTTACCTTAAATGCAATTGACGCTTCTTTGAATGAAAGTGTCTGTCTGCTAAATGCATAAAATTAAACATACTCAAGAATCACATATACTCGACCTGAGTTTGAGTCCCGGCTCCAGGGACCTTTCCCGATCCCAGAACCCTCTCTCTTCCACTCTCTTTGAGTTCTCTAAACTATCCTATCTCGATAAAGGCAAAAATGCCCCAAAATAATAAGTCTTTAAAATGAAACAGTACCGCCACACTGGCACCTACCGTGGCTTCCCCGTGTCAGGAAGGGCATCCGGTTGATGGCGATGGGAACGGTGCCGTGTTTATTATGGAAATGGTGAACATGATGCGTTGTGCTCAGACTGGATGATACTCTAGCCGAGACCGCCGGGCCCGGGAAGGCCAGTAATGCCAGGGACAGAACCAGTCTCCATAGACCCGACACACTGGTCCAGAAGACCCTGAGCGCTGGGGCTCGTGGGTAAAGGACTAATCCACTGCTCAGAAGCAAAGCGGAAGAGAAAGGGGGCGGGGCCTCCATGCCACGCCTCCTCACGTGACACAAACAGGAAGACATGTCAGGCCAAGCCGTTATCCATGGTTTCTAGATTCCCGCAGCTGGGAA
>NC_138726.1:65979681-65983058 GCF_965113295.1 Leuciscus leuciscus
AGAACACCCTAGCAACTGCACCACAGCAACCACCCAGAACACCCTAGCAACTGCATAGCAATGCCCTAGCAACCAGCAAGAAGCCCCTGCTGTAGTGTCTGTGGGTTTTAACCCCAATCTCAGGGTGTCTTTATGAATTTAGAATCCATCCAGAACACCCTAGTAATTGCATAGAAACACATTAGCACCCACCCAGAACACCCTAGCAACTGCATAGCAACACCCTCTAATCCATCCAGAACCCCTATAGCAACTGCACAACAGAAACCACCCAGAACACCCTAACAACTGCACCACAGCAACCACCCAGAATACCCTAGCAACTGCACCCCAGTAACCACCCAGAACACCCTAGCAACTGCATAGTAACATCCTAGCAATCGCCCAGAACACCCTAGCAACTGCATAGCAACACCCTAGAATCCACCCAGAACACCCTAGCAACTGCAGAGCAACACCCCTAGAATCCATCCAGAACACCCTAGTAATTGCATAGAAACACCTTAGCACCCACCCAGAACACCCTAGCAACTGCATAGCAACACCCTAAAAATCCATCCAGAACACCCTAGCAACTACACCACAGCAACCACCCAGAACACCCTAACAACTGCACCACAGCAACCACCCAGAACACCCTAGCAACTGCACCCCAGTAACCACCCAGAACACCATAGCAACTGCACCAGAGCAACCACCCAGAACACCCTAGCAACTGCATAGCAACACCCTAGAACCCACCCAAAATGCCATAGGAACTGCACCACAGCAACCACCCAAAACACCCTTAGAAACTGCACCACAGCAACCACCCAGAACACCCTAGCAACTGCACCCCAGTAACCACCCAGAACACCCTAGCAACTGCATAGTAACATCCTAGCAATCGCCCAGAACACCCTAGCAACTGCATAGCAACACCATAGAATCCACCCAGAACACCCTAGCAACTGCAGAGCAACACCCCTAGAATCCATCCAGAACACCCTTGTAATTGCATAGAAACACCTTAGCACCCACCCAGAACACCCTAGCAACTGCATAGCAACACCCTAAAAATCCATCCAGAACCCCCTAGCAACTGCACCCCAGTAACCACCCAGAACATCCTAGCAACTGCATAGCAACACCTTAGCACCCACCCAGAACAACAGAAACTTCATAGCAACACCCTAGAATCCATCCAAAATGCCCCAGGAACTGCACCCCATCAACCACCCAGAACACCCTAGCAACTGCACCACACCGTGAGTCTGAGACACTCTCTTGCCCGTGAGTCTGATCGCATGATGGTTTGATGAAGCTTGTTTGGTGGTTTCACATGAAATGTTAAAGAACCGCAAGAAGCTGTCACTCCCTCATGTGTTCATGCACCACAGTGAAGATCTCCATTCCTCTCTGTCACTTCAGCTTCTGTTCCTCATCGTTCACATCAGATTACCCACAATCCCCCCTCTGCTAATGAGCATCTTTCCTCTAATGAATTTATATTATGAACCACACAGTCAGATCTTCAATAGCAGGTGAGAGGAAATCAGTGTTCTGATTGGCTGAGGGGGCGGAGTCAAGACTTACAGCACTTTCACCACGACAAATCACTTCATTCTTTCACTGCAGCTTATTCTTCAGAATAATTTTTTTTTTTTAAATGTATATTCAACAATATTATTGATCTGCCTGCATTGACAACATTATATGAGAACTGAACTGAGCTGGACGATGACATATATACATATAAAAATGAACTAAATTAATAACTTTTTTACAACAGAAATGAATCATCACTGAACTTACTGAACTGTGACACTATTTTCTTCTGGAAACAAACTTTATTTTCCTGTTATCTCTGTAAAGCTGCTTTGAAACAATCTGTATCGTAAAAAGCGCTATATAAATAAAGGTGACTTGACTTATATACAGTAATATACAGGAAAATATGAGACAATTTCAAATTCTAGCTCTAAAAAAAGACAATAGTGTCATTATTGAGCTGAATTCAGTTCAAGTTCTGGTCTCATCTCCAATAAGCAATTAATGCTGCTGAATAAATGCCAATCGATGGAGTTAAGAAGCTTACAGCGGCTCTATTAAAGCCAAAGGGACAGATATTCCCAGATATTCTCAGATATTCCCAGATATTCTTAGATATTCCCAGATATTCTCAGATATCCCCAGATATTCCCAGATATTCCAAAATATTCCCAGATATGCTCAGATATTCCCAGATATTCTTAGATATTCCCAGATATTCCAAGATATTCCCATATATTCTCAGATATTCCAAGATATTCCAAGATTTTCCAAGATATTCTCAGATATTCCCAGATATTCTCAGAGATTCCCAAATATTCTCATATATTCCCAGATATTCCCAGTCCTTCACATCAGACACAAACACTGGTGAAAACCCAGACAGATTCTGATGAATCAATACAATACGTTTTATTTAAAACTGACCATTTCACGGCATTGTCACAGTTTATTCTCAGTTCCCTTATTTAGGGAAAAAATCATTGGTGCTTCACTGCACGTATTCAGGACATCTACACAGAGCGCTGTGTGCATAGAGCAAATAGCATTATTAAGGACTTTACTCATTTCTCACGTGACATGTTCATACTCCTTCAGTCTGGTAAAAGATACAGAAGTATCAGGGCAAGAACTAGTAGGCTGCTAAACAGCTTTTTCCCCACAGCTATTAGACTGCTTAACCAGAGAACGTGATTTGAACTATTTATTTTATTCTTTTATTCTTTTTAGTGTATTTTAGTATATTTATATTTAAATTGTGCTCTATTGATTAGTTACTATTGCACTGAATTACTGAGTAGTGGATGTGTGAAACACAATTTCGTTTTTATGTACACCATGAAAATGACAAATAAAGGAATCTCAATCTCATTCTGCTCTCCTCACTTACATAAATGAAACAATATGTGGTGTCTGAATAATGTTTGGTTTGACTGTATGCACTGAAATTGGTTTATGTTCCAGTATATCAATGCATATGAATTAGATGTCAACTCATATTGGATTTTGCTGACATGATAATAATGTGTTCAAAGAACCGATTATTGTGCTGTTACTAGCGGGATATTGAATGTGTTAAATAATGTTTCTAGCCTTAGAGAGAGTTTACATTGAATTAAAGCCAGATATGGTTTATTGTGTCATCAGAATACTGTCTCATTCTTAAACACTGGAAACTCAAACTGAAGTCACGCACCGATGGATTTAAGCCAGACCAGACAAGCTCATCGAGTCTGTGTGCCGCTAATAAGCGTTCAGAGACGAGACGCGTGAGGTCGCGGTGACTTCAGCACAAATACAATAATCCCACACACACCGAAGAAGAGCCGGAGAGAGAGACACGCAAA
>NC_138726.1:65983258-65985758 GCF_965113295.1 Leuciscus leuciscus
ACGGAGTCCTTTGTCGTGAGCGTTTTGGATATCATTAATTTAAAATATGTATATTCAATTTTAATTCTAGCAGTCACCATGCCTTTAAAAGCATTTTCTGCATCTACTGTACCTATACCCAATAACTTATTATTTCGAGTCTTCCAAATTGCCATTTTGGCCATACCCAACAAAAGATTTAATAAGCATATTCTTCTTCTCTCATGAGATGTATATTTAGGACCACTTATAAAACACTGATTGGAAAAATCTTTACCAAAACCTTCAAACAAACTTTTTAAAATAATAAAAAGACTGCCTAACCTCACACAATTAATAAATAAGTGACCAACTGTCTCTTCAATTCCACAAAAAGGACATTCCCTCCCCACTGCTGGATTCAGGTGTGCCACGTGTCTGTTTGTAGCTATAGCACCATGAATAAGTCTCCACTGTAGGTCTGCTGTACGCTTCTCAATGGGAGGTTTGTACAGAGACCTCCAGGATCCTTTAAAGTCTGCAGATTCCAGGCAATGCTCTCTGCACCTCCTCTAACACCTGCTGCAGAAGACGGAGAGATCGAACACCCGTCTCACGCTGTAGTGCTGCAGCCGTCTTCCATCCGTTGAGGTCTCTTAGGTCTCCTATCCTCTTGAGGCCAGCTCCCGCCAGGCAGTTCATCAAGCTTCCCGATGACAGAGTTCTCGTTTGTATCAGTGGGTTATAAAACAATGGCTCTCCCATTATCCACTCCTTTGGTTCTGAAAGATCTCTGTTGATATTAAAATTATCAAGCCAGGCTCTCAACATTGACTGATAAAACAGGGTTAAATTACTCAAGTCCAGCTCTTTAAGGCTCAGTAAAAACAATTGTTTCTCGTAACCAAGACAAGATGCTGTCCTTAAAATGGCACAAGCAACACGAATCCATCCCAGATCTTCATATAATATCCTTTGTGCTGTTTGCAGTCTAAAAGTCATAATCCTGCTTCTGATGTCTATCAGAGCTTGTCCTCCTTCTTGTAAAGGCAGATATAAAGCGGATCCAGGAACCCAGTGTTGCCCCGACCAAAAAAAGTCCACATATTTCTTCTGTATAACTTTTATCAGTTCATTTGGAGGATCCAGCACATTCAGTCTGTGCCATAGCATGGAGGCGGCCAGGTTATTTGTGACCAAGACTCTACCCCTGTAGGATAGTTCAGGTAATAGCCAATTCCATTTAGACAACTTGGCTGACACCTTCTCCAGCATTCCCTCCAGTTTTTTTGTCTATAATTTTCTTTACCCAGAAATACTCCAAGAATTTTAATTCCCTCCTTATTCCACTGTAATCCCCCTGGAAGCTTAGGTGGCCCACCATTTTTCCAAGAAAACCCTCACTCTTTGCCCAATTTACTTTTGATGAGGAGGCTCTCTCATATAAAGCTAAACTTTTAGACAGTATCTGAATGTCCCCTTGTCCAGTAATAAACACAGTGACATCATCAGCATAAGCAGAAACAGAAACACTTGAACCATTAAAATCCCCTGGTATGTGAAAACCTTTCAAATGATTTCTTAGTTTAATAAGCAAGGGCTCAATAACTAAGCTATATAGTTGTCCGGAAATTGGACACCCCTGCCTAATTCCCCTCTTCACAGGTATTGGACAACTCAGCCCCCCTCCAACCTTAAGCATTACTGAAGCCCCTCTATACAGTAATTTGATCCAAGAAATGAAGGTCTCCCCGAACCCAAATGCCTTCAAAACATTTAAAAGGTATTCATGACCCACACGATCAAACGCTTTCTCTGGTCAATCGATAAGAAACCAATATTAAAATCCTCATTAATAGAAAGGTCCATAACATCTCTTATTAGAAATAAATTATCCATTATTGTACGTCGTGGAACACAGTACGTTTGCTCATTCCTCACATAATGCTCAAAAACTTCTTTAATCTATTTGCTAAACATTTAGACAATATTTTGTAGTCTTGGCACATTAAAGAGACAGGGCGCCAGTTTTTCAACAACCCTAAATCACCAGCCTTTGGTAGAAGGGATAGTACTGCTCTTTGACAACTGCTGGGTAAAATACCTTTTTGAAAACATTCACAGATTACATTGTAAAAGTCCTCTCCCAAAATGTCCCAAAATGATTTATAAAATTCAGCAGGCAGACCATCTACTCCCGGGGAACGCCCTGTGGACAGTTGCTTTACGGCCTCTGAAAGTTCCTCATATGAAATTAATTTATCCAGGGTTTTTCTGTCCTCAGGTTTCAAAATAGGCAGTCCTTTTAATAACTGATCCATACTCTCAGGATCACAGTCTTTTGACCCAAAAAGTTCAGCATAAAAGTCCACTGCGATTTTCCTCATTTCGATAGGATTTGAAGTTAATGTGCCATTGTCCTTCCGAAGGTAAAGCATATTTTTTTTGTTTTACTACATTACGTTCCAAGTTAAAAAAGAACTTTGTTGGAGTGTCCATCTCCTTAATGGAAGATATCCTTGCTCTGATTAACGCACCTTTT
>NC_138726.1:65993258-66015758 GCF_965113295.1 Leuciscus leuciscus
GTGTGTGTGTGTGTGTGTGTGTGTGTGTGTGTGTGTGTGAGAGTGTGTGTAAAAATCTATATTGCACAGCCCCTCCACAGCCTGAAATCCATTTGGGAGATTGGCATCGATCACTGTTCCTGCTCAGGCTTCCTGAGAGGAAACTCCTGACCCTTAATGGAGCAGAAGATCCATTGAAAGTTACAGACTCGAGTCAAGCTTCTGGGTTCAAGCTAATGTGTTCCTAAAGCTCTGAGCGCTCACACACACGTTATTTAAAAGCTGTGGTGGGGAAAACAACGCTCTGATCCCTACGGACTGAAGGAGGCACAGTTCAGCCGTGAAACTGAGGGAATGTGGTAATGACAAAAGAATTCACATTATTCAAAGGTGTTTTAGGTTGGCTGGACACGAAAAACGCCACAACACATATAAATCCTGCTGGAGAAAACAGTGGCCGGGTTTAAATAACCCAATTCGTGGAGAACTCAGCCTGGGTAATGGGAGACTGTAGCTGGTTAGAGCATGGGTCAACACTAGCCCAGAGAGTGTCCATCTAGACCAGCTAAAGATCCTTTTCTTTGACAGGAATGTATTTGCCAGACGTTTTTATCCAAAGCAACTTACATTTCTTTCAAGCTCCATGTTTGATCAGTTCTTGCCTTTCATGGGAATCGAATAAATGACCTTGGTGTTGCTACTGCCACTCTATTGTCTGAGCTCTGAAAGTTAAGACCAGTTCAGTGCAGGTAATGACTGTAGAGGATCCATTACAGCCAGGCTAACTGCCGCTAGCATCAGGAGCCGGACTCATCTGGTCTTCCAGCGGGGGAAACGAGAGCCTGATTGAAGAGCTGTAAGCAGGACCAGAAGCGAGTGGGATTTCTCTGGGATGTGCTTCTTCCCTGTTAGCAGAAGAGCAATAAAGCACAGCTCATCAGGCACGGCTGTAATTACTTGAGAGATGGTGAAGGGCGGACGAGCTGCTGGTTGCCAGATCTGCCCTCGCGGCCTCTGAGCGACTCATACAGTGATTACACGCAGTTAAAGTGTTGCTAACGCTCGCTAACACACACAGCTACCACTCGCTAACACAACACTCGCTAACACACACAGCTACCACTCGCTAACACAACGCTCGCTAACACACACAGCTACCACTCGCTAACACAACACTCGCTAACACACACAGCCACAGAAACACCGGTCTCCAACTCAATCTGACAGGAAGAGATTCTGTCTTTGTGGTTTGGTTTCGAAGAGAAAAGTCCCTGTTCTGATTATAAACACATTATCACTAAGGCTAATAATCACAAAGATAACGAGCCAATGAGATCTCGCGGTCTGTGGAGATAACGAGCCAATGAGATCTCTCTGTCTGTGGAGATAACGAGCCAATGAGATCTCTCTCTCTCTGTGGAGATAACGAGCCAATGAGATCTCTCTGTCTGTGGAGATAACGAGCCAATGAGATCTCTCTGTCTGTGGAGATAACGAGCCAATGAGATCTCTCTGTCTGTGGAGATAACGAGCCAATGAGATCTCTCTCTGTCTGTGGAGATAACGAGCCAATGAGATCTCTCTCTCTGTGGAGATAACGAGCCAATGAGATCTCTCTCTCTGTGTATATAACGAGCCAATGAGATCTCTCTCTCTGTGGATATAACGAGCCAATGAGATCTCTCTCTCTGTGGAGATAATGAGCCAATGAGATCTCTCTCTCTGTGGAGATAACGAGCCAATGAGATCTCTCTCTCTGTGGATATAACGAGCCAATGAGATCTCTCTCTCTCTGTGGAGATAACGAGCCAATGAGATCTCTCTGTCTGTGGAGATAACGAGCCAATGAGATCTCTCTGTCTGTGGAGATAACGAGCCAATGAGATCTCTCTGTCTGTGGAGATAACGAGCCAATGAGATCTCTCTCTCTGTGGAGGTAACGAGCCAATGAGATCTCTCTCTCTGTGGAGATAATGAGCCAATGAGATCTCTCTCTCTGTGGAGATAACGAGCCAATGAGATCTCTCTCTCTGTGGATATAACGAGCCAATGAGATCTCTCTCTGTGGAGATAACGAGCCAATGAGATCTCTCTCTCTCTGTGGAGGTAACGAGCCAATGAGATCTCTCTCTCTCTGTGGAGATAATGAGCCAATGAGATCTCTCTCTCTGTGGAGATAATGAGCCAATGAGATCTCTCTCTCTGTGGAGATAACGAGCCAATGAGATCTCTCTCTCTGTGGAGATAACGAGCCAATGAGATCTCTCTCTCTGTGGAGATAACGAGCCAATGAGATCTCTCTATCTGTGGAGATAATGAGCCAATGAGATCTCTCTCTCTGTGGAGATAACGAGCCAATGAGATCTCTCTCTCTCTCTCTCTCTCAGTTCAGCTAAAGGTCGATCTGTGGCTTCGAACAGCTTCATGCCTCATGAATTAAACTCCTTCATTGAGGACTCCTCATCCTCATCTGATATTCAGAGCACCAGCTCTCTGCGCTCATCATTAATGTGGAGTCAAAGACAAGGAGAAAGTTTCCCTGGTGACGAGGACCTTCAGTCTGAAGCTCTGCGGTGAAATCCTCTAAAGCTACGGACGGTTCTCTCAGCCGTTTCTTTGTGTTGCTTTAAAGTCTGAACATCCTTAGAAGTTCCGCTGGCAGCAAAACACTGTGCATCCAGTCATAGAAGAAATCTGTCGGTTTAGTGCCCCATATTTACCATATAACTGTTTAAAGAGTCGACAGAGTACAGGTGTCAGTGATAAACCCACTCTACAATAGCTTTTTTTTATACTAAATTACATTTACGCTGTATTTATAATCCATTTATTCACTTTTTGAGCATAGACCTGAAAATAAATGTCCAACTTAAACTGTTGTAAATCTTGAATGATTTAGAGCGACAGACTGAAGTTTGATCTCTTAAAGACGACACTTGTCAGATTATTGCTGAAGTGAACACAAGTTTTAAAGAGTGAACTTAAAAAAAAGTTACAGAATTTTACGTGTGTTGTTATGACAAATGCACAAAAATACTATTTTACATTTTTATATGAAATATACATGTTCAAAATCATGTTTTACTCTAAAACTGCAAGAAAATCAAAGCCATAAACCTAAACAAGTTTTGTTCCAAATGTGAGGTTGATATCTCATGATATCTGATCTTTCAGTGAGATGTAGTTCGTCTGCAGTACCAAACGCTTCCACTAGAGGAAACTCGTCTCATTCATTTCCACTGCGCTCGTTTCTGACCGCGAGGAGCTCAAGTGTGACTATTACTTACAGGACCATTTAACCTTTTCCAATCTTGTCCATGATTTATTTATTTTTTGTTTACACAGCAAGTGCCAAAACCTTTGCCAAGTTTCGTAAAAAATTTGTAAAAAAAGTAAAAAATTCAAAAAAACACAAAATGTAAAAAATTTCATCAAAAATGACTTAAGAGCACCAGTTAATAACCCTTTGATGATCCGACTGTCAGTGAGAGGGACGCAAACATGCATGAGCACAACCTGTAGTATGAGTGGAGCTGACGAAAGTCTTTTGCTGACAAATAAACGTGTATCAGCAAAGTTACACTATGATAAAAACTATTATAGAATTTCAATGATACTAAAATAACACTGGAAACAGCATCAAAATCAAACAAACAACAAACAAAAAACACGCCAGATCAAGAAACAACGATAATCATGTGAAGGGGGCATGGCCACCAGAACCTGACTGACACACATTCGGACCAATAGCACGCCAGCACAGCTGTGACTGACAGGTGCAACCGTTCATGGAGACTGTGTGTGTTTAGAGTTTACCGTGGTGATATAGGAAGCCTTTCAGTTTTCGAGTGAGAAAGGAAGCGAAACTTTGTGCTGTTCAACAGAGAGTTGAAGCGGAGTGTCAGTAATGAGTCATTAGTTGTGATGAGTCAGATTCAGACACAATCCAGCTCTCAGAATAATATTCTGCACCGTCAGGGTTTGTAAGTGCCTGTGTTTCATTTGATCACTTCAAGGACGAACGCTACGTGACTCAAACGCTGAATAATATGAATACACAATCATCTGCAGAACTCATATTCACTGGGCTGAGAATGACTCAAGATATGCACTCAGATATGACTGGACTAAGACACAAGGGGGCGGGGCTTAGCAAATCGTTAACGCCCACTACTGTTTCCCTCCTCATTCGGTGTGTGTGTCTTGATGATGATGTGATGATGATGAAGATGATGAGGATGATGATAATGAGGATGATGAAGATGATGATCACTCCTGACACTAATTGCTCTCATGGAGGCGCCGGCGCGTTCTCATAAATGAACCGAAACTCAAGCGCCTACTTGCCTCACAGAAATGTTTACTTTTAAACAGAACAATTCAAAACAAAAGAAAACAGACTCTCTGCTTATGTAATCTGTATGAAATGTGCATGTCTCTCTCCAGCGCGTTCACTACTGCGAAGATCGCGAGTCAGCATCGTCAACTTCATTTTTGCAGCCGACACTGACACAGAAAACACTTGTTTATTAATAAACATTTAAAATGTCTCCTTGCTATATTTGACATATTCATAATCATAACTTTTGCCGGTTCTTTGTGACAGCTCTTAGGTGCTTTTACTGGCAGCGCCACCCTTACATGTTACATGAACACGTCAGCACCGCATCAAAAACATGATTGCGTGATGAAAACATGATGAAAAACACCACTTGAACATAGCCTAACTGTTTAGAGAGAAAACACAGAACAAACAGAGTAATGCGCATACGTCCATCTCGCGAATGTACAGTCGTCTTCTACCATCTTCTCCCATTAGCCACTCTTCCACTGGCCAGCGCGAGCACAGAGACCGAAGTCATGCCTCGCCGCACTCCTGTAGAACCTGCCCTAAACATGCCGTCACTGGACTGTCACACTATACAGAGGTACACCAGCAAGAGGGAGATGAATGAAATAAATCGCCATACAAATATATCAGAAGCTGTCATTTAGTCTTTATTTGCACACTTGGACACACATGCGGCGACGAACAGGTCATAACATACCTGCATTTGTCATTCGTTAATGTCTTGCGGTCTTGCTGTTTTTTTTCCCCCCGTTTTTTTTAACAATTACATTTTGGGCTAAAAGTGTGTTGTGACGCAAGCGTTGCTGAACATGTACCGAGTAAAATATTACTGAAAATTGATTAGTAATGCCTTACACTACTGCGTTACAGCAAAAAGTAATATGTTACTGTAATGCATTACTTTTGTAACGAGTTACTCCCAACACTGGATGACAAATGACACACAAATGACAACAATAAAGTATGCTACTGTTCCAACATCAGCACTAGACACTGCATACTGATTCCCTTAAAACAGCAGGCAGTGTTTCATTGAAGCCTTTACACGCTATGACCTCATTTACATGTAAATTAGTGTGTGTGTGTGTGTGTGTGTGTGTGTGTGTGTGTGTGTGTCGCAGCTGCAGATGAAAACACACAAATCTTTCAGCCCTGAATTCTGTATTCACAGCCAAACTGACCCATTAAAGAAAGAAGCCCAGTGTGTGTGTGTGTGTGTGTGTGTGTGTGTGTGTGTGTGTGTGTGTGTGTGTGTGTGTGTGTGTGAGTGAGTGTGTGTGAGTGTGAGTGAGTGTGTGTGAGTGAGTGTTTGATCAGGTTCATGATGAAGTTCTCATGTTCTCTGATATCTCACAGAAAGTGAAGGTGAGCGTGTCGACTGACAGCAGAAGAGCGTCACATACATTGAGACACAAGTGCTGCAGGCTGTGTGTGTGTGTGTGTGTGTGTGTGTGTGTGTGTGTGTGTGTGTGTGTGTGTGTGTGTGTGTGTGTGTGTGTGTGTGTGTGTGTGTGTGTGTGTGTGAGCGCTGAAGGCTGTGTGTCTGCATGAGAGAAACCAGTGAAAGGACCAATCAACAGTAAGTGTGAGCGGCGTCACATCAAAACAGCTTCATCAACACACACACACAGATCAACACACACAGATCAACACACACACACACACACACAGACGAAGAGCCCAGAGACCCGGATCATCACGTCACTGATATGATTGTTGTGTAACAAAACTGATGTGTATATTTATAAAACGAATAAATAATCACAAAAAGAAGTGTTTTGACTGCAAATGTGTTTGTCTCCCCAGCAGCAGTTTTACGTCTAATATCCGTCCAAACACAGCCTAGATGTCTAATAGACGTCTAATATCCGTCCAAACACAGCCTAGACGTTTAATAGACGTCTAATATCTGTCCAAACACAGCTTAGATGTCTAATAGACGTCTAATATCCGTCCAAACACAGCCTAGATGTCTAATAGACGTCTAATATCCGTCCAAACACAGCCTTAGATGTCTAATAGACGTCTAATATCCATCCAAACGCAGCCTAGATGTCTAATAGACGTCTAATATCCGTCCAAACGCAGCCTAGATGTCTAATAGACGTCTAATATCCGTCCAAACACAGCCTTAGATGTCTAATAGACGTCTAATATCCATCCAAACGCAGCCTAGATGTCTAATAGACGTCTAATATCCATCCAAACGCAGCCTAGATGTCTAATAGACGTCTAATATACGTCCAAACACAGCCTTAGATGTCTAATAGACGTCTAATATCCGTCCAAACACAGCCTAGATGTCTAATAGACGTCTAAACCATCGCCCAAGAATAGACCACTCATTTCATTTCTTTGTTGTCTAATTGATGACTAAAGAAATGAAACCAAACACCTTGTAATCAGTGTTGACTCTGTTAGGGTTAGTGTCTGCGTCACCTTTAGCATTTACTCCACAACCATCGAGTAACAGTTTCAGGCCCTTCTTACACGTGAGCGAAGCATCAGAACTGATGTAGATTCAGCAGGAACGTTTGCTAGTGAAACACACACAACGCTGCAGTAAACCAGATGCTCTGCAGGAAACAGGAAGTGCTCAGATGAAGTGCCTCACATGCTAATCATTTCACTTAGCGACCAATTAATCCAACGAAGCCAACAGGGAGGACTCGAAAAACCAATTAATAACCACAATAAATCAGCTAATTAAGAGAGGAGATGAAATTAGCATCAAATTAGACACAGTAAGTGATAATGAAGACGGTGTGTGCTCAGAAACACACAACATCCCGAAACACACAACATCCCGAAACACACAACACCCCGAAACACACAACACCCCGAAACACACAACATCCCCAAACACACAACATCCCCAAACACACAACATCCCCAAACACACAACACCCCGAAACACACAACACCCCCAAACACACAACATCCTCAAACACACAACATCCCCAAACACACAACACCCCGAAACACACAACACCCCCAAACACACAACACCACCAAACACACAACATCCCCAAACACACAACACCCCGAAACACACAACACCCCCAAACACACAACATCCTCAAACACACAACATCCCCAAACACACAACATCCCCAAACACACAACACCCCGAAACACACAACACCCCCAAACACACAACATCCCCAAACACACAACATCCCCAAACACACAACACCCCCAAACACACAACACCCCCAAACACACAACATCCCCAAACACACAACACCCCCAAACACACAACATCCCCAAACACACAACATCCCCAAACACACAACACCCCGAAACACACAACATCCCCAAACACACAACACCCCCAAACACACAACACCCCGAAACACACAACACCCCCAAACTCACAACATCCCCAAACACACAACACCCCCAAACACACAACACCCCCAAACACACAACACCCCGAAACACACAACACCCCCAAACACACAACACCCCGAAACACACAACCTCCCCAAACACACAACACCCCGAAACACACAACATCCCCAAACACACAACACCCCGAAACACACAACACCCCCAAACACACAACATCCCCAAACACACAACATCCCCAAACACACAACATCCCCAAACACACAACACCCCGAAACACACAACATCCCCAAACACACAAACCTACATCATCCACTGAAGAGTTAAAGGGATAGTTCACCAAAGATGAAAATTAGTCCATGATTTACTCTCCCTCAACTCATCCTAGGTGTATATGACACTCTTCTCTCAGACGAACACAATCAGAGTTATATTAAAAAATGTCCTGACTCTTCCCAGCTTTATAATGGCAGTTGGATTGCAACCAACAGACTGAAGCTCAAAAATCTATCCATCATAAAAGCATCATGCACTTTTATGATGGACAGATGCACTTTTATGATGGACAGATGCACTTTTATGATGGACAGATACAGTTTTATGATGGACAGATGCACTTTTATGATGGACAGATACAGTTTTATAATGGATAGATGCACTTTTATGATGGATAGATGCACTTTTATGATGGACAGATACAGTTTTATGATGGATAGATGCACTTTTATGATGGACAGATACAGTTTTATAATGGATAGATGCACTTTTATAATGGATAGATGCACTTTTATGATGGACAGATACAGTTTTATAATGGATAGATGCACTTTTATGATGGATAGATGCACTTTTATGATGGACAGAGACAGTTTTATGATGGATAGATGCACTTTTATGATGGACAGATACAGTTTTATGATGGACAGATGCACTTTTATAATGGATAGATGCACTTTTATGATGGACAGATACAGTTTTATAATGGATAGATGCACTTTTATGATGGACAGATACAGTTTTATGATGGACAGATGCACTTTTATGATGGACAGATACAGTTTTATAATGGATAGATGCACTTTTATGATGGAGAGATACAGTTTTAAATTAGATGTGGATCTATTTTAAGATAGATGTGGTTGCACCTATTAAATTAAAAAAGGTCAGAGAGAAAAATAAAGCACCATGGTATAACAATACTACGCATGTTTTAAAGAGAGAAACCCGTATTTTAGAGCGTAAATGGAAACAAACTAATTTAGAGGTCTTTAGAATCGCGTGGAAAGACAGTATGTCACGTTATAAAAAGGCCCTAAAAGCGGCCAGGGCTGAGCACCTCCGCAAACTAATAGAAAACAACCAAAACAATCCAAGGTTTTTATTTAACACCGTGGCTAGACTAACAAATAAACAGACGTCACCCGAACAAAATATCCCGTTACAGTTCAGTAGTAATGATTTCATGAACTTCTTCACTGAGAAAATAGAAAGCATCAGAACCACTATTGTAAACGTTCAATCTTCAATTGCGCCTTATAATTCAGCTTCAATTATCACCCCGCAAGAACAATTACAGTGCTTTACAACTATAGAACAAAAAGAGTTAAATAAACTTATCACTTCATCTAAAACAACAACATGTTTATTAGATCCTATACCAACTAAACTACTGAAAGAAGTGTTACCTGTAGTGGAAGAGCCTCTCCTCAATATTATTAACTCGTCTTTATCTTTAGGTCATGTTCCAAGAACATTTAAACTGGCAGTTATAAAACCTCTCATTAAGAAACCACAATTAGATCATAATAATCTAGCAAATTATAGACCCATTTCAAATCTTCCATTTATGTCTAAAATATTAGAAAAAGTGGTGTCCGCTCAACTGGGCTCTTTCTTGCAACAAAATGATATCTATGAAAAGTTTCAGTCTGGATTCAGACCGCATCATAGCACTGAAACTGCGCTTGTTAAAATCACAAATGATTTACTTTTAGCTTCTGACCAAGGCTGTATCTCAATACTAGTTTTACTTGATCTTAGTGCTGCGTTCGATACTATAGATCATACATTACTCTTAGATCGACTACAAAATGATACTGGTGTTCAAGGACAAGCACTAAGCTGGTTCAAATCATACCTATCTGATCGCTACCATTTTGTCTATTTAAATGGAGAAAAATCGATCATAACTCCAGTAAACTATGGAGTGCCGCAGGGATCTGTGTTAGGCCCTCTGTTATTTTCAATATATATGATGCCACTTGGAAATATTATAAGGAAACATGGAATTAGTTTCGATTGTTATGCTGATGACACTCAAATATATATTTCATCACGGCCGGATGAAAACGCTAAATTCCCTTTCAAGGGAACTCGCGTTGCGTCGAATTGACGCTATGGGGAACGCTTTGCGTGATGACGTCTTGAAGCACATGTAAAATCAGTCCAATGGTGTGGCGGAACGTCAGAGGCGGGTGACGTCACGTACCAGGAAGCTATAAAAGCCGGCCCGAAACAGAAAACGAAAGCTTTCTGAGTCTTCAGTTGCGCTCTGTGTGAAATCTGTCTGTATATTTGGTGTTGTCTGTCTATATCATATATGTATATATATTCAGTATGGCGAGCAAGCAGCAGTTTAGAGTGTGTGTCCATCCCTGCCCGCGTTATTTAACGGGAGGTGATACTCACGCTCTTTGTGTTGTTTGTTTGTGTGAGGAGCATGCCCAGTCAGCACTCGAGGGTGGTGACTGTGTGCATTGCGACGCGCTTCCATTGTGTTCGCTCCGATCCCGCTTGGCTCGGTTCAATCCCGATCGCGTTCCCCAGGGCTCTGGTCCCGCCGCTGCCGAGGCACGGCGGCAATCACAGACCTGGGGTTCGCAAATGGATCTATCAGTGGATGTTGAGACGGGCTCTGCCTTATCTCAGCCTCCTTCTGATAGATCCAGTGCCTCTCATCAGGGTGTGGAAGCACGCGTTGCGGTTTCTTCCCCTCCGATGGAGGCACCAATACTGCAATTGTCCAGCTCTGAGGAGTTGGACGTTGTTAGTATTGACGCTGAGTCTGAGGATTCGCCACCTCAGTCTCATGCGTTTGAAGAATTGCTTGATGTTATCACTAGAGCTGTCGAGCGATTATCTATTGAGTGGCCAGAAGATAGGAAGGGCGCTCGTTCGAAAAGCAAGCTCGACGAACGTTTCCTGCCATCTCGTGCACAGCCTCAGTGCAGAAGCCTTCCGTTTTTCCCCGATCTCCACACCAAGGTGTCGAGATCGTGGGGGAAACCAGTGTCATATTGAGTGTATACTGCACAAACATCACACTATTCATCCATTCACAATTATAAAGAGCATGGTTATGGGGAGATGCCGAAGGTGGAAGAGACGCTCGCGAGCTATCTCTCTCCAGCAACGGCATCTTCTCTGAAGGCTCCTGCACTTCCATCCAAGCCAGTAAAAGTTACATCTTCCCTGGTTCATAAAGCTTATGCCGCCGCCGGTCAAGCTGCAGCGTGTTTACATACAATGTCCATAATGCAGGCTTACCAGGCTGAGTTATTGGGTGATTCTGAGGATGGCGGGGGTATTAGTGCTGATACGGTGTCTGAACTGCGTAGAGCCACAGATTTGTCTCTCAGGGCCACCAAGGAGACGGCTAAATCCATCGGCCGCTCTATGGCAGCCCTGGTGGCCACTGAGAGGCATCTGTGGCTCAACTTAAGTGACATAAAGGACAAAGAAAAACATGTTCTTTTAGATGCACCAGTATCCACGCAAGGGTTATTTGGAGACGCAGTTAATAGTGCTGTAGCGAAGTCACAAGAAGCTTCAAAACAGGCAGCTGCACTTCAGAAACTTCTCCCCCGCCGTTCTTTCTATGAGGCTGCTGAGCGGGAGCAGCCTCACTCCTCTAAAAAGAGCGCTGAGCACCGCGCCACTCAGAAACAGAGCGTTTCCTCCCGTACTCCCCCACAAAAATCTCGGGGACACGGAGGGCGCTCTCAAACCCAGCAGTCTTCGAGGGGTAAAACGGATCTGCGGACCGTTATTACCGCCAAGAAGGCTGCTGGGAAAAAGTCCTGATGTCTGAGGGCTCAGGACAAATGAGGGTAGTCCCCCCGAAGCAGAGCGGTTAACACCTCTTTTCACGGTGCCCGTCTCTCTTCTGTGCCGTTCTGCCAACCCTGCCGCCTCCGGTGTTACAGGGCGCAGCGGTCTCCGGCGAGCACATATCTCAAGGTCCAACCGGAAACGTAGTGGCCTCGGGATGCCCGCCCCCTCTGAGGAGGGTGCTAGAGCAGTCTGTTCGGTCGTTCCCTGCCGGTGCGCCGTTACAGGGCGACGAACCGACTACTCAACAGCAGGAGAAAAATACGGTGCCGTCTCTCTTCGGTGCCCTCAGGGGACCGTTCTGCCAACCCTGCCGCCTCCGGTGTTACAGGGCGCAGCGGTCTCCGGCGAGCACATATCTCAAGGTCCACCCGGAAACGTAGTGGCCTCGGGATGCCCGCCCCCTCTGAGGAGGGTGCTAGAGCAGTCTGTTCGGTCGTTCCCTGCCGGTGCACCGTTACAGGGCGACGAACCGACTACTCAACAGCAACACAATCCAGAAACCAGTCTCGAGAGGCTGGTACCTCTAGTAGAATCTTTGACAGCGTGGAAGCTACTGTCAAATGTTTCTCGTTGGGTCCTGCAGACCGTGGAAAAAGGGTATCAGATACAATTCTAGAAACGCCCAACTCTTTATGGGGGTCCTGCCCACAGTGGTGGGCCCCGAGCAGGTTCTGGTTATGGAACAGGAAGTAAACACTCTGTTAGAGAAAGGGGCCATAGAATATGTACCTCCCTCCGACAGGGAAACCGGGTTTTACAGCCGGTACTTCATAGTTCCAAAGAAGGACGGGGGATTGCGTCCCATTTTAGATCTTCGAGTTCTGAACGAGTCATTCATTCAGCTCAAGTTCAAAATGTTAACATTGAGACAAATCGTGTCACAGATCAGGTCCGAGGACTGGTTTGTCACGATAGACCTCAAGGACGCATATTTCCGTCCTTGTCATTGGAAGTTCCTGAGGTTTGCTTTCGGGGGCAAAGCATACCAATATCGAGTTCTTCCATTCGGCCTGGCTTTATCACCCCGCACTTTCACCAAATGCGTGGATGCAGCTCTGGCGCCTCTGCGCCTCCAGGGTGTTCGCATCATGAACTACATCGACGATTGGTTGATTTTAGCTCAGTCGCATCAGATGGCGGTTCAACATCGAGATGTTGTTCTCGCCCATATGAAAGAGTTGGGGTTACGGCTGAACGCCAAGAAGAGTGTGCTTTCTCCATTTTAGAGGACCACTTTTTTAGGCGTGGTTTGGGATTCAGTGTCGATGCAGGCGCGCCTGTCATCGCCACGCTTAGATTCCATCCTGGCAGCTGTGAAAAGTGTAAAGCTAGGCCAGCTACTCACTGTCAAACAGTTCCAGAGACTGTTGGGTCTCATGGCAGCAGCTTCCAACGGGATACCTTTTGGACTGCTGCACATGAGGCCCCTGCAGTGGTGGCTCAGGACCAGAGGGTTTTCCCCGAGGGGCAACCCATTTCGCACAATCACAATGGTTATGTGGAAGAAACCTTTGGTTCCTGTCCCAGGGCCCAGTGCTGGGAGCTCCTTGTCGTCGCAAACTGCTAACGACGGATGCTTCCCTCACGGGTTGGGGAGCGATCCTAGGGGTCGCTCATCTCAAGGTCTGTGGGAAGACCATCATCGTTCCTGGCATATCTATCGCCTAGAGATGTTAGTTGTCTTCCGGGCTCTGAGGAGCTTTATCACAGATCTCAGGGGACACCATGTGTTAGTGCATACGGACAACACGTCGGTAGTCGCCTATATCAACCACCAAGGGGGTTTGCGCTCGCGCCCATTATCCAATCTGGCACGCCATATCCTCTTGTGGTCCCAGGGGAAGTTGCTGTCACTCAAGGCAGCCTACATCCCCGGGGTCCAGAATATAGGAGCAGACACTCTGTCGAGACAGGGGCCGAGGCCCGGGGAATGGAGGCTCCACCCCCGAGGTGGTGGAGCTGATATGGACGGAGTTGGCCAATTATAAGTGGATCTGTTTGCGTCTCGAGAGACGTCTCACTGTCCACTTTGGTTCTCCCTCACGCATCCAGCTCCTCTGGGACTGGATGCTATGGTAGAGTCGTGGCCGAGGCTACGTCTGTACGCCTTTCCCCCAGTTGCTCTGCTCCCGGGAGTTCTGGAAAGAGTTCGCAGGGACCGGGTTTGCCTGCTTCTTATAGCACCGCGCTGGCCGGGCAGAGTATGGTTTCCCGATCTTGTGTCCCTCCTCGACGGGCATCCTCTGGAGCTTCCTGTCAGGAGGGGCCTTTTGTCCCAAGCAGGGGGCTCAATATTTCACCCCCGCCAGAACTGTGGAACCTGTGGGCTTGGCTTCTGAGGGGGCCCAGCTCATAGAGTCAGGTCTCTCAACTGAGGTTGCTGAGACCATTCTACAGTCCAGAGCTCCCTCCACGAGGAAACTATGCCCTGAAGTGGAGAGTTTTCACTTCTTTGTGTAGTGACCGTCGGTTGGATCCAGTCAACTGCCCAATTGGTACAGTTCTGGAGTTCCTGCAGGCCCGGTTCACTGCAGGTCTGACCCCGTCCACTTTAAAGGTTTATGTGGCGGCCATAGGTGCTTACCACATTCCTTTGGGTGGAATGTCTGTGGGGAAAGACCCTTTGGTATCTCGTTTCCCTCGTGGCACTTGGAGGTCCTCCTCCCTTTCGAAAAGCGGACCAGGAGGCGAATAATTTGCTTTGCCCTGTTCGGGCGTTAGACGCATATGTCCACAGAGCTGCCCTGTGGCGTAAGAGTGATCAATTGTTTGTTCGCTTTGGGTCCCCTAACAAAGGAGGTCCAGTGTCTAAGCAAAGGATGAGCAAGTGGGTGGTTGAGGCTATCTCACTTGCTTATGAGGCGGCTGGACAGCCTTCTCCTTTGGCTGTCCGGTCGCACTCTACTAGGAGTATGGCGGCCTCTAAGGCCCTTATATCAGGAGTATCTTTACAGGACGTTTGTGATGCGGCAGGCTGGTCCTCACCGCACACCTTCGTCAGGTTCTACTCGTTATTGTCTTCCTAGTGCTGCGCAATTGATTTCACACAGGACAGACATTTGTAGCTATGGTGGCGTTGGTATAGACGTTCCCCATAGCGTCAATTCGACGCAACGCGAGTTCCCTTGAAAGGGAACGCCTAGGTTACGACTGTAACTTCGGTTCCCTGAAGAGGGAACGAGCGTTGCGTCACCTTGCCATATCTCCTTCATGCCTGTCAGCACGACTTCAGACTCTACGAAGCTTTCGTTTTCTGTTTCGGGCCGGCTTTTATAGCTTCCTGGTACGTGACGTCACCCGCCTCTGACGTTCCGCCACACCATTGGACTGATTTTACATGTGCTTCAAGATGTCATCACGCAAAGCGTTCCCCATAGCGTAAATTCGACGCAACGCTCGTTCCCTCTTCAGGGAACCGAGGTTACAGTCGTAACCGAGGCGTTTTCCAAATTGACAGAGTGTGTTAAAGATATAAAAGATTGGATGACGCGTAATTTTCTTTTATTAAATCCAGACAAGACAGAGGTAATACTTATCGGTTCAAAAAACCGCCCACAAAACCTCGCACAATACAACTTTAACATCATAGGATGTCCTGTTACTTTATCCTCTACAGTAAAAGACCTGGGTGTTATACTCGATTGCAACCTGTCTTTTGAAAATCATATTTCATATGTTACAAAAACAGCCTTTTTCCACCTTAGAAACATTGCTAAGCTACGTAATATGCTATCAGTTTCTGATGCAGAAAAGTTAGTTCATGCATTCATGACCTCGAGACTGGATTACTGTAATGCTTTATTAGCTGGTTGTCCTGCATCCTCAATAAACAAGCTACAGTTAGTCCAAAATGCCGCCGCTAGAGTTCTTACGAGATCAAGAAAATATGATCATATAACACCGATTTTATCATCACTGCATTGGTTACCTATAAAGTTCCGTATTAATTACAAGGTATTGCTACTGACTTATAAAGCCCTAAACGGCTTAGCTCCAGTCTATTTAACAGATCTTCTATCGCCCTATAATCCATCGCGCTCTTTAAGATCACTAAATTCAAGGCTTTTGGTCATACCTAGGATATCCAGAACCACCAAAGGAGGGAGAGCATTTTCACATTTGGCTCCAAAACTCTGGAATAGTCTTCCTGATACTGTTCGTTGCTCAGACTCGCTCTCCCAGTTTAAAACTAGATTAAAGTCGCATCTCTTCAGCCAGGCATTCTTATAATCCTACAGTTCAAACTACAATCCGGCCTCTAGCTCATAAATGCCAGAGGAGAACTGGCCCCCGACTGAGCCTGGGTTCTCCCATGTTTTTTTTTTCTCCATTAGGTCACCTGATGGAGTTTTGGGACACCATTAGGTCACTTGATGGAGTTTTTCGGTTCCTTGCCACTGTTGCCTTTGGCTTGCTCAGTTGGGGATATTTTGGGGATATTTAATCTAATTTTATCAATCAATAAATTCCTCTTGAAACAAACTTTGTTGTATTATTTTAATTTAATACTGTGAAGCTGCTTTGATACAATCTGTATTGTGAAAAGCGCTATACAAATAAACTTGACTTGACTTGACTTTTATGATGGACAGATACAGTTCTATAATGAATAGATGCACTTTTATGATGGACAGATACAGTTTTATAATGGATAGATGCACTTTTATGATGGACAGATACAGTTTTATAATGGATAGATGCACTTTTATGATGGACAGATACAGTTTTATAATGGATAGATGCACTTTTATGATGACAGATACAGTTTTATAATGGATAGATTCACTTTTATGATGGACAGATACAGTTTTATGATGGACAGATACAGTTTTATAATGGATAGATGCACTTTTATGATGGACAGATACAGTTTTATAATGGACAGATGCACTTTTATGATGGATAGATGCACTTTTATGATGGACAGATACAGTTTTATGATGGATAGATGCACTTTTATAATGGATAGATGCACTTTTATGATGGACAGATACAGTTTTATAATGGATAGATGCACTTTTATGATGGACAGATAGTTTTATAATGGATATATGCACTTTTATGATGGATAGATGCACTTTTATGATGGACAGATACAGTTTTATGATGGATAGATGCACTTTTATAATGGATAGATGCACTTTTATGATGGACAGATACAGTTTTATAATGGATAGATGCACTTTTATGATGGATAGATGCACTTTTATGATGGACAGATGCACTTTTATGATGGACAGATACAGTTTTATAATGGATAGATGCACTTTTATGATGGACAGATACAGTTTTATGATGGATAGATGCACTTTTATAATGGATAGATGCACTTTTATGATGGACAGATACAGTTTTATAATGGATAGATGCACTTTTATGATGGACAGATACAGTTTTATAATGGATATATGCACTTTTATGATGGATGCACTTTTATGATGGACAGATACAGTTTTATGATGGATAGATGCACTTTTATAATGGATAGATGCACTTTTATGATGGACAGATACAGTTTTATAATGGAGAGATGCACTTTTATGATGGATAGATGCACTTTTATGATGGACAGATACAGTTTTATAATGGATAGATGCACTTTCATGATGGATAGATGCACTTTTATGATGGATAGATGCACTTTTATGATGGACAGATGCACTTTTATGATGGATAGATGCACTTTTATGATGGACAGATACAGTTTTATAATGGATAGATGCACTTTTATGATGGACAGATGCACTTTTATGATGGACAGATACAGTTTTATAATGGATAGATGCACTTTTATAATGGATAGATGCACTTTTATGATGGACAGATACAGTTTTATAATGGATAGATGCACTTTTATGATGGATAGATGCACTTTTATGATGGATAGATGCAGTTTTATGATGGACAGATACAGTTTTATAATGGATAGATGCACTTTTATGATGGATAGATTCACTTTTATGATGGACAGATGCACTTTTATGATGGATAGATGCACTTTTATGATGGACAGATACAGTTTTATAATGGATAGATGCACTTTTATGATGGACAGATGCACTTTTATGATGGATAGATGCACTTTTATGATGGACAGATACAGTTTTATAATGGATAGATGCACTTTTATAATGGACAGATGCACTTTTATAATGGATAGATGCACTTTTATGATGGACAGATGCACTTTTATGATGGATAGATGCACTTTTATGATGGACAGATGCACTTTTATGAAGGACTTAAACGGCCATTCACTGCCATTATAAAGCTTGGAAGAGCCAGAACATTTTTTTATATAACTCTGATTGTATTTGTCTGAAAGAATAATGTCATATACACCTAGGATGAGTTGAGGGAGAGTAAATCATAGGCTAATCTTCATCTTTGGGGGAACTGTCCCTTTAATGGACCCTGTTCGCATGAACCCCAGCATGATAAACCAGTCTGTCCCACAGGAACAGAAGATGAGGAAGATGATGATGATGAAGATGAAGAGGTGTACTCACGGTCGCTGCAGAACGAGCCCCCGTAGGACGTCATGGTGCAGTCACAGGAGAAGCCCTCCCACTGCTGCAGACACACCCCCTGATGATGACACGAGTCCTCCGTACAGGTGGTGCTGGGTCCTGCACACACACACACACACACACACACACACACACATATCAAGGCACTGCAGGAGCGATGACTGTATCAGCGATCACACCATAGACCGTATATAATATGGGCGAAGTGTCTGTGAAGTTTCTGAAGAGCGTTTTTAAAGCCCAAAGTGGGCGGAGCCATCTTGGCCGCGCGTCACTCCCGGATAAACGAAAATGTGGAGCGCGGCGGATTAGCTGAGGTGACGTGACGCTAACAGACAGCAGACAAACGGCTAGTAGTGACATCACCTGTCGCTCAAGAGCCCACGCCCTCAGTACGTCTCGCACTGGCTGTGATGCGACACACATTACGTAATCAGGTTGAAAGGTCACGCTTGTTCAGGAATGAAGGAAAGGGTGAAAAACTCCATCTCAGTTTCTCCTCACACTTCAAGATCGTCCGACATCGTTGCTTTACCTTTTATTTGTCAATGGCGTTTGACTCAGTCTTTGCACGTTCTCTTTGTAAATGCTGGGTCGGTTCTTACGCCTACGTCACGCTTGACCTTTCACCCTGATGACGTAATGTGTGAAGTTGTGTAAGACCAGCATTAGTGGTTAAAAGTATAAATGTTTATTTTGTTATTAAATGTCGGCTGGTTTGTCTAGATAAGACTCTTATTCCTCGGCTGGATCGTGTCGAGACTTTGAAGCTGCACTGAAACTCACATCTGGACCTTCGACCCGTTGGACTCCATTGAAGACACTATATGGAGGAACATCCTAGAGTGTTTTCCTCTAAAACCTTCATTTCTTTTCAACTGAAGAAAAAGACTTGAACATCTTGGATGATGAGGGGAAAATGTTCATTCTGAAGTGAACTAACCCTTTTGATCATCAAATCCTCATATTAGAGTGATTTGTGAAGGATCATGTGACACTGAAGACTGGAGTAATGATGCTGAACATTCAGCTTTGATCACAGGAATAAATTACACTTTACTGTATATTCACATAGAGAACAGATGATTTACATTAGAATAATATTCAGTGTTTTTACAGTGTTTCTGATCCTGTGACTGCAGAAGAGTCATGTGTGCTGGTTTAGATCTTCAGGTTCTCCAGAACGAGAGTAACGAGAGTAACTCTGCTGAGTTTATAATGTGAGTCGCACTGATAATGGACTTTAAGCTGATCTGAGGTCAGTGATTATCTCCACAGGAGACTCACACCACATGATGATTATTCTACATCTCAGCCAATCAGATCTCAGCAGGGTCGGAGGAAAGGTGGTTCATGTGTGAAAGCTGAAGCACACGAGTTTGTGGATCTGAAGTTATTTTCAGCACATCTTCAGGTTAATGATCTGAGGAGATGAGCTCAAACACTAACAGCTCACACACACACACACACACACACACACACACACACACACGCACTCGCACACGCACACGCACACGCACACGCACTCGCACTCGCACTCGCACACGCACACGCACACACACACGCACACGCAAACTCACAAACACACACACACACACACACACACACACACACACACACACACACACACACACACACTCTCTCTCACACACACACACACGCATGCAAACTCACAAACAAACACACACACACACACGTGCGTGCGTGCGTGCGTGCGTGCGTGTGTGAATATTACCATACGTGTGCAGTTTAAGAGTAAAGTCAGAAAAGCTTTTTCCGTCTCTTTCCTCGATGGCATAATTAAACTGAGAGAGAGAGAGTGTGTGTGTGTGTGTGTGTGTGAGAGAGAGAGAGTGTGTGTGTGTGAGAGAGAGAGAGAGTGTGTGTGTGTGTGTGTGTGTGTGTGTGTGTGTGTGTGTGTGTGAGAGAGAGAGAGAGAGAGAGAGAGAGTGTGCGTGCGTGTGTGAATATTACCATACGTGTGCAGTTTAAGAGTAAAGTCAGAAAAGCTTTTTCCGTCTCTTTCCTCGACGGCATAATTAAACTGAACCGCTGAAGCGTGAATTAAAATTATTCTAATTGACTGTTGAGTTGATTGTGTTATAACCACATACTAATGACTCGACTGTGTGTGTGTGTGTGTGAGAGAGAGAGAGAGAGAGAGAGAGAGAGAGAGAGAGAGTCAAGTCAAGTCAAGTCAAGTTTATTTGTATAGCGCTTTTCACAATACAGATTGTATCAAAGCAGCTTCACAGTATTAAATTAAAATAATACAACAAAGTTTTTTCAAGAGGAATTTATTGATTGATAAAATTAAATTAAATATCCCCAAAATATCCCCAACGGAGCAAGCCAAAGGCAACAGTGGCAAGGAACCGAAAAACTTCATCAAGTGACCTAATGGTGTCCTAAAACTCCATCAGGTGACCTAATGGAGAAAAAAAAAACCTTGGGAGAACCCAGGCTCAGTCGGGGGCCAGTTCTCCTCTGGCATTTATGAGCTAGAGGCCGGATTGTAGTTTGAACTGTAGGATTATATGAATGCCTGGCTGAAGAGATGCGACTTTAATCTAGTTTTAAACTGGGAGAGCGAGTCTGAGCAACGAACAGTATCAGGAAGACTATTCCAGAGTTTTGGAGCCAAATGTGAAAATGCTCTCCCTCCTTTGGTGGTTCTGGATATCCTAGGTATGACCAAAAGCCTTGAATTTAGTGATCTTAAAGAGCGCGATGGATTATAGGGCGATAGAAGATCCGTTAAATAGACTGGAGCTAAGCCGTTTAGGGCTTTATAGGTCAGTAGCAATACCTTGTAATTAATACGGAACTTTATAGGTAACCAATGCAGTGATGATAAAATCGGTGTTATATGATCATATTTTCTTGATCTCGTAAGAACTCTAGCGGCGGCATTTTGGACTAACTGTAGCTTGTTTATTGAGGATGCAGGACAACCAGCTAATAAAGCATTACAGTAATCCAGTCTCGAGGTCATGAATGCATGAACTAACTTTTTTCATTTTTGGGTGAACTAACCCTTTAAGTTGGTAATGTCCTTCCTAGAAGTTGGTCTCAACTGCTTTGTGAACTAAGTTACTTAAGATAAAACTACCAGGGATTAAACAGACTAGATAGGCTAATTCACGTGATAGTCTGCTCAAACTGTTAGTTAACATAACGTTACCAGCTGTCTGGACACATATTCCCCAGCAATGGTGAGATGACTTACATAGGATGTTCTTCTCCCACATTGATCAGTCTGTACTCTGTAGAAATTAGTTCGGCGAGATGTAGCCTAAATCATTTAAAATGTGACAGCCGCTGTCCTCTTCTGTAACCGTTACGTTACTTACTTCAGCGAGCATCTGAATCTGTGTCGCACGCACGAGCCTGTGAAAATCTTACCCAGATACAGCAATGCTATTTTCTGATTGGCTGTTCGGTAGCTATATTTTGTTTCACTCATGGTTTCACGGTTTAAAAAATAGCGCCGCAACTTGATGGGCGTTATCCTCGTAATGTCTCTGCGTGAGAAATACAAGGTGTGGCGTGTGAGCGTGTGAATGGGTTGAAATGCGTGTGTCTCACGCATTGGGCGTGAGAGAGCCCTGGCGTCATCCAATCTTTTATATCTTTAACACACTCTGTCAATTTGGAAAATTTAGCGTTTTCATCCGGCCGTGATGAAATATATATTTGAGTGTCATCAGCATAACAATGGAAACTAATTCCATGTTTCCTTATAATATTTCCAAGTGGCATCATATATATTGAAAATAACAGAGGGCCTAACACAGATCCCTGCGGCACTCCATAGTTTACTGGAGTTATGATCGATTTTTCTCCATTTAAATAGACAAAATGGTAGCGGTCAGATAGGTATGATTTGAACCAGCTTAGTGCTTGTCCTTGAACACCAGTATAATTTTGTAGTCGATCTAAGAGTAATGTATGATCTATAGTATCGAACGCAGCACTAAGATCAAGTAAAACTAGTATTGAGATACAGCCTTGGTCAGAAGCTAAAAGTAAATCATTTGTGATTTTAACGAGTGCAGTTTCAGTGCTATGATGCGGTCTGAATCCAGACTGAAACTTTTCATAGATATCATTTTGTTGCAAGAAAGAGCCCAGTTGAGCGGACACCACTTTTTCTAATATTTTAGACATAAATGG